>NC_088273.1:2206270-2520555 GCF_036013445.1 Caloenas nicobarica
GGGCAGAGAGAAGTCCCTGATGGACACACAGCCCTGCTCTGCCCACTCACCCTGGGGGACAGCTGAGCTCCCCAGGGACCCCAGTGGGACTGAGGGCACCCGTGCATGGGTGTCCATAGGCCGGGCTCAGGCAGGGGCTCAGCCAGGGACAACCTTGGCCATGCCCGGCTTTCCCTGCATCCCAGCCTCTCCAAGAGCCAGGATCCCAGCACATCTCCCAGCACAGACCTGAGCAGATGACGCCCGCGTCCTCTTTGTGCCCGCAGTCGTGCTGCCCCCAGGGCCCGGCAGCGCAGTCCCAGAGAGCAGCTTCAGACCCAGAGCAGTTCACACCGTCCAGCCAGATGTGCCCGGAGCCTTCCCCAAACCGAGCGGAGCCGGCCGCCTCCACCGGCCCTCCGCAGCCCAGCTGGTGGCAAACGACGGCGGCATCAGACAGGTCCCAGCCATCGTCACAGATGGTCCCCCAGCTGCCCTGGTAGTAGATCTCCACTCTCCCTGCGCAGCGCCCGGACCCGTTCACCAGCCGGACCCGCCGGCTCCCTGCAGTGGGGAGAAACCCCAGGTGCTGTCAGGGGGTGGCTGCCCCCCACCCCATCATCTCGGGGCTCGTGCAGCACCGCTCACCCCAGCAAATGACTCCCACGTCCTCCACAACCCCTCCCAACAGGGCTCTCCCGGGCAGGGAGGTGTTGCAGAGGGTCAGGCTGGCCTCGTGCCCTGCGCTCCGGACCCCTCGCAGCCCCACGGGGCCCGTCCCTCGCTCAGGCTTTGGGGGGTTGTAGGCTTTTTCTGCCTCTCCACACCACAGCTGCCGGCACACCACGCTGGCCTCCTGCACGTCCCACTGGTTGTCTAGGACTCTGCCTCACGTCCCGCGCTGGAAGATCTCCACTCGCCCGTCGCACCGGCTCCCTCCACCCACCAGCCGCAGGGACGCAGAGTCGGCTGGGCCTGGGGACAGCAGAGGAGCCACAGCCATCAGCGGCACCGGGCAGCACGGCAGCCTCCAGGGAGGAGGGCAAGGGGGGATTGTTCGACCAGACAGGACAAGATTGAGCCCTGTGCTGACGAGAAGCCAGGGCAAAGCCCAGGCCCTGTCTGCAGCTCACAGCCAGGTCTGCTGCTGCTGGGTGGTGGGATGAGGCTCTGCAGGGCTCTCTGTGGGGATGGGATGTGGCTGTCTGCAGTCACAGGGATGGAGCAGAGCCCCACCGACCTGTCCTGGGCTCATCCTATGGAACACAGGCCTGGCAGTGGTGCCAGGGCCTGAGGTGCTGCCCTGGGGACAGGTGTCTGCCTCTGTTCAGACCTCAGCTCTCCCAGAGCAGAGTGGTCAGTGTGAGCAGGGAAAGCCCCCCAGGGATCCTCCAGGGAGAAATTCAGCCTGGTGCTGCCATGGGACCCAGCTTTGGGTGGCCATGTCTCCCACAAAGGGAAATGGAGCTAATGCACCATTTTCCCAGCACTCACCTGAGCAAATGACAGCAGCGTTGTTCCCGTGGGAGCATGGGGAGGCCCCCAGGGTGGTCACTGGGCACTGTCCCAGGTGGGCTTCAGTCCCGTCACAGTGGAACGAGTCTCTCCAGACAGGGCCAGTCTCTCTCCCAAAATACTCTCCTCCAGGAATGGACTCAGCAAACCCACAGTTGAGTTGACGACAGAGAACATGGGCATCTGAGAGATCCCAGCAGGAGGCACAGAGGGTCCCCCAGGTCCCCAGCACCTGGACCTCCACCCTCCCCGCACAGGCTGTGCTGCCGTTCACCAGCCTGAACACTGTGTACTCTGGGGACAGAGGAGGAGAGAGGGTGGGTTGGTGCTTTTGTAGCCTCGGTAGCCAGTGGAGAGTCCAAAGGGACAGATGCCTTTCTTCTCCTTGTGCACGGTTTTTGTGCTGGAGACGGTGCAATGATCCCTCCTGTCCTACACCCACCCAGCCTGGTTCTTGCTCTGTTCCCAAGCCCTGGCACAGCCCCAGTGTTCACCACCCCACCCTTTGTCCTTACGTGTGCAGCTGACAGCAGCGCTGTTCATCTGGGTGCAGGCCTGGTCCCGGGAGGGCCCCGTGGGGCAGGAGGACAGGAGGGACTCATTCCCCACACACTGCAGCTCTCCATCCCACATGGGACCAACCCCTTCTCCAAAGTGACCTCCTCCAGACACAGGCAGGGCCACGCCGCACTGCAGCTCCCTGCAGAGCACCTCAGCAGCTTTGGGGCCAAAGTGGGAATCACAAACAGTTTTCCACTGGTCCCCATCACGGATCTCCACACGTCCTGAGCAGCGGCTCCTCCCTTCCACCAGGTGGAAAAATCCTGGAAAAATACACCAAACAACCTGGGAATTCCCAGAGCCCTCTGTCAGTTACATGCCCACATCCCTCATCACCTCCGAACAAGCCGTGGCCAAAGTGCCCATTGCACATCCCAGAGGAAGCTGTTGGGGAAGGGCTGGTGCCAGAAACACATCCAAGACTCCTCCTCCCCTTGTCTACACCACCAGAGCACCCGAGGTGTGTGTCTGCCACACACTCACAGCCACAGGTGCTGCTCACACAAAGGGCTCCCACACAAGCTCCTCTGTGCTGCCTGGCACGGTCCCCCCAGCACCGCAGCCGTGTGAGCAGTTGGGGTCCAGGAGAACTGGCCCGGATGATGACAAAGATGCAGCTGCTCAGTCCCTGCAGAGCTTGGGCCAGGCAGGACCATCATCACCTGCGTACAAACAGAAGCTCCTTCTGATCCCAGGAGTGTTCCTGGGGTGTTGGGAGGTTCCTTTTAGGTGGGAGATGTCCCAGAGCACAGAAATGGAGCAGCTGTTATCATGGCTGGTGCTTTCCAGAGCCCTCCGCTGCCTGCTCGAGGGGGATGTTCTCATCCAGGGACACCGTGCTCTGCCCAGGGGTGCACAGGTCCCAGGCCAATGGCCAGGCAGGGGACAGGAGACCCGCATGTCCCCCTGGCCTCATGCTGCCTCAGAGGGTGACAGCAGAAGAGACGAGAGTCAATAAGTGCTGGCAAAGACCCTGTTTCATGGGTCAGTGTGGGGAGCTGTGGGCAGGCAGGAGGGGTTGGGCAGCTGGTCAGCGCTACCTGCATGGGGTCCTGTCCCCACAGGGATGTCACAGCTTTCCCCAGGGACCAGTTACACCAGCAATGACAGTCCCAGCTCAGCAGCATGACTGGCCACACTAGGCCCAGATCTACCATGTTTGTTTTTTGCTGAGAGCACCGACATGTCACTTCTTGCATCCCAGGCCCAAAGATAGTTATTAGGCTGACCCCTTACCTGAACACGTCACTCCAGCATCGAGTTTGTGACCACAGTCATGTTCACCCCATCCTGCATGTGTGCAGTCAGACAGGGCAGATTCGGTGCCTTTACAGCCGACATCATCCATCCAAATGGGGCCAGATCCTGCCCCAAAGTGTCCGTACTGAGGAGCTCCAACAGCAGACCCACAGCCCAGCTGCTTACAAACCACTGCTGCATCGTTCATGTCCCAGTAGTGACCACACACAGTCCCCCACTGTTCATGCTGTTTCACCTCCACTCTCCCAGCACAGCGCCTGCCGCCATCCGCCAGCCTCACCTCCGCAGCACCTTCAAACACTGACACAGGACCAGTCAGATCAGCGTCAAGCCCCAGCACTGTGGGTGTCAGGGTGGGAGCCCCCTCCCCTCCAGACTGTCCCCAATATGGTGCAGAGGTCCTTTGTATCCCCACGGGATGTGCAAGGCTGGGGTGACCAGCTCCAGCCCTGCTGGAACATTTGTGACCCCAGAGCTTTCAGCACGTCCTTCTACCATTACAGACCCTTCAAGCTGCCCCTGGCTCAGACCCACCTAGAGCACCCACTCCTCCCAGGCCAGCACCCTAGGAAGAGACCTGTACCCAGGGATTCCCAAGCACCCACTGCTGTTTCTCCCAGGGTCCCCAGCTGCCGTGGACCACAGTCCGCCCTGGGCACCTCCCACAACATCATCTCAGGCCTTTGTGTAACCACTGTGGAGAAACATGTTGATCCCAGGGTGCCCTCCCAGCCCATGGCCCCTCTTTGTCCTTGGGCATCAGCCCAGATCTGCCGTTATCAGTGATCCCCAGGAAGGTCACGTCTCTGCCAGCCTGTGGGAACAGATGCCCCAGTTCCCTTGTCTCCACAATCACAAACTGTCCCCTCCTCAGGCCGGAGCTCACCCCAGTGTTCAAAACCCCACCCCGAGTCCTTACGTGTGCAGCTGACAGCAGCGCTGTTCATCTGGGTGCAGGCCTGGTCCCAAGAGGGCCCCGTGGGGCAGGAGGACAGGAGGGACTCATTCCCCACACACTGCAGCTCTCCATCCCACATGGGACCAACCCCTTCTCCAAAGTGACCTCCTCCAGACACAGGCAGGGCCACGCCGCACTGCAGCTCCCTGCAGACCACCTCAGCAGCTTTGGGGCCAAAGTGGGAATCACAAACAGTTTTCCACTGGTCCCCATCATGGATCTCCACACGTCCTGAGCAGCGGCTCTTCCCTCCCACCAGACGGAAAAATCCTGGAAAAATACACCAAACAACCTGGGAATTCCCAGAGCCCTCTGTCAGTTACATGCCCACATCCCTCGTCACCTCCGAACAAGCCGTGGCCAAAGTGCCCATTGCACATCCCAGAGGAAGCTGTTGGGGAAGGGCTGGTGCCAGAAACACATCCAAGACTCCTCCTCCCCTTGTCTACACCACCAGAGCACCCGAGGTGTGTGTCTGCCACACACTCACAGCCACAGGTGCTGCTCACACAAAGGGCTCCCACACAAGCTCCTCTGTGCTGCCCGGCACAGTCCGCCCAGCACCGCAGCCGTGTGAGCAGTTGGGGTCCAGGAGACCTGGCCCAGATGATGATGAAACTGCAGCTGCTCAGCCCCTGCAGAGCTTGGGCCAGGCAGGACCATCATCACCTGGGTGCCACCAGAAATGCACTCTGCTCCCAGGGGTGTTCCTCGGGTGTTGAGAGGTTCCTTTTAGGTGGGAGATGTCCCAGAGCACAGAAATGGAGCAGCTGTTATCATGGCTGGTGCTTTCCAGAGCCCTCCCCTGCCTGCTCGAGGGGGATGTTCTCATCCAGGGACACCGTGCTCTGCCCAGGGGTGCGCAGGTCCCAGGCCAATGGCCAGGCATGGGACAGGAGACCCACATGTCCCCCTGGCCTCATGCTGCCTCAGAGGATGACAGCAGCACGGACGAGAGTCAGCAAGTGCTGGCAGAGACCCTGTTTCATGGGTCAGTGTGGGGAGCTGTGGGCAGGCAGGAGGGGTTTGGCAGCTGGTCAGCACTGCCTGCATGGGGTCCTGTCCCCACAGGGCTGTCACAGCCCCAGAGATGTCCCAGGACCAGTCTGTGCACGCAGTGATGCAGAAGCAGCAGCCAGAGTCAAGCAGCTGCTAATCTCCTAAAGCCTCACAGATCAGGACCACACAGCCAAGCCTGGGGTTGGGCAGCGAGGGGCCGTGTGCCGCCTGCTCCTCTGCCCAGGGCCCAGCGCTCGTGCTCTCTGAAAAGTCCCTCCAAGGCCATCGATGTACACGTGTCCCTGAGGGGGAACATCCCAGCGTGATCAGCCCTCTCATGCTCTTCCTCCAAGGTGTGGGGTGTCAGCATGTCCCCCCATGGTGTTTCCAGCTCAGGGATCCTCAGCCTTGTTGGCTGGGATCTCGCAGAATGAGTGAGGACTGACAAAGACCAGCGGACACTCCATGGCAGGATGGAGGATTCATGTGCAGCCCAAGACACCAACTGAGGTGGGGCTGAGACACTGTGGCAGGGTTAGTTCACCCTGGGGTAGGTTCCCTCTGGGCTTTCCCAGGGACTGGGAACATGAGCAATGACAGTCTCAGCTCAGCAGTTGGACCAACATCACTGGCACGTTCTCTGGCTCATGCTTTTTGTTCCCTGAGGGCACAGCCAGGTGCCTTCCCCCATCCCAGCCCCAAAGGTGAAGAACAGGCTGACCACTTACCTGAACACGTCACTCCAGCATCATGAATGTGCTCACAGTAATGTTCACCCCATCTGGCATGTGTGCAGTCAGACAGGGCAGATTCAGTGCCATTACAGTCGACATCACTCATCCAAATTGGGCCAGATCCTGCCCCAAAGTGTCCGTACTGAGGAGCTCCAACAGCAGACCCACAGCCCAGCTGCTTACAAACCACTGCTGCATCGTTCATGCTCCAGTAGTCACCACACACAGTCCCCCACTGTTCATGCTGTTTCACCTCCACTCTCCCAGCACAGCGCCTGCCACCATCCGCCAGCCTCAACTCCGCAGAACCTTCAAACACTGACACAGGACCAGTCAGATCAGCGTCAAGCCCCAGCACTGTGGGTGTCAGGGTGGGAGTCCCCTCCCCTCCAGACTGTCCCCAATATGTTGCCAGAGGTCCCTTGTATCCCCATGGGCTGTGCAAGGCTGGAGTGAAGAGCTCCAGCCCTGCTGGGTCATTTATGTCCCCAACGTTTTCGGCGCTTCCTTCTACCATAACAGACCCTTCAACCTGACCCTGGCCCAGACCCAACTAGTGCACCCACTCCTCCCAGGCCAGCACCCTGACAAGAGACCTGTCCCTAGGGATTCCCAAGCACCCGCTGCTGTTTCTCCCAGGGTCCCCAGCTGCCATGGACCGCAGTCCACCCTGGGCACCTCCCAGATAATCATCTCAGGCCTTTGTGTATCCGCTGTGGAGCAACATATTGATCCCAGGGAGCCCTCCCAGCCCATGGCCCCTCTTTGTCCTTGGGCCTCGACCCAGATCTGCCGTTATCAATGATCCCCAGGAAGGTCACGTCTCTGCCAGCCTGTGGGAACAGATGCCCCAGTTCCCTTGTCTCCACAAGCACCAACTGTCCCCTCCTCAGGCTGGAACTCACCCCAGGGTTCAACACCCCACCCTGAGTCCTTACGTGTGCAGCTGACAGCAGCGCTGTTCTTCTGGATGCAGAACTGGTCCCGGGAGGACCCCATGGGGCAGGAGGACAGGAGGGACTCATTCCCCACACACTGCAGCTCTCCATCCCACATGGGACCAACCCCTTCTCCAAAGTGACCTCCTCCAGACACAGGCAGGGCCAGACCACACTGCAGCTCCCTGCAGACCACCTCAGCAGCTTTGGGGCCAAAGTGGGAATCACAAACAGTTTTCCATTGGTCCCCATCATGGATCTCCACACGTCCTGAGCAGCGGCTCTTCCCTCCCACCAGACGGAAAAATCCTGGAAAAATACACCAAAGAAACTGGGAGTTCCCAGAGCCCTCTGGCACTTACATGCCCACGTCCCACATCACCTCCGAGCAAGCCGTGGCCTAAGTGCCCATTGCACATCCCAGAGGAAGCTGTTGGGGAAGGGCTGGTGCCAGAAACACATCCAAGACTCCTCCTCCCCTTGTCTACACCACCAGAGCACCCGAGGTGTGTGTCTGCCACACACTCACAGCCACAGGTGCTGCTCACACAAAGGGCTCCCACACAAGCTCCTCTGTGCTGCCCGGCACGGTCCCCCCAGCACCGCAGCCGTGTGAGCAGTTGGGGTCCAGGAGAACTGGCCCAGATGATGATGAAACTGCAGCTGCTCAGCCCCTGCAGAGCCAGCACTGCCTGCATGGGGTCCTGTCCCCACAGGGCTGTCACAGCCTCAGGGATGTCCCAGGACCAGCCTGTGTATGCAGTGATGCAGAAGCAGCGGCCAGAGTCAAGCAGTTGCTAATCTCCTAAAGCCTGGCAATGCGGGACGCCACAGCCGAGCCCTGGGGTTGGATAGCGAGGGGCCGTGTGCTGCCTGCTCCTCTGCCCAGGGCCCAGCGCTCGTGCTCTCTGAAAAGTCCCTCCAAGGCCATCGATGTATACAGGCTGACCCCTTACCTGAACATGTCACTCCAGCATCGTGAATGTGCCCACAGTGATGTTCACCCCTCCCTGCATGTTTGCAGTCAGACAGGGCAAATTCGGTGCCATTACAGCCAACATCATCCATCCAAATGGGGCCAGATCCTGCCCCAAAGTGTCCGTACCGGTGAGCTCCAACAGCAGACCCACAGCCCAGCTGCTTACAAACCACTGCAGCGTCGTTCATACTCCAGTGGTAAGCACACACAGTCCCCCACGGTTCATGCTGTTTCACCTCCACTCTCCCAGCACAGCGCCTGCCGCCATCCGCCAGCCTCACCTCCGCAGCACCTTCAAACACCAACACGGGATGAGTCAGGAGAGCACTGAGCCCCAGTGCTGCAGGTCTGGGGGAACCTCCTGCCCGCATTGAATCAGAGGTACCAGGGTGGGAGCCCCCTCTGCTCCTCATTGTCCCCAGAGCTGTGTGAGGGTCCCTTCTGTCCCCACAGCTGTGCAAGGGTGGGGTGCCCAGGTCCAGCACTGCTGGGTCATTCTCCATCCCACCACACAAGGCACCTTTTCCCTCCCCAACAGCCACCTGCCCCCCACCCATGCCCACACACACACTGCCCAGCCCTGCACTGGGCAGCAGCTGTCTCCAGCCCAGCACACCCTGAACAGTCCCGTGTACCCAGGGCTGCAGCTTCCCCTGCAAACCACCTGCCCCAGCACCATCCAAACCCTGCCCAGCCCCAGGGCTTTCCCTGTTCCCACTGAGACCATCCACAGGATCACACATCCCCTCCTCTCCTGGTGTCAGCCCAGCCCCTGCACTGGGCCAGGCCCCCCAGGAAGGGCTTCTCCCTACTACAGATGTCCCCGTCCTCTTCTCTCTGCAGGGCACAAACTGCCCCCGTGGGGTCAGGGCTCCCCTGGAACAAGGGGCGCTGAGCAGCACACAAACCCTCTGGGGCACCCCAGAGGTTGGCAGTGCCCTGGGGATCTCTGGGTGCTGCCATCACCAGTGAGGCCACCACTGGCTCCAGAGGCAGAGTGCTGGGAACAAGGGGGTCCAAAATGGCACCCCAGGACAGGGTGTCTGTGAATCCAGGCAGGCACAGGCTGCCCTGAACACTGGAGCCATGGAAAAGGAGATTCTCCCACCAAGACAGGCACAGGGAAGGGCACAGGCTCCATGGATCTGAGCACCTTCTGCCCCTTGTCTCAGGAGCACCTGCAAAGAAACCCCATTCCCAGACAGATCCCCATGACCACACTGGTACCCGCTGGCCCTGGGCGGTGGGACAAGGGAGTCAGCACTTACCCCTGCACAGCTGGACCCAGAGGAGCAGCCACAGCGTCTGAGGGGACAGGAGTCCCTCTGTGCCCATCCTGAGCCTCCTGCCCTGATGGCGCATCCCTCTGTGCCGCACTCCCTGCCACAGCTCCAGGGACTCGTGGGAACAATGATGACGGGAGGGCAATATATCTCTGCAGATGTTCCCCAGCTACAGGAGGAGCCAATCGAAGCAGCAGCACCTTTTTAGACATTATCGGGAGCTATCTCCCCTCCGACACAGCCCAGTCCTCCAATGAACTTCTCCAGCGCCATTCATGACCATATATGAGGGACGGCTCCGCTGCAGGTGTCACATCACTGTGCTGGTGGAACGTCACAGGACAGGGCTGGTTGTAGTGGGGCAAACAATTTTTTACTCCTTGAGCCCTGTGGTGGGGACCAGGAGCACCGAGCATGTCCTGTGACAGACTATCCAAGAGCTCGAGGTAGAGAGCGTCCAAACACTCCTGTGCTATAAGACCCATGGGGCTGCGACTGCACCAGGGCTGTGTCAGGAAGGGAAGGAAACAGCCCCTGTGACAGACCCCACTGTGCTGGGAGCAGCAGCTGGGAAAGGGCCTTAGCCCAGGGCAGAGCCCCATCCCAGGAGCGCTGGCTCACCCACCGCTCCCTGGAGAGCCCACGGAAGGTCCCTCGCAGGAGCTGGAGCTGGGACACGTCCCTGTCCTGGCAGCAGACGTGCAGCCCAGGGGCTCAGACGCGTCCCTGCCTGTCAGTGTGTCACCGAGGGGCCGTTATTCCCCACGGGTGGATCAGAGCTGCAGCCTGCAGGTGCACAAACCACAGCCCCCGCGCTCCCCCCGCGGCGCCCGGGCAGGAAGTCTGTGGTTTCCTCCGGGCGCCGTGCCCGGGCACATCCCTGCGGTGCCCCCGAGCCACCCCCACCCCGACGGCTGCAGCCAGGGCTGCAGGGGCTGCTCCTTCGGCCTCGCAGACACGGGGCCGGGCACCTCCGGTACCTCGTGGGGACCCTGTGACAGCACATGGACGGTCTGCACCGAGCTCCATGGCCATGGGGTGTCACCGGTGACGTGAGCACTGCACCGTCCTACTGCCAGTGCTGGGTGTGCATGGGTTATACTGACAGTGACCTCACAGCTCCTACTGCCACCGCTGTGTGCTCATTGGTTACACTGACAGTGACCTCACACCCTCGAGTGCCACAGCTGTGTGCTCATTGGTTATACTGACAGTGACCTCACAGCTCCTACTTCCACCGCTGTGTGCTCATTGGTTATACTGACAGTGACCTCACAGCTCCTACTGCCACCGCTGTGTGCTCATTGGTTACACTGACAGTGACCTCACAGCTCCTACTGCCACCGCTGTGTGCTCATTGGTTATACTGACAGTGACCTCACACCTCTACCGCCACCGCTGTGTGCTCATTGGTTACACTGACAGTGACCTCACACCTCTTCTGACACCGCTGTGTGCTCATTGGTTACACTGACAGTGACCTCACACCTCCTACTGCCACCGCTGTGTGCTCATTGGTTACACTGACAGTGACCTCACACCTCCTACTGCCACCACTGTGTGCTCATTGGTTACACTGACAGTGACCTCACAGCTCGTACTGCCACCGCTGTGTGCTCATTGGTTACACTGACAGTGACCTCACACCCTCGAGTGCCACAGCTGTGTGCTCATTGGTTATACTGACAGTGACCTCACACCTCTTCTGACACCGCTGTGTGCTCATTGGTTACACTGACAGTGACCTCACACCTCCTACTGCCACCGCTGTGTGCTCATTGGTTACACTGACAGTGACCTCACACCTCTACCGCCACCCCTGTGTGCTCATTGGTTATACTGACAGTGACCTCACAGCTCCTGCTGCCACCGCTGTGTGCTCATTGGTTACACTGACAGTGACCTCACACCTCTACCGCCACCGCTGTGCGCTCATTGGTTACACTGACAATGACCTCACACCTCTACCGCCACCGCTGTGTGCTCATTGGTTACACTGTCACACGTGTGTGTGCAATCTATGGACTTCTGCTGACAATGGCTCCAAAAAGCTGAATTTGGGTGGGGTATAAATATGTTTTTGTGACATCAGGAGCACCCAGATGAGCCATGTGTCTGTTCCTGGCCCATCTACTACTCAGCCACTGGTGATGTCATAATATCTATGTCTGATATGGGCCTGCTCCTGGCCTGTTGGCTCTTCAGACACCAATGACCACAAAACCACCTACACAAACTATGGGCCTGCTCCTGGCCTATTGGCTATTCAGACACCAATGACCGCAAAACCACCTACACAAACTGTGGGCCTGCTCCTGCCCTATCACTGCTCAGGCAGCAGTGACATTACAAGCACCTACACATGCCATGGGCCTACTCCAGGCCTGTGAGCTACTCAGGGGTGGCTGACTCAGACACCTGGTGACCTCCCCAGCACCTGTAAGGACGTGCACCTGGTCCTGGCCCATCAGCCATTCAGCCAGGACTGACATCACAAGTACATCCCAAGCCACGTTTCTCCCTCTTGCCTTCAGCTCCTCAGGCACCAGTGACCTGACCACGTCACATCCACCCACTTGCTGTCTGCTCGCCTGCGAGACACAAAGGCACAAGTGACCTCACAAGCTGTGACACAAACTGTGTGCCTGCGCTGGGCCTGTCAGCTGCTCGGGTGTCAGTGACCTGCAACCACTTACACAATCGCTGAGTCAGCTCCTGGCCTGTGATCTACTGAGACACCAGGGACCTCACCAGCACAACCTATTTGCTCTGTGCACATGTTGGGGGTGACCCCATCTGGCAGCGCCCACCCAATCACTTGCTCAATCCCCAGCAGCGGGATGGGGGAGGGAACTGGAAGGGCAAAAGCAAGAAAGAATTATCTCATGGGTCAAGATAAAGACAATTTAATAAGTGGAGAAGTAATCACTCAGAGCAGGAGATATATATGCTCAGCCTGTCTCTGAGCAAAGGATGTTCTGAAGAACACACCTGCCTCCTCAGTTCTATTGCTGACTATGACGTCATATGGTGTGGAATATCCCTCTGGCCAGTTGGGGTCAGCTCTCCTTGCTTCGTCCCCTCCAGCCTCTTGCCACCTGCAGCCTCCACACTGTTAGGGCAGAGGGAGAAACAGCAAAGGCCTTGAGGCTGTGCCAGTGCTGCTCAGCAACTGCTACAACGTCAGAGTGTTGTCAAAGCTGTTCTGGGCACCATCAGCAGGGGCTGTGAACAAGAAAATTAGCTCCATCCCAGCCAGTACAATCTCCACCCCTTATTCCATACCATGTGCACCCTGCTCAGGTCCTACAGTGTTCAAGACATTGACATCCACCACCACCCCCTTCCCCACTCCTTGACATGGCACACACAGCACACTGGGTTTGGCTGGTGTGGCTCAGGTGGACCTGGGCAAGTCCCATCACTTCTCCCCTCACTCAGAGCAGTTAGGAACATTCAATCAGGTTATGATCCTAAGGACAAGGAAACCTATTTATCACCAGCCTGCACCCCACAGTGGCCTTACAGGCAGCTGGGTGACCCCCACAACCAGGGAGGTGCCTCTGTTTGGCACCTCAACATCCAATTTGTGGTTCATGGGTTCATTGGCAACATCTTCTGCTTCACGTTGTCTATTTTGAGATCCTCTTCGGGTCTTTTCCGTATTGTCCCCATGCACATGTTCTTCTGAAATTGGCATTTTGTCCTGGTTTTCCATGTTCACAGACAGTTTGCCTGTGTTTTGCAGCACCCAGAAGAGCTCAGAGTCTGACCCAGTAATCCCGCACAGCATGTCCTGCTGGTCTGGGCTGGGATGCGGGGGCCATCCAGTCCAGCCCACAGGACTGGGCTTTTCCTTGTATGTGAAAGGATCTGTGCTGAGGGCCCCTCAGTGGCCTCCTGGGGGAGGACATAGCCCTTGGGCATGATCCAGCTTGTCTGTGTCCTCCCCACCTGATTGAAGTTCCTCCCCAGACATCTGTGGGCTGCTTCTGCACCAGGTAAAATGGGGGATGTTGACCCATCCTTATACTTTTCTTTCTACTCTCATTTAAAATCTACTTCTTCATTCCATTAGATCTTATTAAAGAAGGCATTATCCATTTTACATGTACGTTATAATGGCTATGTATATTTAATTTCTCTGGTTTTATACATACGTATATATCTATATATAATGTGTATACTCTTATACACATGTACAGAGGCATATATACATTTTAAATACCATATTTATTCATAAATAAAACAAAATAAAATAAAATAGAACAAAAAAGTAAAAATACTGGCTGCTCATGGCTTGGACAGGCATACTCCTTGCTGGGTAAAGAACTGGTTGCAGGGCTGGGCCCAAAGAGTTGTGAACAGAGTCAGATCCAGTTGGTGGCTGGTCATGAGTGGTGTTCCTCAGGGCTCAGTATTGGGGCCAGTTCTGTTTAATCTCTTTATCAATGATCTGGACAATGGGATCAAGTGCACCCTTAGTAAGTTAGCAGATGACACCAAGTTGGGTGGGAGTGTTGATCTGCTGGAGGCTGGGAAGGCTCTACAGAGGGATATGGACTGGATGAAATGATGGGCTGAGGCCAGTTGCCTGAGGTTCAACAAAGCCAAGTGCCAGGTCCTGCACTAAAGTCATAACACCACCAGGTAACGCTACAGGCTCGGAGAGGAGCAGCTGGAAAGCTGCCTGGTGGAAAAGGACCTGGAGCTGTTGGTCGACAGTGGCTGAACCTGAGCCAGCAGTGTGCTCAGGTGGCCAAAAAAGGCCAATGGTATCCTGGCTGGTATCAGCACTAGTGTGACCAGCAGGACTAGAGAAGCGATAGTTCCCCTGTCCTGGCCACTGGTGAGGCTGCAGCTCGAATCCTGGGGTCAGTTTTGGGCACCCTACAGCAAGAAAGACTTTGAGGTGGTGGAGTCAGTTAAGAGAGGGACAACAAAGTTGATGAAGGGTCTGGAGCACAAGTCAGATGGGGAGCAGCTGAGGGAGCTGAAGCTGTTTAGCCTGGAGAAAAGGAGGCTGAGGGGAGACCTTATTGGTCTCTGCAACTACCTGACAGGAGGTTGTAGTGAGGTGTGGGTCAGTCTCTTTTATCCAGGTAACAAGTGATAGAACAAGAGGAAATGGCCTCAAGTTGTGCCAGGGAATGACTGGGTAATAGAAAAAATTTCTTCATGAAAAGGATTTTTGGGCATTTGAACTGGCTGCTCAGGGAAGTAGTTGAGTCACCATCCCTGGAGGGTTTTAAAAGACATGTAGAAATGGGGCTTAGGGACATGCTTTAGTGGTGGACTTGGCAGTGTTGGGTTTATGCCTGGACTCTATCATCTTAAAGGTCTTTTCTGACCTACATGATTCTATGATTCCATTATTCTATTATTTTATGATTCTTCTGTGCTTGTACCTACACACAAATACAGATTTTCTCATATAAAAAGACAGATG
This sequence comes from Caloenas nicobarica, assembly GCF_036013445.1. Taxonomy (NCBI): domain Eukaryota; kingdom Metazoa; phylum Chordata; class Aves; order Columbiformes; family Columbidae; genus Caloenas; species Caloenas nicobarica. The sequence continues at coordinate 2,220,926 of NC_088273.1, forward strand.
ACAGATATCTGATAAGATCAGTGCAAATTTGGCCATCCCAAATGGGCACATTACACTGAAGCTTTTTACCCTGCTTTTCTCCATCAGGCAAGTGTCGCCAAAACCTCAGAGGGGGATTCACTCTGTGCCAAGAGTAAGAAGTGGCATGGACAGTTATTGGCAGGGAGCTTTTGGGGCCCTGGGCTGTGTAAGACAAAAATAAAGTGTTTCGAATGCTGTAGGTTTCCATATGATGGAAATGTTGAGAACATTTTTTTTTTGTTTTAAGCAATAAAAAATAGAATGAAAGATGTAGAGTGAAAGACAAGTCTTATTGCAGATTTAGGCTTCAAATATATCTGGTGTTGTTAACCTCCTTCCTTTGTTTTGCCTTGTTTTACTATACTGGTCTCCGGGGGATTTTATGTTCTGCCTTTGTTTGCAAAGGCAAGTGATCATAACGTTGGGCTGGGATGCAGTTACAGGGACAGGGGTGGGTGGTGCCAGTGTAGGTGCCCTGAGACCCTCTGCCCAGGCTCCAGCTGCAGCTTCCGAGGGGCTCTGGTCTCCAGCAGGTTCTCTGTGACAGCGACCAGTCCAGACATAGACTGCAGAGACACTGGCTCCTCTGGAGGTGGCCCTGGATACTTGTGGTCAGGCAATGGAGCTCGCCCTGAAAATGCGAGACATTTGCAGACGTCTTTAAAAGCAGGAGCAGGAAATCATCAGCTGAAAACATTAAATACTTTAAATAAAATATCAGTGTTTTCCCTTGAGATCAAAATGAGGCTTTTCAGCATGTGCATTTAGAGCAAGAGGAGAACTTCTCATCTTCCACTAGATTTGCCTTGCCAGCACTCTCTCTGTTAGGCTGTGCATCTGATTTCCCTCATCTTTCATGTATTTCCACCCATCCTAACTAAACTGACCATGTCTGAAGTCACATTTCCAGCAACTAATCTACACACAAGCACTTGCGATTGCTCTCTGGATTTCCCTTCCCCTTACTCTTTGATCACTCAGACATCTCTCAACAATCCAGTTGCTGCTTTCAGCTTCAAGGAGTTAAAAGCTTCCTTGTCTTTCGGTAGTCTGTCTAATTCTGTCTTTAGCCAACTCTTTTATTGTGTTTATTTTGTAATTCATTTCTGCCTAAAATATTTTCTCATGGTTATGCCTTGTGAATGGTGAATCTCATTGGTGGCAGTTTGTCCTTGGCATACAGTTGAGGAGTGTGTTTTCTTTTAATCATGAATCTTATCAGTTTTATTTTGTTTGTTCAAAAGGAAAGAAAAGTCCCTCTTTGCCTGTGTGCAGCCAGGTCTCCAAGGAGAGCAGGTGGGAGCTGCTGCAAAGGAGCTGGAACATCCAGCTGCAGACTGCAGTGGAGAAGACTGGGGTAAGGAAAAGGGATGCAAGTGCCAGGTGGCCAATGAGAGAAATGATGGGGTTGGGGAGGTGAGGAGCAAGGTTGTCCACACAGTGTCAGACCTCAAGCGTCAGACCTTCTCCAACCAGTCCAGACCTCCACAGGAGAGACCCTGGATCGATATAATACTGATAGAATATTTTCTTTAAACGGAAAAATTAAAGAAATACACCCTTTAAAATAGAAAGACGCTTTTATTAGAAGCTTTTTGAAATCTTTCTACATAGTTACACCAAGAAAACTCTCTAATTCACTGTACAAGAGTAGAAGACAATTACAAGAAGAGACATGGTTTCTTAGAGTTTTGTTCCGTGTAATGAGCCCCATGGTGCATTTGGTGCTGAGTCCTTGAAACTCACTGAGGTGCTGAGAGGAGATTGCACAAACCTTGCCAGAAGTCAAAGTCAGAAGAGAAAAGTACTATGTACCTTGAAGTATTAATGAGTTCCACTGAGGGCGTGTACCAGCAAAGCCTCCCCAGGGACTCGTTAGAGCAGAGAATTGGAGGCCATGATGGCAGATAAACAAAGGGTCATGTGCAGGCAGCTGAGGTGCTGAGAAAAGCCTGGTTTTGTTGGATGAAGCAGAGAGGCCAAGGCCTGACCCCCAGTCCCTGGGAAGGCAGATCCTGTCCCTCACCCATTGCTCAGGGCTCTTCCTGGGGCAGGGGGATGTGGGCTGTGTGATGCTGAGTGAAGGACAATGGTGTGACAGTTCCCAGCCTTCCTGGGGGTGTGCAAGGAGGCCATGAGGTGCCCCAGTGCCTGAGGACAACATGATGATTGCCATAGCCAAGGGGACAAAGACTTGGGTTCCCTTGGTTACATCCAGCCTTGCCAGTGCCCTTTGCCATCTCCACCACAGGTTGTCCTACACTGTCCCACAGCTGCTTCTCTTTCCCTGCAGGCTGTAGACACCCATCTCGTTTCCTCCCCTTGCTCTCACCCTGGTGTTTCCATACATTGACTGATGTGTCTCCACTCTCATGCTCTGTTCCTTGAAACACAAGGTGGTGGACTGATCTCACGCTCCTTCTGGATGATTTCTTGTACCACAACACTACTCTTTGAGTGATATTTCTTCCTCCTCATGTTCCAAACTGTGCTGTGTGGCAGTGTTTCTCTCCTCTGCTGTAGACAGGAGGACCCTGAAAACTACTGACCTGTCAGCCCCTTACCTGTGCCTGGGAAGATCATGGAACAGATCCTCCTAGAAGCAGTGCTAAGGCACAAGGAGGACAGGAAGGTGATTTGAGACAGCCAGCATGGCTTCACCAAGGGCAGGTCCTGCCTGACTAACTTGGTGGCCTTCTACGATGGAGTAACGACATCAGTGGACAAAGGAAGGGCTATGGATGTCATCTACCTGGACTTTGACATGGTCCCTCACGACATCCTTCTCTCTGAATTGGAGAGGATTTGATGGCTGGACTGTTTGGTGAGTGAGGAACTGGCTCAATGTTTACTCCCAGAGAGTGGTGGTCAATGGCACAATGTCTGGATGGACACTGGTGATAAGTGGTGTCCCTCAGGGGTCCATACTGGGATCACTACTGTTTAGTATCTTCATCAGTGACATAGTGGGATCAAGTGCACCCTCAGCAAGTTTACAGATGACACCAAACCGAGTGGAGTTCCTGATACATGTTAGGGAAAGAAGGCCATCCAGAGGGACCTGGATAAGCTCGAGAAGTGGGTTCATGTGAGTGTCCTGAGGTTCAAGAAGGCCAAACACAAGGTCCTGCACCTGGATTGGGGCAACCCCCCACTATCAATACAGGCTGGGGGATGAAGGGATGGAGAGCAGCCCTGACGAGAAGGACTTGGGGATACTGGTGGGTAAAAGACCGGACAGGAGCTGGCAAAGTGCGCTTGCAGCCCAGAAGGCCAAACATATCTTGGGCTGCATCCAAAGGAGCATGAGCAGCACATCAAGGGAGGGGATTCTGCCCCACCGTGGTGAGAACCCACCTGTAGTCCTGCATCCAGCTCTGGGGTCCTTAGTACAGGAAAGACATGGACCTGTTGGAGAGGGGCCACAGCAAGGTCACCAAGATGATCAGAGGGATGAAACAGCTCTGCTGTGAGGACAGGCTGAGAGAGTTGGTGTAGTTCAGCCTGGAGAACAAAAGGCTCCAGGGAGACCTTATTGTCAGCTTTCTATACCTTAATGAGGCCGAGAAGAATGATAGGGACAGACTTTTTAGCAGGGCATGTTGTGATAGGACAAGGGGTGATGGTTTTGAACTAGAAGAGGAGAGATTCAGGTCAGACATGAGGAAGAAATTTTTTACAATGAGGGTGATGAAACAACTGCACTGATTGCCCAGAGAGGTGGTGGATGGAGACATCCGTGGAGACATTCAAGGCCAGGCTGGATGGCACTCTGAGCAACCTGATCTGGGTGAAGATGTCCCTGCTCATGTCAGGGGGGTTGGACTAGACGACCTGTGAAGCTCCCTTCCAACACTCTCTATGATTCTATGATTCCTACCTCAAAGGATAGCTCCACCGTATGGGAACCTCCGTTCAGGTAGTTCTAGACAGCAATAAGGTCTCCCCCCAGCCTCTTTGTCTCCCTTGAAGAATAGAATCGTAGGATCATAGAATCATTTCAGTTGGAAGAGACCATTAATGTCATCGAGTCCAACCACAACCTAACTCTAGCACTAAACCATTTCCCAGAGAACCTCATCTATACATCTTTTAGACACCTTCAGGAATGGTGACTCAGCCATTTCCCTGGGAAGCCTGTTCCACTGCTTCACAAACTTTTCCATGAAGAAATGTTTCCTAATATCAATTCTGAACCTTCTCTGGCACAAGCTGAGGCCATTTCCTCTCATGCTATCACTTGCTACTCATGAGAACACTAACATCCTCCATGCTACAACCTCTTTTCAGATACATGTTGAGAGCAAAAAGGTCTCCCCACAGCCTCCTTTTCTCCAGGCTAAACACTCCCGGGTCCCTCAGCTGCTCCTCAGAAGACTTGTGCTCCAGACCCTCAACAGCCTTGTACCCTTCTCTGCACTCACTCCAGCACCTCAAGGTCTTTCCTATAATGAGAGGCCCAAAACTGAACTGAGGATTCGAGTTGTGGCCTCACCAGCGCCAAGTACAAGGGGATGATCGCTGCCCCGGTTCTGCCCACTACACTATTCTTGATGCACACCAGGAGGCCATTGGCCTTTTTGGCCACCTGGGCACATGCTGGCTCATGTTCAGCTGCTGTTGATCAACACTCCCAGGTCTTTTCTGACAAGCAGCCTTCCAACCGCTCTTTCCTGAGCCTGTAGTGTTGCAGGGGGTTGTTATGACCCAAGTGCAGGCCATGGCACTTGGCCTTGTTAAAGTTCAGACAATTGGACTCAGCCTAATGAACCAGCAGCTCCACATCCCCCTGTTGACCCTTCCTGTCGTCTTGTCCAGCAGGTCAGCACTCCCACCCAACTTCGTGTCATCTGCAAACTTACTAACGGTGCACTCGATCCCCTCATCCAGATCATTGATAGAGAGATTGAACAGAACTGGCCCCAGTACTGAGCCCTGGGGAACACCACTCGTGATTGGCCACCAACTGGATTTGGCCCATTCACCACAACTCTTTGGACCCTCCTTGTGGTCCAGTGTCTGAGCAGATAAAACTAAGCTGGTTTCATCAAATTCATCTAATAGATTTCCGTTCAAGGGTTTGAGTGGAGAAACGTTTCCCAGAGGAGCTGCTGTATTTACACTGGTGCATTTTATACCTCTGCTTCTGCCTTTTTTTTTTTTTCTTCCTCTGTGTATTCTTCCTTGAAAGAGCTCCCCAAGGAAAAGATTCATGGAATCCTACAATAACGCGGGTTGGAAGAGACCCCTGAACACCATCTCTGTCCCACTGACCTTTATTGCACCTCAAGGAATAGCTGATAGCATTTGTGCTCACTTGGGTTCATCTCACCACATGCACACCATGGACATGCACGTGATGTGTATGGTTACAACTCATCTGTACAACGAAAACATGGACTTTTGACCTAGTATTTCATAGAATCCTAGAATGTCCTGAGCTGGGAGGGACCCACAAGGATCATTGAGTCCAACTCCTGTCCTTGCACAGGACAACTCCACATTTCATACCCTGTGTCTGAAGGCATTGTCCAGTCTCTTCTTGAACACTGTCAGGCTTGGGGCCGTAGCCATCCATAACCTCCTCTTGGCCCAGGACCTGACCAGTTATAAGTATCCTTGTTTTATGAATTTGATGAAATCTATTTGCTACTAATGGAGAATGAGAGAAGGGAGAAACATTCTTCACAGGAAGTGCCATATTTGTGTTCACACATTTTAGATCTCCTCCTCTGCCTGTTTATTTTTTTTTTCTTCTTCCTACATATGTTCAGTTTTCAAAAACCTCTCGAAGGTAAAGATTCATTGAATCCTAGAATAACTCAGATTTGAAGAGAGCCCTGAACATCATCTTGTTTGACTCCCCTGCTCAAGGCAGGGTCAACCAGGTGAGGTTACTCAAGGCTTCTGCCCAGCTTTGCATCATCCTTAAAAGAGATGCAAGTGCACTCGTCCCATCATACAGGGGGAGAAAAAGACATTCAACAGTGTTTGCCCAATGCTGGTCACTGAGAGATGTCACCAGTAACTGGTTGCACAGAAATATTTGTACCTTTCATATCATCTGTGCTCAATCATTCAGCCAAGTTGCCACCCAATGTCCACTTCTTCAGCCCAGACAGCACCCATCTGGCTATAAGGACACCATGGGAGACCAAGTCTGAGGCCTTGCAAAACTCCATGTACACGACATACCTTCCTTTTCCCTGCACATTTTGCTTCAGCAATCCCTTTCTTGTCCTTCAAGTGCTGGCAAATGGCTGCAGGAGGACGTGTCCAATCCCCTTCCCAGGGACAGAGGCAGGCTGACCAACCTGCAGTTCTCCCAATTCTTGTTCCTGCCATTCTTGAAGATGGCTTTGATGTCTGTGTTTTCCAAGGACACCAGAATCTCTCTGGTTTCTCTGGTGTTTTTGAGAGCATAATCCAGAATCACGGGCAAGTGTGACATAGCAGAAAGGAGCACTTGCAATGAGCCTGTCCAAGGCGGCTGAGATCAGTCTCACTGATACAGTGGAGTGTGTGCCTGGAGTCACACACAGAAATGTCAGGGTTCTGTCAGTTGTCCACATCTGAGCTGACCTCATGGACTCCTTATGCACCCAGGCATGCTCAGAGACAGAGGTAGGAGTCACAGTGTCTCTCTGACTCCCGGTTGCCACTCCCAAAGGACGGGAGACACCTCAGCCCTGCGGTGTGTCACCCTGTTCTGCACTCATCTGAGATGTCCCATGACATGAGGAATGGACAGTTCAAGCAATCACATCCCGGTGCAGCACTCAGGTGATTTCCCATGGGGTGTTCCTCTCAACATGAAGTGACATCAAGACCTCCTCTGTGCCACAAGCCTTCATGGAACCCTAAGGAATAGTTGCTGGTGTTTGTGCTTACTCGCATTCATGTCACCTCACGTATATGACGTGCGTGCTCACATCTCATCTGTACAATGCAAACATGGACGGCTGAACTACCCATTCAGTGTCCATCCATGGAGGGAAGAACAACCTCTGTGGGTGAGAGGCCAGTGCAGGAAATGGTGGTTGTGAGGGGCCAGTGCATGATGATTGACCTGAGGCTCCTTCCCAAGGGGTGTCCAGTGCACACGGGCACAGCCCAGCCCCTGCTCTGCTGGTCCTGCAGGTCTCTGGCAGGAGGCCTGGCTGTGAGAGGACACTGCTGTGTGCCCAGCCCTGCACACACACACTGTGCAGCTGCACAATGGTGTTTCATCTGTGGGCCACTTTTGTAGGCATATGCTTGAGAGAAACTTTGCAAGAAGATATAAACCATCATGCACTGCCCTGAGGAGATGACCGTTCTTTCTGGAAAGGCTGTTCTGAGGCCAGCTCTGTCACAGCAGTGCCCATTGCCTGTCCCTGCCTGCGCTCACAGGACTGACACACAGCAGGACGGTGACCAAGCTGCCAGAGCACTCAGGCCTTGCACCAACACAAGGGATGAGAAGGAGAGTGTGGGAGTGGAACGAGAACAGCTCTGGAAGACCAAGGGCTGCTGCTCCCTGGCAGCGCTGCCAGGCTGGGACTCTGCTCCTCTCCACTAATGCAGACAGAAACTGTCATTGCAGCTCCAAAAAGGCCTTAAAAGGAGATCTCAGGGGGAAACCAAACCAAAACAAAACAGTGCAGGGCCCTTTATTTTTTTTTTAAACAGAGAGAAAATGGCTACTCATTTCCATAGACAGTCAGAAAAAAGAGGCAGACAGTGAATAAGGGATGAGAACATTATCACAAAACACCACCACCATGACAGCAACAAAATAAGAATGGCTGAGCCTGCAATGAGTTACACTATAACTTCTATGCAGACAATGACAATTTGTTGTTGTTTGTTATTGAAAACGTCCAGTTATCAGTTTCCACACTGAATCCTGGAGCTCCTGGTTCCTCATGCTGTAAATGAGGGGATTCACTGCTGGAGGCACCAGTGAGTAGACAACTGCCATCACCACGTCCAGCCATAGGGAAGAGATGGAGGGGGGTTTCAGGTAGGCGAATATGCCAGTGATGACAAACAGAGAGACCACAGCCAGGTGAGGCAGGCAGGTGGAAAAGGCTTTGTGCCGACCCTGCTCAGAGGGAATCCTCAACACAGCCCTGAAGATCTGCACATAGGACACCACAATGAAAACAAAACATCCCTCAAAAAAAAAAAGCACTAAACATGAGAAGCCCAGCTTCCCTGCGGTGGGCATCTGAGCAGGAGAGCTTGAGGATCTGGGGGATTTCACAGAAGAACTGACCCACAGCATTGCCCTCACACAGTGGCAGTGAAAATGTATTGGCCGTGTGCAGCAGAGCATTGAGAAACCCAGTGGCCCAGGCGGCTGCTGCCATGTGGACACAAGCTCTGCTGCCCAGGAGGGTCCCGTAGTGCAGGGGTTTGCAGATGGCAATGTAGCGGTCATAGGACATGATGGTGAGAAGAAAAAACTCTGCTGAAGCTAAAAAGAAAAACAGGAAGAGTTGTGTAGCACATCCTGCATAGGAAATGACCCTGGTATCCCACAGAGAGTTGGCCATGGATTTGGGGAGAGTGGTGGAGATGTAGCCCAGGTCGAGGAGGGAGAGGTTGAGCAGGAAGAAGTACATGGGGGTGTGGAGGTGCTGGTCACAGGCTATGGTGGTGATGATGAGGCCGTTGCCGAGGAGGGCAGCCAGGTAGATGCCCAGGAAGAGCCAGAAGTGCAAGAGCTGCAGCTCCTGTGTGTCTGCGAACGGCAGGAGGAGGAACTGGGTGATGGAGCTGCTATTGGACATTTGCTGGTTTTGGGCATATGGGCTCTGTTCAGAAAAAGAAAAAGCAACATGAAATTAGGACAGAGTCCTCCGAGCTAAGCCACATGATTTTTCATAGGCATCACCCCAATTTAAATGCATTTCCTTTCTCTGATGTGTTATGGCTGAGTGTGTGGTGAGGAGCAGGACCTTTGCCCGTGTACTGCCAAGCAGCCAGCTTTGCTCTGCTGCAGTGGGGACATGGGGGGAGCTGGTTTGTGACACCTCTGACGTTCTCAAGGAATGGCAGATGTAATCCACCTTCAGTGAAAAACCTCAATATCTGTGCTCATGACTCTCAAAGTCTTGGGCTGCAGAGGAGACAATTAGCATGTTTTTATAAATATTTGATCTGTGTTTTTTAATTTTCCACCACCACATCAGGTGATTGGGGTTTTTTAGGGGTAGAAAGCCTCATTTCTGTGATTGAAAATGTGAAGAGTCTTGAGGCGAGACAGGCAAAAAGGCTCAGCTTTCTCTGGCTCTGTGCAGTCAGACAGCAGATGTGTCCATCAGGATTTTACTCATCTGTCCAGCTTTAATGGAAATGTGCAATACCTGCACTCATGATTCTGTAGAGAGTGGGCTGCAGAGTAGAGACATAGCATGTCTTTATAAATATTTCATCTGTATACTTTATTTTCCGCCACCATATCTGATAAGGGGGAGAAATCCTAATTTTTATGAGGGAAAATGTGAAAAGTCTTGAGAGAGGGCAGGCAAAATGGCTCAGTTTTCTGTGGCTCAATGCTTAGTCCGGAGAGCAGCAGTGTCCATCAGTCTTTCACTCATCTGTCCTGTGCTTTTGCTTGTGCTACCTTGAAAATGACATCAGACACAAATTAATCTAATTAATACAAAAAACTGGACTCACACTGGAGCAGGGGAGCCCTTTTAGAAAGGGCAGATCTGCAAACTCTTCTCTGTCCCAGCCCAGAGATGAAGATATGATGGAGAGAGCAGGACACGACCCCTCACCCAGAGAAGCAAAGGACTCTGGCAGGAGAGTGCGGACCCCAAGGAAAGGCTCAGCACTCCTGGCATCCTACAGCAGAGCTGGGCCTTTCTGGGGGCAGCTGGTGAGCCCAGCAGGACAGGCAGAGCAGAGTCAGGGCTCCTGGAGATGGGATGTGCTAAAGGGACAGTCCGATCATTGCCCAGCAGACAACCCCCAGCAGCCACCTGCAGAGCAGGAGCAAAAGAGCTCCTGACCAGCCCCTGCTCTGCTGCCTGGAGCTGTCCCTGCCTGCAGCTGTGTCTCTGTGCCCAGGTCTCCTCCTGTCAGTGTCACAGACCCCATCCCAGCCGCTGTGTGCTCAGCTCTGCCCTGCAGACCCCTCCCAGCAGCCGGGCACTGCCCAAGGGCAGCTCCGTGTGGGCCGGCTCTGGTGGGAACGTCAGACCAACAATAATGAGCATGGAAAAGTCATCCTGATGCTGTCTGTATGCCAGGGTGTGTTGATTTCTGATACTCACAGGTTTATTCACTGCTAAGAGTAACAGATTTGGAATTTCAGTGCCTCCTCCTGAACTGAGATGTTAATTTCCATGTGCCATTGGCCACATAGACAACCCAGATTATGATAGAATAGGATCCTTCCCTTTCACAGAGCCCTTCTCTTGCTGTGCTTCTTTAAAAGCCTCCTGAGCATGTTATAAAGTGATCTGGAGCTGTAAGCAGCCCTGACACACGCAGCACCCACTTCATAGCACGACCCTGCCCAGCCAGAGGTTGCTTCTTCCCCACACAGCTTCTCCCCACAGCACGGTGGGGATCTCCCGGGCAGGCTGAGCGCTGACCCTGGCAGGCGGCAGAGTCCCTGCCCCGGCACAGCCCTGGGGTGCAGGGACCCTGCTCTGCAGGACAGCCCTGGGCACCCCTGGGTGCTCCCCAAGCTTCACGTCTGTCCAACATTGCCTGACAAGAGGCCCCTTCAGACAGATACGAAAAGCTGTGGCTGTTCCAGTTTTAGGAGATGCCTCCAGGAGCTACAGCTGCATTGCCCTGCACCCAGAGACTTACCGTGTCAAGGGCTGCAAACAGTTCTCCTCCAGTGAGCTCTCAGTCATCCTCCCCATCCTGACCACCTTTAATCTCTCTCTGCCTTGCTCGTCTCCCTGAGATCCCCAGGCAGAGCCCTCAGCCCTGCTGCGCTTTGCAGAGGAGCTGCTCCTGGGCAGAGCTGTCTCTCTGCAGCGCTGCCGCTTGCCATGAGCTCCCTCTGTCCCAGGAGCCCAGCCCAGCTCAGCAGCACAGGAGCAGCCCCAGGCACTTTAATGACCCCTCTGGTGGCTTTGGTGCTGAGTCCATGAGCCTCACAGCCTGAGAGGAATTGAAGAAACTTCTCAAGAAGTCAAAGTCAGATTCAGACTCCAAAGTTTCTTGTAATGTTAATGGGTCCCACTGAGGGACACTACTGAGAAACCATCCCCAAGGTCTGTGTAGAGCAGAAAACTGGAGCCAGAAATGGCAAGTCACTAAAAGCAAAGTACAGGTGGCTCTGATGCTAAGTACACCTGGATGTGTTTCATTAACCAAAGGGCCAATCCCTGACCCCCAGACCATGGGAAATCAGATCCCATCCCTCCCACGTTGCCCAGGGCTCTTCCTGCGACAGTGTGATGTGGGGCTGTGCAAGGCCAAGGGCAGGACTATTGTCCAACACCTGCCAGGTTCCTGGCTGGGGACAAGGAGGCCATGAGGCCCCCGTGCTGTAAGGACAAGGTGTCTCCTCACAGGCATCAGAGGTGGAGACAACAGCCATCGCTAAGGGGATAAGGAGCTCATGTCTGTTGGGGGCTTTCAGCCTCTTTACATCCCTTGACCATCTCCACAACAGCCTGTCCTATGCTGTGGCATCACCTGCACCTCTTTCCCTGCAGGCTGGAGACATCCCTCCTGCTACCCCACCTTGCTCTTGTCTGAGCATCTTCCTTCCTTTGCTGATCTCTCTCCATCCTCCCCAGCTGTTCCTTGAAGCACAAAGCCTTGGGCTGATGCAGACTCCCTCTGGGTGACCTGCTTTACCACAGCACTGCCCTTCCACTCACATTCCTTGCTGCTTATGTTCGGCCTGGACCTCGCCAGCTGCACTGTGTGCCATTATTTCTTTCTCGTGCTGTTTCCCACTATGAAGAAAACCTCCACCTCTGAAACCACCCTTCAAGCACTCTCAGGCTTCTCTCCTATTACTGCAGCCTCCCCAGCACTGCTCACTTCTCCTTGTTCAGTTTCAGAACTTTCTGATGGGCGAATGCCAGATTTTCTCAAGGTCTGGACTCTCCCTTGACTGAAGGTCCATTTGCTCAGCTGTTAATGTTTGCATGTGGATGGCTTATCCTGATGAGGGTGTCTCTCCTAAGACGACAGCATGAGGAGTTACAGGACACAGAGAGTGGAATTTTGCCTTCATGTGGGAGAGCATTTGGAATGCATGGAGACAATGTCAGCTGAACGTTGAGGAGTCAGCATGAGAGGGCAGAACAAAATGGGCTATGTTGTGGTGACTGGACATCAGCTACAGGCTCCCTGATCAGGAAGAGGAATTAGATGAGGCCTCCTTCAGATAAATGAAAGAAGCCTCATGTTTCCAGGCCTCATGTTTCCTTGTTGCAGACCTAAGATATCCCAATATCTGCAAGGTACCAGGCATCCAGGAGGGTTTTGGAGCTCATTGACAACATCTTCCTGACACGGGTGACTGAGGGATCAGTGAGGTGAGGTGCCCTGTGGGACTTCACACCTACAAACCAGAAAGAGTTGGTCAGGGATGTAACAGTCAGGGATGAGAAAGTGGAGCTGAGGCTCCTGGAAGATGATAACTGGAGGATGGTGGGTGAGGTGGTGACATCGAAGTAGGTGTGAAGGGTGAAGGACCTCAGGAAATCTGATCGGCCTTACAGGACAGCCTGCTTCAAGCACAAGAATGATCTCTCCAAGTACCCATGAAAAGAAGCATTTATCTCGTGAGGCTGCTTGTCTGAACTGATGGAGCTCCAGGGCTAAAAGGCAGCACACAGGAGGTGGAAGCAGGGGAAGCTGCAAAGGGGGAATTTAGAAACCTTGTCTATAGATGTAGGGAGTGATGCCAAAGCTGCCCTGGATTTCATACCTGCAGGGGAGGCTGAGGGCAGCAAGATGAGCTGACACAGCTTCCTTACAGTAAAAGAAGAGACAGGGCGATCATGGGCCTGCTGCTGAACTTCCTAAGAGTAGAATCAGACAGGACTGAGGTACTTCATGGCTTCTTTGTCTTCATCTTCACCAGCAAGGTCTCCCAGGACTTTGTTCCCGAACGCAGGATTCTGGAGAACACCCAGGAGTGGATGGGGCTCAAGTCAGGGGTTACCTGAGTAAACTCAAACACGATTACAGAAAAGGAGATGGGTCATTTGACCAGCTCCCTGAACACAGGTATAGCTGTGCTGTGGCATCTGAGATTCCCAGGAACACCCTGCTTTGGTCCAGAGGATGTGACTCCTCTTGAGGTGGCCTGGACTATCTCCTCACTCACGTGGTGATTTAGGCACCCACTTTTCTGACATATTCAGTCTTTATCAGGAGATGCTCCACATCCATATGCACTGGAGGCTGCTGATACCACCTGTTCTGGAAAGGGAGGGAAGGGTGAGCAGGGAAGGAAATAGAAGAAATGTGGCTTTATTCCTATTTATGATGGAAATGCTCTCTGTTTGGCTAATCCTGAAATCTCCCTAATCATCCACACCAGACTTGAAGCCTTCAGGAAAATGCTGCACAGAGCCTTGGCTGGTAAGAGCATTTTGGATGTTAATGAGCCCTCTGCTGCCATGATCCTGAACTGCAGATGCTGAAAGAATGAACAAACCTCTAATGAAGTGAAAGGCAGAAACAAACTGAAGTGTGTGAGGGTGTTTGGGACCCCACGAAGGGCCATCACTGACCCAGCGCTGAAGGAAACAAGCAGTTGAGGTCCCTGTCCCTGGAGGCTGGTGAAGCAAAACCCTTGAGACACTGGCTACAGGTGGTAAAGGTGATGTGCAGGTCGCTCTGATGCCATGTGAGCCCTTCATGGCTGTTCATCATCAGAATGGTGTGGGGGACTACAGTGGGTCCGTGGATTCCCTGACGGAGGGCATGGGAACAGAGATCAGCCTTGAAGATATTAAGGCTTGCCCATGAGAAAGATGGGAGTAAAGGAGTATCCGGACATATTAATGTATACCCGTGAGAGAGAAGGGAGTAGAAAAGTAACATTTATGATAGCAAAATCAGCCAATGAGATGTTACTTCTGTAACTTGTAACCAGTAGTGAAGAGACACATAAATTGGTAAAACTGTATAAAAATGCACTTGTGGCAATAAATGGCATCTACTACTTTCATCCTGGAAGAACTTGGTCTATGTCTTTTGTCTGTCTCAACCAGGACAGAATGGCTGAGCCCTGACCCCAGGACCAGCCAAAGGAGATCATTTCTCTCTTATATTTCTCAGGCTCTGCCTGTGGTCATTGTGAAGGTATTTGTGTTTTGGGTGTGGGTTTGGTGCCAAGTGCTGTTGCTTTATCCACAAGGCTCTGGTTTTCTGAGGATTTGGCCATGCCTGTGAGGTCCTCAAAACCCATTCAGCTTCTTTCATAGACCTGGCAGTGGTTCTCAATCACCTAAGCTGTCCCAGCCCCAAACTTGCTTGAATCCTCAATTTGGATCCATGCCCCAGCACTGAAATGCACGTGTTCCTTCTTCTGCTGCCCTAAAATTAAAACCAAAGGCAGTCGATTCCACATTAACATGACCAGCCCATGCTCTTCAGGTCTTCTTCTTGCCTTTAACACACTCACTGCTACGCATAGACCACTCTCATCCTGCACTCCCATGTGTCTCACAAACCTTTCGCTCTTGTCGTCCAGCAACAGGCCAACACTCCAGGAGGTTGGTGCTTCCTCCAGGCTCATGGATGATTCCTGAGGACCATCCAAGTGTGGTCAGTGTAAGAGAGGAGCAGAGCGAGGTCAGCTCATGGGCCATGACTGAGCACAGCCAGCCCCAGAAGCAGCCATTCCCCATCTCCCAGGCACAGCCATGCCCACAGCATGCAAATGTCACTGCCTTATATGATTAGTCCAAGAGAAGCCTGCCTTCTTTCCATAACCCCCTAAAAACCTTCCTCCTGTTCCCCCTCCACCCACAGACATCAACCGCGTTCCACTTGCAGGCTCAGACATGGTTGTAAGGATCTACTAACATCGTCAGCCATCACCCTTTTCTACCTCACATCCCCTGACCCTCTCCCACACCACACATGGGCGGTCACTGCTGCTCAGGGCCTCTCGCTCTTCAGAAGATGACTTGAACTTCTTGGTTCCTCCTGGTGCTTGTTATAATCTTTCTTGCTCCCTGCAGACCTCATGGTGAGTTTCCTTGTTCATGTCAGGGCCTTCATAACCAGCTCTTATGGAATGCTTGTCTTTATGTGATCATCTGTGCAGGTGTTATCCCAGAAAAGCACCAAATATATCAAATCTGATGCTGAGTGAAATGCAATAAAACCTTGTTGAGCCACCTCCATAGCTGTGCCTTTCCAGCAAGGAGTTTCTCCTGAGAAAGGGATCCAGCCTCTGCCACTCTCTGGAGAGGAACATGAGCAGTGTCCGTGCACCTGGGGACGCAAAGGGTGACTTTTGCAAGACCACCCTTTATCTGAAGCACAGAGATATGTACGTATGGATGGGGTATCAAGCCTCTTAGTGCAGCAGAGATTGGAGTTCTGATCTCCCTTCATCTGCCCTGTGTGACAGCGTTTAAAATCAACTACCCCAGTCAAAAAGTTGCTTTTGATTCTCTTCACAGTCTGAAGCACCACATGGGTCAGGAGATGAGCCGAGATACTCAGCGAGGACTCACGCTTCTGTGTTCTTAAACTTTAGGTGTTCCCGGGAATCTCAAGAGACAAGGCGTGTTGATTCCTGGGTTCAAGGAGCTGGTCGAGTTCCTCGTCTCCATTTCTGTAATGGTGCCTTTATGCCTGGCTGATGTGCAGAATCTGTACGTGGACGTTGACAGCTGTTGAACAACCTGCTCTGAAAGGATTGACAAGGTGGCCTGTTCTTTCTGGAAGGGTATTAGCACAGAAAAAAAGAAGAAGCTGGGTTGGGGCAAATGAAAAGGGATGCAAAAGTTGTGGTCAGGACTGTTTCTGGTTACTTGTAAAGCAGCCCTGTGCCTCATGTGAATGATTTCTGTGACCAGAGAGAAACTGAGAGTGTTCTCTTACTAGAAAACCTGAAGGGAAAGGAAGGACAGCGTCATCCCGACTGGATAGGTCCTCAGAAGGTGTCTTGTCCAACCTCCTGCTCAAAGCAGGATCAGACCAGATTACTCAGAGCTTTATCCAAACACATTTTGGTCACTTTCTGGCACAGAGTGAGTGTTAGTTCCAGTGATCCCTGACTTCATCCCCACCCACTGCTGGTTGTTCTGCTCCAGATTCCTGCCTCCAGTCACAGAGGCTTGGGAGACAGCAATTCCTCAGAAGAAAGACTCTTCCTTTGAGAATGCTGGTAGGAAATGTATTTTGCTGAGTAACTGGCAACACTTATATATTTTACTATATATTTACCAACACATAAATACATATTTTTCCTTATGATCACATAGAAAGACAGATAACACAGGTCTGTTGAGATCACTGCCAACATGGCCATCTTAAAAAAGAACAGTTCAATTAACCTTTTTCTCCTTCTTTCCTCCATCAGGTAAGAGTGGCCAAGAGCTTTGAGCATGACTCACTCTGTGCCAAGGGTAAAAAGGGGCATTGACAGTCCAGGGCAGTGGAGTTTTTGGTGCCTTTCACTCTGTGCAAGATACAAGGATTATCTCTCTTAATGCTGTAGGCTTTGGTAGGATCGAAATCTAGAGAACATTTTTTTAAAATGGAGGGAAAAAGAAACGAAATGAAAGATGTAGAGTGAAGGAAATGTCTTCTTGCAACTTTAAGCATCAAACATTGTTAGTGTTATAATTATTTTTCTTTGTTTTGAATACTTTAAATGTCAGTTTTTTCCCATGACATCAAAATGAGACTTTTCGGGATGTGCATTAATAGCTAGAGGAGAATTTTTGATCTTACACAAGATTTCCCTACTCAGCACTCTCTGTCTTAGGCTGTGCATTCGATCTCCCTCATCTTTTATGTATTTTTTCCTGCCCTAACTAAACTGACCATGTCTGAAGTCCCATTTCCAGCAGCTGATCTGCACACAAGCACTTGCGATTGCTCTCTGGATTTCCCTTCCTCTTACTCTTTGGTCACTCGGACTCTTGTCAACAATCCAGTTGCTGCTTTCAGCTTCAAGGAGGTAAAAGCTTCCTTGTCTTTCGGTAGTCTGTCTAATTCTGTCTTTAGCCAACTCTTTTATTGTGTTTATTTTGTAATTCATTTCTGCCTAAAATATTTTCTCATGGTTATGCCTTGTGAATGGTGAATCTCATTGGTGGCAGTTTGTCCTTGGCACACAGTTGAGGAGTGTGCTTTCTTTTAATCATGAATCTTATCAGCTTTATTTTGTTTGTTCAAAAGGAAAGAAAAGTCCCTCTTTGCCTGTGTGCAGCCAGGTCTCCAAGGAGAGCAGGTGGGAGCTGGTGCAAAGGAGCTGGAACATCCAGCTGCAGCCTGCAGTGGAGAAGTCTGGGGTAAGGAAAAGGGATGCAAGTGCCAGGTGGCCAATGAGAGAAATGATGGGGTTGGGGAGGTGAGGAGCAAGGTTGTCCACACAGTGTCAGGCCTCAAGTGTCAGACCTTCTCCAACCAGCCCAGACCTCCTTAGGAGAGACCCTGGATCAATATCAGATAATGCTGCAATCACCTCTTCTCCACACTAAAAAAAAAATTAAACTATACCCTGAAACCAAAAAAAAAAGTCATTTTTATTAGAAGATTTTTGAAATCACTCTCCATAGCTACAGTAGTGACCTCTCTAATTCACTGTAACAGACTGGAAGGAATTCACAAGAAGAGACATGGTTTCTTAGAGCTTTCTTCTGTGTAATGAGCTCCATGGTGCATTTGGTACTGAGTCCTTGAAACTCACTGAGGTGCTGAGAGGAGATTGCACAAACCTTGCCAGAAGTCAAAGTCAGAAGAAAAAAGTACTGAGTACCTTGAAGTATTAATGAGTTCCACTGAGGGCAAGTACCAGCAAAGCCTCCCCAGGGACTCGTTAGAGCAGAGAATTGGAGGCCATGATGGCAGATAAACAAAGGGTCATGTGCAGGCAGCTGAGGTGCTGAGAACACCCTGGTTTTGTTGGATGAAGCAGAGAGGCCAAGGCCTGACCCCCAGCCCCTGGGAAGGCAGATCCTGTCCCTCACCCATTGCTCAGGGCTCTTCCTGGGGCAGGGGGATGTGGGCTGTGTGATGCTGAGTGAAGGACAATGGTGTGACAGTTCCCAGCCTTCCTGGGGGTGTGCAAGGAGGCCATGAGGTGCCCCAGTGCCTGAGGACAACATGGCTCCTCATAGGCCTTGGTGACAGAGATGATTGCCATAGCCAAGGGGACAAAGACTTGGGTTCTCTTGGTGACTTCCAGCCTTGCCAGTGCCCTTTGCCATCTCCACCACAGGTTGTCCTACACTGTCCCATGGCTGCTTCTCTTTCCCTGCAGTCCGTAGACACCCAACTCGCTTTCTCCCCCTGCTCTCACCCTGGAGTTTCCATACATTGACTGATGTGTCTCCAATCTCATGCTCTGTTCCTCGAAACACAAGGTGGTGGACTGATCTCATGCTCCTTCTGGATGATTTCTTGTACCACAGCACTACCCTTTGAGGGTGGCAGTGTTTCTCTCCTCTACTGTAGAAAGGAGGACCCTGAAAACTACTGACCTGTCAGCCTCTTACCTGTGCCTGGGAAGAACATGAAACAGATCCTCCTAGAAGCTCTGCTATGGAACAGAGAATGGTGACTCAACCACTGCCCTGGGCAGCCTGTTCCACTGCTTCACAACCTTTTCCATGAAAAAATGCTTCCTAATACCAATTCTGAACCTTCTCTGGCACAACCTGAGGCCATTTCCTCTCATCCTATCTCGTGCTACTCAGAAGAACAGCAACACTCTTCATGCTACAACCTCTTTTCAGATAGTTGTAGAGAGCAAAAGCTCTCCCCTCAGCCTCCTGTTCTCCAGGCTAAACACCCCCAGGTCCCTCAGCTGCTCCTCAGAAGACTTGTGCTCCAGGCTCTCAACAGCCTTGTCCCCTCCTCTGCACTCACTCCAGCACCTCAGGGTCTTTCCTAAAGTGAGGGGCCCAAAACTGAACCGAGGATTCAACTTCTGGCCTCACCAGCACTGAGTACAAGGGGATGATCGCTGCCCCGGTTGTGCCTATTACACTATTCCTGATAAAAGCCAAGAGTCCAGTGGCATTTTTGGCCACCTGGGCACATGCTGGCTCGTGTTCAGTCACTGTCGATCAACACCCCCAGGTCTTTTTCTGACAGGCAGCTTTCCAGCCACACTTCCTCAAGCCTGTAGTCTTGCATGGGGTTGTTATGACCCAAGTGCAGGCCCTGGCACTTGGCCTTGTTACACCTCAGACAATTGACCTCAGCCCAATGAACCAGCTGCTCCATATTGGTCTGAAGAGCCTTCCTACCCTCCAGCAGATCAACACTCCCACCCAACCTGGTGTCATCTGCAAACTTACTGAGGGTGCGCTCGATGCCCTCATCCAGACCATTGATAAAGAGATTAAACTGGCCCCAATACTGAGCCCTGGGGAACACCACTCATGACCGGCCGCAACTGGATTTGGCTCCGTTCACCACAACTCTGTGGGCCCGGCCCTCCAGCCAGTTCTTTATCCATCACAGATACACCATCCAGGCCATGGGCTGCAGCTTCTCCAGGAGGATGCTGTGGGATACAGTGTCAAAGGCTTTACTCAAGTCTAAGTACACAACATCCACAGCCTGTGTGGCGGATTCACTCCCCCACGACAGACTTTCCCTCATCTGCTAAGCCGGTCACCTTGTCATAGAAGGAGATCAGGCTGGTCAAGCGGGACCTGCCTTTCATAAATCATACTGATTGGGCCCGATTGCTCATCTCCTATGTGTGACCTCACAGTCCCTTTCCCAGCCATGTTCCTGCTATTGATCTATCCCCTGCAGAGGCACAAGTGACCTCGCAGTCCCCTCCACAGCCATTGGCTTCCTACTGGCCTATGAGTTCCTGAGACACAGCTGAGCACATGGCATCGTACCCAGCCATCACCCTCCTTGTGGTCCAGTGTGTGAGCAGATAAAACTAAGCTGCTTTCATCAAATTTATCTAATAGATTTCCTATCAAGGGTTTGAGTGGAGAAACTTTCCTCAGAGGAGCTGCTCTATTTACCCGGGTACACTTTATATCTCTGCTTCTGCCTTTTTTTTTTTTCTTCTTCCTGTGTCTGTTCCATCTTGAAGGAGCTCTCCAGGGCAAAGATTCATGGAGTTATACAATAACGCAGATTGGAATTGACCCCTGAACACTATCTCTATCCCAATGATATATATGGCACCCCAAAGAATAGCTGATAGCATTTGTGCTCTCTTGGGTTCATCTCTACCACATGCACACAATGGACATGCACATGATGTGTATGTTTACAACTCATCTGTACAATGAAAATATGGATTTTTGACCTAGTATTTCATAGAATCATAGAATGGCCTGAGTTGGAAGGGACCCACAAGGAATCATAGAATCCAACTCCTGTCCCTGCACAGGACAACCCCACAGTTCACACCATGTATCTGAGGACGTTGTCCAGTCTCTTCTTCAACACTGTCAGGCTTGGGGCCGTGACACCTCCCTGGGGAGCCTGTTCCAGTGTCCAGCACCCTCTACGTGAAGAATCTTTTCCTCATCTCCAACCTAAACTTTCCCTGGCACATCTACCTTCCATTCCCTTGGGTTCTCTCATTGGTCACTAAAGAGAAGACATCAGTACCTTCCCTTCTCCCCTTGTGAGGAAGCTGTAGCCACCATGAGGTCTCCTTTTAGTCCTTTCTTCAGCTCTGATGCTGAGAAACCCCTTGCTTTGCTTTCTGAAGCAGAAAGGAGAAGCCATGACCTCCAGGCAAAGGGAAGGGGGACCCTGTCCCTCACACACGGCTCAGGGCTCTTCCTGGGACCGTGGGATGTGGGTGTGCAAGGCCGAGGGAAGGACAACACTGGTACAACAACTTCCAGCTTCCCCATGGGGCTGCAAGGAGGCAACGAGGCCCCAGTGCCATGAGGACAACATGTCTTCTCCTAGGCCTCAGTGGCACAGAAAACTGCCATGGCCAAGGGGACAGAGACCTGGGTTCTGTTGGTCCCTTCCAGCCTTGCCAGCACCCTTTGCCATCTCCATCACAGGCTGTTCTACACCGTCCTACATCTGCCCCTCTTTCCCTGCAGGCTGCAGACACCCATCTCGCTTCCCCACCTGCTCTCACCCCAGCATTTCTGTCCCTTCACTGATGTGTCTGCACCCTCACTGGCTGTTCTTTGGAACACAAAGCCATGGGCTGATCCAGCTCCCTCTGCGTGACCTCTTGCACCACAGCCCTGCCCTTCCAGTCACATTTCTTCCTCCTGATATCCAGTCCTCACCTCCCAAGTTGCACTTTCTGACTCTTCCCTGCTTCTTCCCACTTCCAAGGAGAGCACGACCATCTAAGAAACTGCCCTTCATGCAGGGAACCCAACCTGTTAGGCTTCTTGTGGTTTTTTACCTGACCAGAGAGAAGTAATTTCACCACGATCTTCTAAATCCCGTGACTGCTGTTGGCCTTTCAGCTTCTCTGATAGACACGACCATGTTCCTGCTGCTGTCCCGTCATGTTCTCAGGTGGGATGGACATGACAAGCCATCTCCAAGGCCTCTTCCTGGGTAGGGCCTGTGGGTACCTTGGCAGAGATTCTTTCCCAGCCATGTCCCTACTGCTGGCCTGTCACCTCCAGAGACAGAACTGATCTCACTGTCCCCTTCACAGCCACACGCTTCTGACTGGATTATGAGATTCTGAGACACAACTGACCTCATAATACCAGCACCCATCCATCCCCCTCCTTAGCCAGGACCTGACCAAGACTGAAGCATGTTCTACGCAGTCCTACACCTGCCCCTCTTACCCTGCAGGCTGTAGACACCCATCTGGCTTCCTCACTTTGTTCAAATCCATCAAATAGATTTCCTACTAACAATGTGCATGAAAAGCACTCTTCTCTGGAACTGCTGTATTTCTGTTAACACCTTCTATATCTCCCCTTTTGCCTTTCTTTTTTTTCTACTATTCTTCTATGTATTCTCTCTCCAGAAACCTCTCCAAGGCAAAAAATCTTTCAAATCAGAGAATAACTCAGGTTTGAAGACAGCCCTTGTCTCACTCATCTTGTCTCACCCTCCTGCTCAAGGCAGGGTCAACCAGGTGAGGTTGCTCAAGGCCTCCACCCGGCTTTGCATCATCCTCAAAGGTGCTGAAAGTGCACTCTGTTACATCTTAGAGGGGGGAAAATAAAGATGTTCAATAGTGTTGGCCCAAGTGCCAGTCACTGAGAGATGACACTAGCAACTGGTTGCATGGAGAACTTTGTACCACTCATGATATTTGGGCTTAATGGTTCAGCATCCCACCCAGCATCCACTTCTTGAGCCCCATCGGCACCACCAAGGCTGAGGCCTTGCAAGCACCCTGTACACAACATGCCTTTCTTTCCCCTGTCCATTTGGGTCAAGCAATCCCTTCCTTCGCCTTCACATTCCAGGAAATGGGTGTAGGAGGACATGTCCCATCCCCTTCCCAGGGAGGGAGGTAGGGTGTCCAGCCTGTAACTCTCCCAGTTCCTTTTCCTGCTCTTCTTGAAGATGGGTTTGAGGTCTGCGTTTTCTAAGGACCCCAGAACCATTCTGGTTTCTATGGCACTTTTGAGAGCACAATCCGGAATCATGGGAAGGGTGACGTAGCAGACAAGAACACGTGCAATGAGCCTGTCCAAGGCAGCTGAGATGAATTTCACTGGTCAAATGGGGTTTGTTCCTGTAGTCAAACACAGAAATGTCCGGGTTCTGTCAGGTGTCAACATCTGAGCTGGCCTCATGGACTCCTTATGCACCCAGGGATGCTCAGAGACAGAGTCTGTCCCTTTTACACAAAGAGGCAGGTGTCACAGAGTCCCTCTCGACCTCCTGTTGCCACTCCCAAAGGGCAGGAGACACCTGAGCCCTGTGGTGTGTCACCCTGCTCTGCACTCATCTGACTTGTCCCATGGCAGGAAGAATGGACACAAGGAGCTCGCCTGAAGGAAGCACATCCCAGTGCTGCATTCAGGCAGTTAACAATGGGATGTTACTTCCAACACCAAGTGACCTCAAGATCTTGTCTGTCCCACAGGCCTTCATGGAACCCTAAGGAATAGTTGATGGTGTTTGTGATCACTCGGCTTCATGTCACCTCAAGTACATGACGTGCATGCTCACAATTCATCTGCACAAAGCTAACACAAACAGCTGAACTACTCATTCAGTGTCCATCCATGGAGGGAAGAACAACCTCTGTGGGTGAGAGGCCAGTGCAGGAAATGGTGGTTGTGAGGGGCCAGTGCATGATGATTGACCTGAGGCTCCTTCCGAAGGGGTGTCCAGTGCACAGGGGCACAGCCCAGCCCCTGCTCTGCTGGTCCTGCAGGTCTCTGGCAGGAGGCCTGGCTGTGAGAGGACACTGCTGTGTGCCCAGCCCTGCACACACACACTGTGCAGCTGCACAATGGTGTCTCATCTGTGGGCCACATTCTTTTGAAACTTTTCAAAAAGACCTAAGCCTCCAGGCACTGCCCTAAAAAGATCACTTTTCTTCATAGAAGCACTGTTACGGAGGCCAGCTCTGTCACAGCAGTGCCCACTGCCTGTCCCTGCCTGCGCTTACAGGACTGACACACAGCAGGACGGTGACCAAGCTGCCAGAGCACTCAGGCCTTGCACCAACACAAGGGATGAGAAGGAGAGTGTGGGAGTGGAACGAGAACAGCTCTGGAAGACCAAGGGCTGCTGCTCCCTGGCAGCGCTGCCAGGCTGGGACTCTGCTCCCCTCCACTACTGCAGACAGAAACTGTCCCTGCAGCTCCAAAAAGGCCTTAATAGAAGATCTCAGGGGAAAAATAAAACAAAATAAAACACTGCAGGGCCTTTTATTCTTTTTTTTAAAAAATAGAGAAAAGGGTTCCTCATTTCCATAGACACTTGGTCAGAAAAAAAGGCAGACAGTGAATTAGGAAAGGAATGACATTATCACCAAACAAAACCACAACCACAAGAAGAAATGTTGAGTCTGCAATGAGTTACACTCTAACTGCTATGCAGAGGGTGACACTTTGTTGCTGTTTCTTATTGAAAATGTCCAGTGATCAGTTTCCACAGGGCATCCTTGAGCTCCTGGTTCCTCATGCTGTAGATGAGGGGGTTCACTGCTGGAGGCATCACCGAGTACAGAACAGACACCACCAGGTCCATGGATGGGGATGAGATGGAGGGGGGTTTCAGGCAGGCAAAAATGCCAGTGATGATGAAAAGAGAGACCACGGCCAGGTGAGGGAGGCATGTGGAAAAGGCTTTGTGCCGTCCCTGCTCAGAGGGGATCCTCAGCACTGCCCTCAAGATCTGCACATAGGAGAAAAAAATGAAAATAAAACACCCAAATGTTAAACAGGCAGTGACCATAAGAAGCCCAGCTTCCCTAAGGTAGGAGTGTGAGCAGGAGAGCTTGAGGATCTGGGGGATTTCACAGAAGAACTGACCCACAGCATTGCCCTCGCACAGTGGCAGTGAAAATGTATTGGCCGTGTGCAGCAGAGCATGAAGAAACCCAGTGGCCCAGGCAGCTGCTGCCATGTGGACACAAGCTCTGCTGCCCAGGAGGGTCCCGTAGTGCAGGGGTTTGCAGATGGCAACAAAGCGGTCATAGGACATGATGGTGAGCAGAGAATACTCTGCTGAAATGAAAAAGAGAAACATAAAGACTTGTGCAGCACATCCCAAAAAGGAGATGGCCCTGGTGTTCCAGAGGGAGTTGGCCATGGATTTGGGGAGAGTGGTGGAGATGACACCCAGGTCAAGGAGGGAGAGGTTGAGGAGGAAGAAGTACATGGGGGTGTGGAGGTGCTGGTCACAGGCTACGGTGGTGATAATGAGGCTGTTGCCCAGTAGAGCAGCCAGGTAGATGCCCAGGAAGAGCCAGAAGTGCAAGAGCTGCAGCTCCCGTGTGTCTGCGAATGGCAGGAGGAGGAACTGGGTGATGGAGCTGCTGTTGGACATTTGCTGGTTTTTTGCATGTAGGCTCTGTTCAAAAAAAAGAAAAAGCAACATAAAATTAGGACAGACTCCTCTTAGCAAAGCCACACCATTTTTATAGATATCATCCCAACAGAAATGCATTTCCTTTCTCTGTTGTGTGCTGGCTGAGTGTGCTGTGAAGAGCAGGACCTCTGCCCATGTGCTGCCAAGCAGCCAGCTTTGCTCTGCTGCAGTAGGGACATGGGAGCTCATTCATGACAGCTCCAATGTTCGCTAGGTATGTCAGATGTAAATGAGCTTTAATGGAAATGTTCAATATCTGCACTCATGATTCTGTAGAGAGTGGGCTGCAGAGGAGAGACATAGCATGTCTTTACAAATATTTTATCTGTGTCCTTTATTTTCCACAACCATTTCTGGTGAGGGGGAGAAATCCTCATTTTAATAAGGGAATATGTGAAAAGTCTTGAGAGACGATAGGCAAAATGGCTCAGTTTGCTGTGGCTCAAAGCAGAGTCAGGAGAGCAGCAGTGTCCATCAGGATTGGACTCATCTGCATAGTGCTTTTGCTTGTGCTACCTTTAAAATGGTTTCAGACACAAATTAATCTTGGAAAACACCCAAACAACTGGACTCACACTGGAGAAGGAGAGCCCTGTTTGAAAGGGCAGATCTGCAAACTCTTCCCTGCCCCAGCCCAGAGGTGGAGATGTGATGGAGAGAGCAGGACACGACCCCTCACAGAGACAAGCAAAGGACCCTGGCAGGAGAGTGCGGACCCCAAGGAAAGGCTCAGCACTCCTGGCATCCTACAGCAGAGCTGGGCCTTTCTGGGGGCAGCTGGTGAGCCCAGCAGGACAGGCAGAGCAGAGTCAGGGCTCCTGGAGATGGGATGTGCTAAAGGGACAGTCCGATCATTGCCCAGCAGACAACCCCCAGCAGCCACCTGCAGAGCAGGAGCAAAAGAGCTCCTGACCAGCCCCTGCTCTGCTGCCTGGAGCTGTCCCTGCCTGCAGCTGTGTCTCTGTGCCCAGGTCTCCTCCTGTCAGTGTCACAGACCCCATCCCAGCCGCTGTGTGCTCAGCTCTGCCCTGCAGACCCCTCCCAGCAGCCGGGCACTGCCCAGGGGCAGCTCTGTGTGGGCCGGCTCTGATGGGAACATCAGACCAACAATAATGAGCATGGAAAAGTCATCCTGATACTGTCTATAAGCCACAGTGTGTTGATTTCTGGTAGAAACAGGCTTATTCACCCCAAAGAGTAACAGATTTGGAATTTCAGTTCATCCTCCTGAACTGAGATATTAATTTCTGTTTCCCATTGGCCACATAGACAACCCAGAGTATGAGACTGATTGAACAGGATTCTTCCTTTTCACAAAGCCCCTCTCTTGCTGTGCTTCTTTAAACTCCTCCTGGACAGGACATAAAGTGATCTGGAGCTGTGAGCAGCCCTGACACACACAACACCGACTTCATAGCAGGACCCTGCCCAGCTAGAGGTGGCTCCTTCCCCCCACAGCTTCTCCCCACGGCACCGTGGGGATCTCCCTGGGCAGGCTGAGCGCTGACCCTGGCAGGCGGCAGAGTCCCTGCCCCGAAACATCCCTGGGGTGCAGGGACCCTGCTCTGCAGGACAGCCCTGGGCACCCCTGGGTGCTCACCCGGCCTCACAGCTGTTCAACATTGCTTAAACAAGAGCCCCCTCCTTACAGATCCCACAAGCTGTGGCTGTGCCAGTTTTAGGAGACGCCTCCAGGAGCTACAGCTGCATTGCAGCACCCAGAGACTTACCATGTCAAGGGCTGCAAACAGTTCTCCTCCAGTGAGCTCTCAGTCATCCTCCCCATCCTGACCACCTTTAATCTCTCTCTGCCTTGCTCGTCTCCCTGAGATCCCCAGGCAGAGCCCTCAGCCCTGCTGCGCTTTGCAGAGGAGCTGCTCCTGGGCAGAGCTGTCTCTCTGCAGCGCTGCCGCTTGCCATGAGCTCCCTCTGTCCCAGGAGCCCAGCCCAGCTCAGCAGCACAGGAGCAGCCCCAGGCACTTTAATGACCCCTCTGGTGGCTTTGGTGCTGAGTCCATGAACCTCAGACCCTGAGAGGAATTGAAGAAACCTCTCAAGAAGTCAAACTCAGATTCAAACACCAATCTTTCTTGTAATGTTAATGGGTCCCATTGAGAAACACTACTGAGCAACCATCCGCAGGGTAAGTTAAGACAGAAAACTGAAAGCAGTGGTGACAGGTCAGGAAAAGCAAAGTACAGGTGGCTCTGCTGCTGTGTAAACCTGGATGTGTTTCATTAACCAAAGGCCCAAGCCCTGATCCCCAGACCCTGGGAAATCAGATCCCATCCCTCACACGTTGCCCAGGGCTCTTCCTGGGACACTGTGATGTGGGGCTGTGCAAGGCCAAGGGCAGGGCTATGGTCCAACACCTCCCAGGTTCCTGGCTGGGGACAAGGAGACCATGAGGCCCCTGTGCTGTAAGGACAAGGTGTCTCCTCACAGGCATCAGAGGTGGACACAACAGCCATCGCTAAGGGGAGAAGGAGCTCATGTCTCTTGGGGGCTTTCAGCCTTTTAACATCCCTTGGTCATCTCCATGACAGCCTGTCCTATGCTGTGGCATCGCCTGTACCTCTTTCCCTGCAGGCTGGAGACATCCCCCCTGCTGCCCCACCTTGCACTTGTCTGAGCATCTTCCTTC
Organism: Caloenas nicobarica; assembly: GCF_036013445.1. NCBI lineage: Eukaryota > Metazoa > Chordata > Aves > Columbiformes > Columbidae > Caloenas > Caloenas nicobarica. The sequence goes on from NC_088273.1 coordinate 2,248,743, forward strand.
CTTTGCTGATCTCTCTCCATCCTCCCCAGCTGTTCCTTGAAGCACAAAGCCTTGGGCTGATGCAGACTCCCTCTGGGTGACCTGCTCCACCACAGCACTGCCCTTCCACTCACATTCCTTGCTGCTTATGTCCGGCCTGGACCTCCCCAGCTGCATTGTGTGCCATTATTCCTTTCTCGTGCTGTTTCCCACCATCTCTGAAACCACCCTTCAAGCACTCTCAGGCTTCTCTCCTATTACTGCAGCCTCCCCAGCACTGCTCACTTCTCCTTGTTCAGTTTCAGAACTTTCTGATGGGCGAATCCCAGATTTTCTTAAGGTCTGGACTCTCCCTTGACTGAAGGTCCATTTGCTCAGCTGTTAATGTTTGCATGCGGATGGCTTATCCTGACGAGGGTGTCTCTCCTAAGACAAGAGCATGAAGAGTTACAGGACACAGAGAGTGGAATTTTGCCTTCATGTGGGAGAGCAGTTGGAATGCATGGAGACAATGTCAGCTGAACGTTGAGGAGTCAGCGTGAGAGGGCAGAACAAAATGGGCAATGTTGTGGTGACTGGACATCAGCTACAGGCTCCTTGATCAGGAAGAGGAATTAGATGAGGCCTCCTTCAGATAAATGAAAGAAGCGTCATGTTTCCAGGCCTCATGTTTCCTTGTTGCAGACCTAAGATATTCCAATATCTGCAAGGTACCACGCGTTCAGGAGGGTTTTGGAGCTCATTGACAACATCTTCCTGACACGGGTGACTGAGGGGTCAGTGAGGTGAGGTGCCCTGTGGGACTTCACACCTACAAACCAGAAAGAGTTGGTCAGGGATGTAACAGTCAGGGATGAGAAAGTGGAGCTGAGGCTCCTGGAAGATGATAACTGGAGGATGGTGGGTGAGGTGGTGACATCGAAGTAGGTGTGAAGGGTGAAGGACCTCAGGAAATCTGATCGGCCTTACAGAACAGCCTGCTCCAAGCACAAGAATGATGTCTCCAAGTACTCATGAAAAGAAGCATTTATCTCGTGAGGCTGCTTGTCTGAACTGATGGAGCTCCAGGGCTAAAAGGCAGCACACAGGAGGTGGAAGCAGGGGAAGCTGCAAAGGGGGAATTTAGAAACCTTGTCTATAGATGTAGGGAGTGATGCCAAAGCTGCCCTGGATTTCATACCTGCAGGGGAGGCTGAGGGCAGCAAGGTGAGCTGACACAGCTTCCTTACAGTAAAAGAAGAGACAGGGCGATCATGAGCCTGATGCTGAACTTCCTAAGAGTAGAATCAGACAGGACTGAGGTACTTCATGGCTTCTTTGTCTCCATCTTCACCAGCAAGGTCTCCCAGGACATTGTTCCTGAAGGCAGGAGTCTGGAGAACACCCAGGAGTGGATGGGGCTCAAGTCAGGGGTTACCTGAGTAAACTCAAACACGATTACAGAAAAGGAGATGGATCATTTGACCAGCTCCCTGAACACAGGTATAGCTGTGCTGTGGCATCTGAGATTCCCAGGAGCACCCACCTTTTGGTCCAGAGGATGTGACTCCTCTTGAGGTGGCCTGGACTATCTCCTCACTCACGTGGTGATTTAGGCACCCACTTTTCTGACATATTCAGTCTTTATCAGGAGATGCTCCACATCCATATGAACTGGAGGCTGCTGATACCACCTGTTCTGGAAAGGGAGGGAAGGGCGAGCAGGGAAGGAAATAGAAGAAATGTGGCTTTATTGCTATTTATTATGGAAATGCTCTCTGTTTGGCTATTCCTGAAATCTCCGCAATCATTAACACCAGGCTTGAAGCCTTTAGGAAAATGATGCACAGAGCCTTGGCTGGTAAGGGCATTTTGGATGTTAATGAGCCCTCTGCTGCCATGATCCTGAACTGCAGCTGCTGAATGAATGAACAAACCTCTAATGAAGTGAAAGGCAGAAACAAACTGAAGTGTGTGAGGGTGTTTGGGACCCCACGAAGGGCCATCACTGACCCAGCGCTGAAGGAAACAAGCAGTCGAGGTCCCTGTCCCTGGAGGATGGTGAAGCAAAAGCCTTGAGACACTGGCTACAGGTGGTAAAGGTGATGTGCAGGTCGCTCTGATGCCAGGTGAGCCCTTCATGGCTGTTCATCATCAGAATGGTGTGGGGGACTACAGTGGGTCCGTGGATTCCCTGATGGAGGGCATGGGAACAGAGATCAGCCTTGATGATATTAAGGCTTACCCATGAGAAAGATGGGAGTAAAGGAGTATCCGGACATATTAATGTGTACCCGTGAGAGAGAAGGGAGTAGAAGAGTAACATTGATGACAGCAAAAGTAGCCAATGAGATGTTACTGCTGTAACTTGTAACCGATAGTAACGAGACACAGGAATTGCTAAAACTGTATAAAAATGCACTTGTGGCAATAAATGGCATCTACTACTTTCATCCTGGAAGAACTTGGTCGATGTCGTTTGTCTGTCTCAACCAGGACAGCAAGGCTGAGCCCTGACCCCAGGACCAGCCAAACGATATCATTTCTCTGATATTTCTCAGGCTCAGCCTGTGGTCATTGTGAAGGTATTTGTGTTTTGGATGTGGGTTTGGTGCCAGGTGCTGTTGCTTTATCCACAAGGCTCTGGTTTTCTGAGGATTTGGCAATGCCTGTGAGGTCCTCAAAACCCATTCAGCTTCTTTCATAGACCTGGCGATGGTTCTCGATCACCTAAGCTGTCCCAGTCCCAAACTTGCTTGAATCCTCAATTTGGATCCATGCCCCAGCACTGAAATGCACGTGTTCCTTCTGCTGCTGCCCTAAAATTAAAACCAAAGGCAGTCGATTCCACATTAACATGACCAGCCCATGCTCTTCAGGTCTTCTTCTTGCCTTTAACACACTCACTGCTACGCATAGACCACTCTCATCCTGCACTCCCATGTGTCTCACAAACCTTTCGCTCTTGTCATCCAGCAACAGGCCAACACTCCAGGAGGTTGGTGCTTCCTCCAGGCTCATGGATGATTCCTGAGGACCATCCAAGTGTGGGCAGTGCAAGAGAGGAGCAGAGCGAGGTCAGCTCATGGGCCATGACTGAGCACAGCCAGCCCCAGCAGCAGCCATTCCCATCTCCCAGGCACAGCCATGCCCACAGCATGCAAATGTCACTGCCTTATATGATTAGCCCAAGAGAAGCCTGCCTTCTTTCCATAACCCCCTAAAAATCTTGCTCCTCTTCCCCCACGACCCACAATCATCAACCGCATTCCACTTGCAGGCTCAGACATGGTTGTAAGGATCTACTAACATAGTCAGCCATCACCCTTTTCTACCTCACATCCCCTGACCCTCTCCCACACCACACATGGGCGGTCACTGCTGCTCAGGGCCTCTCGCTCTTCAGAAGATGACTTGAACTTCTTGGTTCCTCCTGGTGCTTGTTATAATCTTTCTTGCTCCCTGCAGACCTCATGGTGAGTTTCCTTGTTCATGTCAGGGCCTTCATAACCAGCTCTTATGGAATGCTTGTCTTTATGTGATCATCCGTGCAGGTGTTATCCCAGAAAAGTACCAAATATATCAAATCTGATGCTGAGTGAAATGCAATAAAACCTTGTTGAGCCACCTCCATAGCTGTGCCTTTCCAGCAAGGAGTTTCTCCTGAGAAAGGGATCCAGCCTCTGCCGCTCTCTGGAGAGGAACATGAGCAGTGTCCGTGCACCTGGGGATGCAAAGGGTGACTTTTGCAAGACCACCCTTTATCTGAACCACAGAGATATGTACGTATGGATGGGGTATCAAGCCTCTTAGTGCAGCAGAGATTGGAGTTCTGATCTCCCTTCATCTGCCCTGTGTGACAGCGTTTAAAATCAACTACCCCGGTCAAAAAGTTGCTTTTGATTCTCTTCACAGTCTGAAGCACCACATGGGTCAGGAGATGAGCCGAGATACTCAGCGAGGACTCACGCTTCTGTGTTCTTAAACTTTAGGTGTTCCCGGGAATCTCAAGACACAAGGCGTGTTGATTCCTGGGTTCAAGGAGCTGGTCGAGTTCCTCGTCTCCATTTCTGTAATGGTGCCTTTTATGCCTGGCTGATGTGCAGAATCTGTACATGGACGTTGACAGCTGTTGAACAACCTGCTCTGAAAGGATTAACAAGGTGGCCTGTTCTTTCTGGAAGGGTATTAGCACAGAAAAAAAGAAGAAGCTGGGTTGGGGCAAATGAAAAGGGATGCAAAAGTTGTGGTCAGGACTGTTTCTGGTTACTTGTAAAGCAGCCCTGTGCCTCATGTGAATGATTTCTGTGACCAGAGAGAAACTGAGAGTGTTCTCTTAATAGAAAACCTGAAGGGAAAGGAAGGCCAGCGTCATCCCGACTGGATAGGTCCTCAGAAGGTGTCTTGTCCAACCTCCTGCTCAAAGCAGGGTCAGACCAGATTACTCAGAGCTTTATCCAAACACATTTTGGTCACTTTCTGGGACAGAGTGAGTGTTAGTTCCAGTGATCCCTGACTTCATCCCCACCCACTGCTGGTTGTTCTGCTCCAGATTCCTGCCTCGAGTCACAGAGGCTTGGGAGACAGCAATTCCTCAGAAGAAAGACTCTTCCTTTGAGAATGCTGGTAGGAAATGTATTTTGCTGAGTAACTGGCAACACTTATATATTTACCAACACATAAATATATATTTTTCCTTATGATCACATAGAAAGACAGATAACACAGGTCTGTTGAGATCACTGCCAACATGGCCATCTTAAAAAAGAACAGTTCAATTAACCTTTTTCTCCTTCTTTCCTGCATCAGGCAAGAGTGGCCAAGAGCTTTGAGCACGACTCACTCTGTGCCAAGGGTAAAAAGGGGCATTGACAGTCCAGGGCAGTGGAGTTTTTGGTGCCTTTCACTCTGTGCAAGATACAAGGATTATCTCTCTTAATGCTGTAGGCTTTGGTAGGATAGAAATCTAGAGAACATTTTTTAAAAATGGAGGGAAAAAGAAACCAAATGAAAGACGTAGAGTGAAGGAAACGTCTTCTTGCAACTTTAAGCATCAAACATTGTTGGTGTTATAATTATTTTTCTTTGTTTTGAATACTTTAAATGTCAGTTTTTTTCCCATGACATCAAAATGAGACTTTTCGGGATGTGCATTAATAGCTAGAGGAGAATTTCTGATCTTCCACAAGATTTCCCTTCTCAGCACTCTCTGTCTTAGGCTGTGCATTCGATCTCCCTCATCTTTTATGTATTTTTTCCTGCCCTAACTAAACTGACCATGTCTGAAGATCCATTTCCAGCAGCTGATCTACACACAAGCACTTGCGATTGCTCTCTGGATTTCCCTTCCTCTTACTCTTTGATCACTCAGACATCTCTCAACAATCCAGTTGCTGCTTTTAGCTTCAAGGAGGTAAAAGCTTCCTTGTCTTTCGGTAGTCTGTCTAATTCTGTCTTTAGCCAACTCTTTTATTGTGTTTATTTTGTAATTCATTTCTGCCTAAAATATTTTCTCATGGTTATGCCTTGTGAATGGTGAATCTCATTGGTGGCAGTTTGTCCTTGGCACACAGTTGAGGAGTGGGTTTTCTTTTAATTACGAATCTTATCAGTTTTATTTTGTTTGTTCAAAAGGAAAGAAAAGTCTCTCTTTGCCTGTGTGCAGCCAGGTCTCCAAGGAGAGCAGGTGGGAGCTGGTGCAAAGGAGCTGGAACATCCAGCTGCAGACTGCAGTGGAGAAGTCTGGGGTAAGGAAAAGGGATGCAAGTGCCAGGTGGCCAATGAGAGAAATGATGGGGTTGGGGAGGTGAGGAGCAAGGTTGTCCACACAGTGTCAGACCTCAAGTGTCAGACCTTCTCCAACCAGTCCAGACCTCCACAGGAGAGACCCTGGATCGATATAATACTGATAGAATATTTTCTTTAAACGGAAAAATTAATGAAGTACACCCTTTAAAATAGAAAGACGCTTTTATTAGAAGCTTTTTGAAATCTTTCTACATAGTTACACCAAGAAAACTCTCTAATTCACTGTACAAGGGTAGAAGACAATTACAAGAAGAGCCATGGTTTCTTAGAGCTTTCTTCAGTGTAATGAGCCCCATGGTGCATTTGGTGCTGAGTCCTTGAAACTCACTGAGGTGCTGAGAGGAGATTGCACAAACCTTGCCAGAAGTCAAAGTCAGAAGAAAAAAGTACTGAGTACCTTGAAGTATTAATGAGTTCCACTGAGGGCAAGTACCAGCAAAGCCTCCCCAGGGACTCGTTAGAGCAGAGAATTGGAGGCCATGATGGCAGATAAACAAAGGGTAATGTGCAGGCAGCTGAGGTGCTGAGAAAAGCCTGGTTTTGTTGGATGAAGCAGAGAGGCCAAGGCCTGACCCCCAGCCCCTGGGAAGGCAGATCCTGTCCCTCACCCATTGCTCAGGGCTCCTCCTGGGGCAGGGGGATGTGGGCTGTGTGATGCTGAGTGAAGGACAATGGTGTGACAGTTCCCAGCCTTCCTGGGGGTGTGCAAGGAGGCCATGAGGTGCCCCCAGTGCCTGAGGACAACATGTCTCCTCATAGGCCTTGGTGGCAGAGATGATTGCCATAGCCAAGGGGACAAAGACTTGGGTTCCCTTGGTGACATCCAGCTTTGCCAGTGCCCTTTGCCATCTCCACCACAGGTTGTCCTACACTGTCCCACAGCTGCTTCTGTTTCCCTGCAGGCTGCAGACACCCATCTCGCTTCCTCCCCTTGCTCTCGCCCTGGTACTTCCATACATTCCCTGATGTGTCTCCACTCTCATGCTCTGTTCCTCGAAACACAAGGAGGTGGACTGATCTCATGCTCTTTCTGGATGATTTCTCGTACCACGGTGCTGCTCTTGAATGACATTTCTTCCTCCTCATGTCCAGTCTCCACCTTCCAACCTGCACTGTGTAGCAGTGGCTGTCTCTTCTGCTGTGGAAAGGAGGCCCTTGAAAACTACTGACCTGTCAGCCTCTGGCATGTGCTTGGGAAGCACATGGAACAGATCCTCGTAGAAGCTGTGCTAAGCACAAGGAGGACAGGGAGCTACAGCCAGCACGGCTTCACCAAGGTCAAGTCCTGCCTGACTAACCTAGTGGCCTTCTCTGATGGAGTAACTACATCAGTGGACAAAGGAAGGGCTATGGATGTCACCTCTCTGGACTTCTGTAAAGATTTCACATGGTCTCTCACAACATCCTTCTCTGTGAATTGGAGAGATATGGATTTGATGGCTGGACTGAGGACCTTTCTCAATGGTTGCACCCAGAGAGTGGTGGTCAATAGCACAATGTCTGGATGGCCACTGGTGACAAGTGGTGTCCCTCAGAGGTCCATACTGGGATCAGTACTGTTTAATATCTTCATCAATGACATAACGGGATCAAGTGCACCCTCAGCGAGTTTGCGGATGACACCAAACTGAGTGCTGTCGCTTATATGCCTGAGGGACAGAAGGCCATCTAGAGGGATCTGGATAAACTCAAGAGTTGGACCCATGTGAGTCTCCTGACATGCAACAAGGCCAAATGCAAGGTCCTGCACCTGGGTTGAGGCAATCCCCACTATCAGTACTGGCTGGGGATGGAGGGATTGAGAGTAGCCCCGATGAGAAGGACTTGGGGATACTGGTGGGTGAAAGACTGGACAGGAGCCCACAATGCACGCTTGCAGCCCAGATGGCCAAACATATCTTGGGCTGCATCTAAAGGCGCATGACCAGTAGATCAAGGGAGGGGATTCTGCCCCACCGTGGTGAGACCCCACCTGGAGTCCTGCATGCAGTTCTGGATCCTCAGTACAGGAAAGACATGGATCTGTTGGAGAGGGTCCAGAGCAAGGTCACCAAGATGATCAGAGGGATGGAAGAGCTCTGCTGCGAGGATAGGCTGAGAGAGTTGGTGTAGTTAAGCCTTCAGAAGAGAAGGCTCCAGGGAGACCTTATCAACGCCTTTCTTTACTGAAGAGAGGCCAATAATAATGATGTGGACAGACTTTTTAGCAGGGCATGTTGTGATAGGACAAGGGGTGGTGGTTTTGAATTAGAAGAGGAGTAATTCAGGTCAGACGTGAGGAGGATATTTTTTACAATGAGGGTGATGAAACATGAGCACTTGTTGCTCAGAGAGGTGGTGGGTGCCCCATCCCTGAAGACATTCAAGGCCAGGCTGGATGGGACTCTGAGCAACGTGAGCTGGGTGAAGATGTCCCTGCTCCTGGCAGGGGCGTTGGACTAGATGACTTTTGAAGCTCCCTTCCAACTCTCTCTATGAATCTATGATTCATAACTCCAAGGAAAGCTCTAGGAAATAACACTTCAAGCACACAATCATAGAATCATTTGAGTTGGAAGAGACCATTAAGGTCATCAAGTCCAACCATAATCTAACTAGCACTAAACCATTTCCCAGAGAACCTCATCTATGCATTTTTTAGACACCTCCAGGAATGGTGACTCAGTCACTTCTGTGGGCAGCCTGTTCCACTGCTTCACAACCTTTTCCATGAAGAAATGTTTCCTAATATTAATTATGAACCTTCTCTGGCAGAAGCTGAGGCCCGAAACTGAACTGAGGATTCAAGTTGTGGCCTCACCAGCACGGAGTACAAGGGGATGATCGTTGCCCTGGTTCTGCCCACTACGCTATTCTTGAAGCACGCCAGGAGGCCATTGGCCTTTTTGGCCACCTGGGCACACGCTGGCTCATGTTCAGGTGCTGTCGATCAACGCCCCTGTGGGTGAAGAACCTTTCCCTCATGTCCAACCTAAACTTCCCCTGGCACATCTTTCTTCCATTCCTTCCATTTCTGTCATTGGTCACCACAGGGAAGAGATCAGTACCTTCCCTTCCTTCTCCCCTTGTGAGGAAGCTGTTGCCAGCATGAGGTCTCCTTTTAGTCTTTTCTTCAGCTCTGATGCTGAGAAACCCCTTGGCTTGCTTTCTAAATCAGAAAGGAGAAGCCATGACCTCCAGGCAAAGGGAAGGGGGATCCTGTCCCTCACACACGGCTCAGGGCTCTTCCTGGGACCGTGGGATGTGGGTGTGCAAGGCCGAGGGAAGGACAACACTGGTACAACAACTTCCAGCTTCCCCATGGGGCTGCAAGGAGGGAACGAGGCCCCAGTGCCACGAGGACAACATGTCTTCTCCTAGGCCTCAGTGGCAGAGACAGCTGCCATGGCCAAGGGGACAGAGACCTGGGTTCTGTTGGTCCCTTCCAGCCTTGCCAGCACCCTTGGCCATCTCCATCACAGGCTGTTCTACACCATCATATCCCTGCCCCTCTTTCCCTGCAGGCTGCAGACACCCATCTGGCTTCCCCACCTGCTCTCACCCCAGCATTTCTGGACCTTCACTGATGTGTCTGCACCCTCACTGGCTGTTCTTTGGAACACAAAGCCATGGGCTGATCCAGCTCCCTCTGCGTGACCTCTTGCACCACAGCCCTGCCCTTCCAGTCACATTTCTTCCTCCTGATATCCAGTCCTCACCTCCCAAGTTGCACTTTCTGACTCTTCCCTGCTTCTTCCCACTTCCAAGGAGAGCACGACCATCTAAGAAACTGCCCTTCATGCAGGGAACCCAACCTGTTAGGCATCTTGTGGTTTTTTACCTGACCAGAGAGAAGTAATTTCACCACGATCTTCTAAATCCCGTGACTGCTGTTGGCCTTTCAGCTTCTCTGATAGACACGACCATGTTCCTGCTGCTGTCCCGTCATGTTCTCAGGTGGGATGGACGTGACAACCCGTCTCCAAGGCCTCTTCCTGGGTAGGGCCTGTGGGTACCTTGGCAGAGGTTCTTTCCCAGCCATGTCCCTGCTGCTGGCCTGTCACCTCCAGAGACAGAACTGATCTCACATTCCCCTTCACAGCCACACACTTCTGAGTGGATTATGAGTTTCTGAGACACAACTGACCTCATAATACCAGCACCCATCCATCCCCCTCCTTAGCACCCAGGACCTGACCAAGACTGAAGCATGTTCTACGCAGTCCTACACCTGCCCCTCTTTCCCTGCAGGCTGTAGACACCCATCTGGCTTCCTCACCTTGTTCAAATTCATCAAATATATTTCCTACTAACAATGTGGATGAAAAGCACTCTTCTCTGGAACAGGTGTATTTCCGTTAACACCTTCTATATCTCCTCTTTTGACTTTTTTTTTTACTATTCTTCTACCTATTCTTTCTCCAGAAACCTCTCCAAGGCAAAAATTCTTTCAAATTACAGAATAACTCAGGTTTGAAGAGAGCCCTTGTCTCACTCGTCTTGTCTCACCCTCCTGCTCAGGGCAGGGTCAACCAAGTGAGGTTGCTCAAGGCCTCCACCCAGCTTTGCATCATCCTCAAAGGTGCTGAAAGTGCACTCTGTTACATCTTAGAGGGGGAGAATAAAGATGTTCAACAGTGTTGGCCCAAGTGCCAGTCACTGAGAGATGACACTAGTAACTGGTTGCATGGAGGACTTTGTACCACTCATGATATTTGGGCTTAATGGTTCAGCATCCCACCCAGCATCCACTTCTTGAGCCCCATCAGCACCACTCGGCCCAGAAGGACACCATGGCTGAGGCCTTGCAAGCACCCTGTACACAACATGCCTTTCTTTCCCCTGTCCATTTGGGTTCCGCAATCCTTCCTTTGCCTTCACATTCCAGGAAATGGGTGTAGGAGGACATGTCCCATCCCTTTCCCAGGGAGGGAGGTAGGGTGACCAGCCTGTAACTCTCCCAGTTCCTATTCCTGCTCTTCTTGAAGATGGGTTTGAGGTCTGCGTTTTCTAAGGACCCCAGAACCATTCTGGTTTCTATGGCAATTTTGAGAGCACAATCCGGAATCATGGGAAGGGTGACGTAGCAGACAAGAACACGTGCAATGAGCCTGTCCAAGGCAGCTGAGATGAATCTCACTGGTCAAATGGGGTTTGTTCCTGTAGTCAAACACAGAAATGTCCGGGTTCTGTCAGGTGTCAACATCTGAGCTGGCCTCATGGACTCCTTATGCACCCAGGGCTGCTCAGAGACAGAGTCTGTCCCTTTTACACAAAGAGGCAGGTGTCACAGAGTCCCTCTCGACCTCCTGTTGCCAATCCCAAAGGGCGGGAGACACCTGAGCCCTGTGGTGTGTCACCCTGCTCTGCACTCATCTGACTTGTGCCGTGGCAGGAAGAATGGACACAAGGAGCTCGCTTGAAGGAAGCACATCCCAGTGCTGCATTCCGGCAGTTAACAATGGGATGTTACTTCCAACACCAAGTGACCTCAAGATCTTGTCTGTCCCACAGGCCTTCATGGAACCCTAAGGAATAGTTGATGGTGTTTGTGATCACTCGGGTTCATGTCACCTCAAGTACATGATGTGCGTGCTCACAATTCATCTGTACAAAGCAAACACGAACTGCTGAACTACTCATTCAGTGTCCATCCACGGAGGGAAGAACAACCTCTGTGGGTGAGAGGCCAGTGCAGGAAAAGGTGGTTGTGAGGGGCCAGTGCATGATGATTGACCTGAGGCTCCTTCCGAAGGGGTGTCCAGTGCACAGGGGCACAGCCCAGACCCTGCTCTGCTGGTCCTGCAGGTCTCTGGCAGGAGGCCTGGCTGTGAGAGGACACTGCTGTGTGCCCAGCCCTGCACACACACACTGTGCAGCTGCACAATGGTGTTTCATCTGTGGGCCACATTCTTGTACATGTTCTTGACAGAAACTTTGCAAGAAGACCTAAGCCTCCAGGCACTGCCCTAAAAAGATCACTTTTCTTCATAGAAGCACTGTTACGGAGGCCAGCTCTGTCACAGCAGTGCCCATTGCCTGTCCCTGCCTGCGCTCACAGGACTGACACACAGCAGGACGGTGACCAAGCTGCCAGAGCACTCAGGCCTTGCACCAACACAAGGGATGAGAAGGAGAGTGTGGGAGTGGAACGAGAACAGCTCTGGAAGACCAAGGGCTGCTGCTCCCTGGCAGCGCTGCCAGACTGGGACTCTGCTCCCCTCCACTACTGCAGACAGAAACTGTCCCTGCAGCTCCAAAAAGGCCTTAATAGAAGATCTCAGGGGAGAAATAAATCAAAACGAAACACTGCAGGGCCTTTTATTCTTTTTTTAATAAAAATAGAAAAAAGGGCTCCTCATTTCCATAGACACGTGGTCAGAAAAAAAGGCAGACAGTGAATTAGGAAAGGAATGACAACATTATGACAAAACACAACCATAACAACAAGAAACGCTGAGAATGTAATGAGTTACACTATAACTGCTATGCAGAGGGCGAGAGTTTATTGCTGTTTATAATTGTAAAAGTGCAGTTATCAATTTCCACACTGAATCCTGGAGCTCCTGGTTCCTCATGCTGTAGATGAGGGGGTTCACTGCTGGAGGAACCACCGAGTACAGAACAGACACCACCAGGTCCAGGGAAGGGGATGAGATGGAGGGGGGTTTCAGGTAGGCAAAAATGCCAGTGCTGATGAAAAGAGAGACCACAGCCAGGTGAGGGAGGCACGTGGAAAAGGCTTTGTGCCGTCCCTGCTCAGAGGGGATCCTCAGCACAACCCTCAAGATCTGCACATAGGAGAAAAGAATGAAAATAAAACATCCCTCAAAAAAAAAAAGCACTAAACATGAGAAGCCCAACTTCCCTGTGGTGGGCATCTGAGCAGGAAAGCTTGAGGATCTGGGGGATTTCACAGAAGAACTGGTTCACAGCATTGCCCTTGCACAGTGGCAGTGAAAATGTATTGGCCGTGTGCAGCAGAGCATAGAGAAACCCAGTGGCCCAGGCAGCTGCTGCCATGTGGACACAAGCTCTGCTGCCCAGGAGGGTCCCATAGTGCAGGGGTTTGCAGATGGCAACAAAGCGGTCATAGGACATGATGGTGAGCAGAGAATACTCTGCTGAAATGAAAAAGAGAAACATAAAGACTTGTGCAGCACATCCCAAAAAGGAGATGGCCCTGGTGTTCCAGAGGGAATTGGCCATGGATTTGGGGAGAGTGGTGGAGATGCAGCCCAGGTCGAGGAGGGAGAGGTTGAGGAGGAAAAAGTACATGGGGGTGTGGAGGTGCTGGTCACAGGCTATGGTGGTGATGATGAGGCCGTTGCCCAGGAGGGCAGCCAGGTAGATGCCCAGGAAGAGCCAGAAGTGCAAGAGCTGCAGCTCCCGTGTGTCTGTGAACGGCAGGAGGAGGAACTGGGTGATGGAGCTGCTGTTGGACATTTGCTGTTTCTCAGCCTGGGGCTCTGTTCAAAGAAAGGAAACAATAACTTAACATGAGATATAGACTCCTGTGAGTAAAGCCACTCCATTTTTCACAGAAATCATCATACTGAAATGCATTTCGTTTCTCTGTTGTGTGCTGGCTGAGTGTGCTGTGAGGAGCAGAACCTCTGCCCATGTGCTACCAAATAACCAGCTTTGCTCTGCTGCAGTGGGAAAATGGGACCTCCTTCATGACAGCTCCAATGTTCACAAGGAATGTCAGATGTAATCCAGCTTCTTGGAAATGTTCAATATCTGCACTCATGATTCTGTAAAGAGTGGGCTGCAGAGGAGAGACATAGCATGACTTTATAAATATTTTATCTGTGTCCTTTATTTGTCACCACCATATCTGGTGAGGGAGAAAAATCCTCATTTTCATGAGGGAAAATGTGAAGAGTCTTGAGAGAGGACAGGCGAAAAGCCTCAGTTTTCTGTGGCTCAATGCAGAGTCAGGAGAGCAGTGGTGTCCATCAGTCTTTTACTCATCTGCCCTGTGCTTTTTCTTGTTCAACCCAGAAAATGAGTACAGACTCATACTGGAGAAGGAGAGCCCTGCTTAAAAGGGCAGAACTGCAAACTCTTCTCTATCCCAGCCCAGAGGTGGAGATGTGATGGAGAGAGCAGGACACAACCCCTCACCCAGAGAAGCAAAGGACTCTGGCAGGAGAGTGCGGACCCCAAGGAAAGGCTCAGCACTCCTGGCATCCTACAGCAGAGCTGGGCCTTTCTGGGGGCAGCTGGTGAGCCCAGCAGGACAGGCAGAGCAGAGTCAGGGCTCCTGGAGATGGGATGTGCTACAGGGACAGTCCGATCATTGCCCAGCAGACAACCCCCAGCAGCCACCTGCAGAGCAGGAGCAAAAGAGCTCCTGACCAGCCCCTGCTCTGCTGCCTGGAGCTGTCCCTGCCTGCAGCTGTGTCTCTGTGCCCAGGTCTCCTCCTGTCAGTGTCACAGACCCCATCCCAGCCGCTGTGTGCTCAGCTCTGCCCTGCAGACCCCTCCCAGCAGCCGGGCACTGCCCAGGGGCAGCTCTGTGTGGGCCGGCTCTGGTGGGAACATCAGACCAACAATAATGAGCCTGGAAAAGTCATCCTGATGCCATCTGTATGCCAGGGTGTGTTGATTTCTGATACTCACACTTTTATTCACCTCTCAGAGCAAGATTTCTGGAATTTCTGTGCCTCCTCCTGAACTGAGATATTAATTTCTGTGTCCCCTTGACCACACAGACAACCCTGGAGTATGAGAATGATAGAATAAGATCCTTTGCTTTCACAAAGCCCCTGTCTTGCTGTGCTTCTTTAAAAGCCTCCTGGGAATGTCCTGAAGTGATTTGGAGCTGCGAGCAGCCCTTACACACACAGCACCCACTCCATAGCAGGACCCTGCCCAGCCAGAGGTCGCTCCTTCCCCCCACAGCTTCTCCCCTCAGTGTTGTTGGGATCTCCCCGGGCAGGCTGAGCGCTGACCCTGGCAGGCGGCAGAGTCCCTGCCCCGGCACAGCCCTGGGGTGCAGGGACCCTGCTCTGCAGGACAGCCCTGGGCACCCCTGGGTGCTCACCCGGCCTGACAGCTGTTCAACATTGCTTGAACAAGAGCCCCCTCCATACAGATCCCACAAGCTGTGCCTGTGATAACTTGAGGAGACACCTCCAGGAGCTACAACTGCATTGCCCTGGACCCAGAGACTTACCATGTCAAGGGCTGCAAAGTTTTCTCCCCCAGTGAGCTCTCAGTCATCCTCCCAATCCTGACCACCTTTAATCTCTCTCTGACTTGCTCGTCTCCCTGAGATCCCCAGGCAGAGCCCTCAGCCCTGCTGCGCTTTGCAGAGGAGCTGCTCCTGGGCAGAGCTGTCTCTCTGCAGCGCTGCCGCTTGCCATGAGCTCCCTCTGTCCCAGGAGCCCAGCCCAGCTCAGCAGCACAGGAGCAGCCCCAGGCACTTTAATGACCCCTCTGGTGGCTTTGGTGCTGAGTCCATGAGCCTCAGACCCTGAGAGGCAGTTGAATATACCTCTCAAGAAGTCAAACTCAGATGCAAACTCCAAAGTTTCTTGTAATGTTAATGGGTCCCAATGAGGGACACAACTGAGAAACCATCCCCAGGGACACTTAGAGCAGAAAACTGGAGTCAATGATGAAAGGTCAGGAAAAGCAAAGTAAAGGTCTCTCTGATGCTGAGTAAACCTGGATGTGTTTCATTAACCAAAGGGCCAATCCCTGACCCCCAGACCCTGGGAAATCAGATCCCGTCCCTCCCACGTTGCCCAGGGCTCTTCCTGGGACAGTGTGATGTGGGGCTGTGCAAGGCCAAGGGCAGGACTATGGTCCCACACCTCCCAGGTTCCTGGCTGGGGACAAGGAGGCCATGAGGCCCCTGTGCTGTAAGGACAAGGTGTCTCCTCACAGGCATCAGAGGTGGACACAACAGCCATAGCTGAGGGGAGAAGGAGCTCATGTCTGTTGGGGGCTTTCAGCCTTTTTACATCCCTTGACCATCTCCACGACAGCCTGTCCTATGCTGTGGCATCACCTGCACCTCTTTCCCTGCAGGCTGGAGACATCCCCCCTGCTGCCCCACCTTGCTCTTGTCTGAGCATCTTCCTTCCTTTGCTGATATCTCTCTGTCCTCCCCAGCTGTTCCTTGAAGCACAAAGCCTTGGGCTGATGCAGACTCCCTCTGGGTGACCTGCTCCACCACAGCACTGCCCTTCCACTCACATTCCTTTCTCCTCATGTCCAGCCTGGTCCTCCCCAGCTGCATTTTGTGCCATTATTTCTTTCTTATTCTGTTTCCCACTATGAAGAAAACCTCCACCCTCTCTGAAACCACCCTTCCAGCACTCTCAGGCTACTCCTACACTGCTGCAGCCTCCCCAGCGCTGCTGGGCCAAAGCAGCCCAGGTCCCTCAGCATCCCACACCATGGGCACAAGGTCCTGAACCCTGCCTTGGCACAGCCCTGCACTCTCCAGTTCCTCCCTGCTTCTCCAAACTGGGAGCCGCACACTGGCACACACCCGTGTGTGTGGGGTCACACCAGTGCTGAACCGAATGGGATGAGAACTCCAGGTGTCTGGGTGCCCACGCTCCTCCTCATGCAGCCCCGTGTGCAGCTGCCTTGTTCATGGTGAGCGTGCAGCACGGGCTTGTGTGGCGGCCCTTGTAGTGCCCAGGCCCTTCTCCTCAGGGTCACTGCTCAGCGTGTCAGGTCCTGGTCTGTCCTGATGGATGGGGTTATTCTCCTGCCCTGATACAGAACTGGCCACTTCTTTTAAAACTTAAGAGATTCCTTATGCTGTAACTCCAATTTTCTCCAGGTTTGGACTCTCCCTGGACTGCTGCAGTCTCAGCCCCTCAACTTCTGGCCGAGGCAGAGACCAGTCACCTCAGGAGCCCCCGGTGACCCCAAAGTAAAGGGTCCCTGGCCTCCAGGGCTCTCAGAACTTTCTGATAGGCAACCCCAATGTTTCTCCAGGTCTGGACTCTCCCTGGGCTGAAGCTCCGTTTGCTCAACTGTTAATGTTTCCATGCAGATGGCTTATCTGGATGAAAGTGTCTCTCCCAAGATAATAGCATGAGGAGTTACAGGACACCACATATAGCCCCTCCTGGAGAAAGTGCGGAGTCTTGGGGGACTGATACTCATAATGCCAGAGGTCTGGACTTAGAGGGGAGGTTCTCTTTCATGTGGGAGAGCAGCAGGAATGCGTAGAGCTCTGCCTGGGGATAGATAATGTCAGATGAAGGTTGAAGAGTCAGCATGAGAGGGCAGAAAAACATGGGCAATGTTGTGGTGGGTGGACATCAGCTACAGGCTCCCTGATCAGGAAGAGGAATTAGATGAGACCTCTTTCAGACAAAGGAAAGAAGCCTCATGTTTTCCGGGCCTGTGTCCTTGTGGCAGATCTAAGATATTCCAATAGCTGCAAGGTACCAGCCATCCAGGAGAGTTTTGCAGCTCATTGACAACATCTTCCTGAAATGGATGACTGAGGAGTCAGTGAACTGAGGTGCCCTGTGGGACTTGACACTTACAAACCAGAAAGAGTTGGTCAGGGAAGTAACAGTCGGGGATGAGAAAGTGGAGTTGAGGCTTCTGGAAGATGATAACAAGGCAAAGAGCAGGATTTCAGGAGAGCAGACTTTGGCCTGCTGAGGGATCTACTTGGGTCCTGTGGGATGTGACCTTGGTGTCTGCAGTGCCTTTTCTCTCCCATTTTTTCCCTCCTCTCTCCCACCTGCTGTTGTGTAGCATTTTTTACCCTTTCTCAAATACAATATTGCAGAGGTGCTGCCAGCATCACTGAGTGGCTCAGATTTGGCAAGGAGTGGGTCCATCTTGGAGCCAGCTGAAATCGGCTCTGTCTGACATGGGTCAAACTTCTGTTGTCTTCTCAGAGAGGTGACAACTGTAGCACACCCACACTCACTCCCAGTTCCAAGACTTCGCCATGTAAATCCAGCACAGGGTGACATCATGTTGGGTGTTACAAACTACTTGATCATGGAGAAGAAATGGAAAAGATCTTCTGTCAGCAACACGAGGAAGTCTCCAGTCAATGAGCAGGTTCCTATGGGGAACTGAAATCCCCCTGACATTCACTGGCCAGGCAAAGCTGTGGATACCAACAGTCCAAAGGATCTTGGGCTGACTTCTTAACATGTCTACCTGGTGGGCCAACAAGGGTGATGCTCACCTGGATCTGGCACTGGGAAACAAGGAAGAGCTGGTGAGGGCTGCGAACATCAGTGTCCACCTTGGCTGTGGTGACCAGGAAACTGTGGGGTGCCAGGCACCAGAGGGGAGGGAGGAAGGGCAGCAGCAGAGCACAGGCTGGTGGACTCCAGAGAAGACTTTGACATACTAGGAGACAGCAGCCGATAGAGGTGGTGACATGGAAGTCTGTCTGATGGGTGAAGGAGCTCAGGAAATCTGAGAAGCCTTGCAGGACAGCCTTGTGCTCCAGAGGAGTGTGATTCCTCTTGAGCTGCCCTGCATCAGGCACCCACTTTCCTACACTTGTTATTTGTCTTCATCAGAAAATGCTCCAGATCAATAAGATACCACCTCTTCAGGAAATGGGGAGGAGGGTGAGGGGGGAAGGCAATAGAAGAAATACTGATGTATTGCTATTTATTATGGAAATGCTCTCTGTTTGGCTATTCCTGAAATCTCCCTAATCATCAACACCAGACTTGAAGCCTTTAGGAAAATGATGTACAGAGCCTTGGCTTGTAAGGGCATTTTGGATGTTAATGGGCCCTCTGCTGCCATGATCCTGAACTGCACCTACTGAAAGAATGAACAAACCTCTGATGAAGTAAAAGGCAGAAGCAAAGCCCAAGTTTCTGAGGGCGTTTGGGACCCCATGAAGGGCCAGCACTGACACGGCTGTGAGGGAAACAAGCAGTCGAGATCCCTGTCCCTGGAGGCTGGTGAAGGAAAGACTTGGAGACACTGGTTACAGGTGGTGAGGGCAATGTGGAGGTGGCTCTGATGCCATGTCAGCCCTTGATGCTTGTTTATCACCAGAATGGCTGAGCCCTGACCCCTGGGGCTTGGTAAGTATTTCTCAAATGTTTTTCAGGGATTTGCCTGTGGTCAGGGTGAGTGTTTTGTGTTTTGGGGGTGGGTTTTATGTCAAGTGCTGTTGCTTTAACTGCAAGGCTCTGGTTTTCTGTGGAGTTGGAAATGCCTGGGAGTTGCTTCACAGCTTCTTTCATACACCTGGCAATGGTCACCAATCACCTCAATGTCCCAGTGTCAAACTTGCTTGGATCCTCTATTTGGATCCATATCCCATCACTGCAGGAGGTTCATGCCTCCACCAGTTTCATGGATGTTTCCTGAGGTCCGTGCAAGTGTGGGCAGTGTAAGAGAGGAGCAGAGCAGGGTCAGCTCACGGGCCATGGCTGAGCACAGCCACCCCAGCAGCAGCCATTCCCTATCTCCCAGGCACAGCCATGCCCACAAGATGGCAATGTCACTACCATATATGATTAGCTCAAGAGAGGCCTTTCTTCCTTCCATATTCCCAGGAAAATCTTCCTGCTGTTCCTCCTCCACGTGCAGTCATCAACTGCTTTCCGTTTCTGGGCTCAGACATGGCTGTAAGGGTTCACTAAACCATCAGCCATCTCATTGCTTCTCCCTGACTTGCCCTGACCCTCTCCCACACCTACACGTGGCCAATCGCAGCTGCTCAGGGGCTCCCGCTCTCCAGAAGAGACCTTGAGCTTCTTGGTTCTTCCTGCTGCTTATTATAAACTTCCTCGCTCTCTCCAGAGTTCATGGTGAACTTTCTTGTCCTAACAGCCCCTTTATGACCATGGCTTACTAAACGGTTGTCTTTTAATGATCGTTGGTGCAGAAAGGGTAGTCATGGGAAAGCACCCAATATGTCAAAACTGATGCTGAGTGAAATGCCATGAAGACCTGATGAGTTACCCCCATTGCTGTGTCTCTCCTGGACGGAGTCTGTCCTGAGAAGGGGATCCAGCTTCTGCCCCTCTCTGCAGAGGCACATGAGCAGTGTCCGTGCACCTGGGGACACAAAGGGTGACTTTTGCCAGACCACCCTTCATCTGAACCACTTAGATGTGTACTTATAGATGGGGTATCATGCTTTATACTGCAAACAGCTATTTAATTTGCACTGCCAGTGGGGCTACCACTGATGCAGAGTGAAATGTGGGAGATAATTATATTGAGGCAGATTAATATTTCTTCAAATTTTATTTTGTACTGACACTCTTAGAGAAATTACACAAACACTTGAAGGATTATTCATGCCTTTTAACATGATTATCCACAGAAGACCCAGCAGATTTGCATCTCAAGAAACTGGATGCCAGAGTCGAAGGGAAGGATGGCTTAGGCTCTGTCCTGGGATCTGGGAAACTGAAACATGCTCCCATCTCCCCAACACCCTGCCCTCCTCACTGAGGGGTTCTGAGACATTCTGCCAATGAGGTCTGAACTCTCAGGCATGACAAGTATCTTATGTCTAACTGCGCTTAATGGTGTCCTGCCAGCTCAGGATTTTATCTTCCATCCCTGGAAGTATTTAAAAGATGTGGAGAGGTGTTGCTTAGGGATATGGCTTAGTGGTGGCCTTGGCAGTGTTTGATTTACGGTTGCACTCCATGTTCTTAAGGGTCTTTTCCAGCCTAAATGATTCTATGATCCTATGATTCTATGATTCTATGATTTGGGTTGAAACCATTTCAATTCCCATCACGTGCATCTTCCCTCAGAGGCTGCTGTTGTGTGGCACAACTGTCCTGGCTCTCCAGGCAGGTTAGGCACTGGTTTGGTGCCTGCATTGGAAGTCTTCCCCTTCCTGGGGTAAAAGACTCTTGATGGTGACTTTGATGTCTGGCTGATGTGCAGACTCCGTACATGGATGCTGACACCTCTTGAGCAACCTGCTCTAAAAGGATTAAGGAGTTGGACATGAGGAGAGCAAAAAAGAGGAGACCCTGGGTTGGGGCAAATGAAAAGGGATGCAAAAGTTGTGGTCCGGCATGCTTCGGGTACTTGTAAAGCAGCCCTGCACCTCATGTGAATTATTTCTGTGGTCAGGGAGAACTTGAGAGCTCTCCCTAAATGGAAAATACAAAGGGGAAGGAAGGACAGCATCAGCCAGGCTCAAAGGGAGCTTGGGAGGTGTCTTGACCAACCTCCTGCGCAAAGGAGGGTCAGACCAGATGACTCAGGGCTTTATCCAAACACATCTTGGACACTTTCTGGGACAGAGTGAGTGCACATGCCTGGGAAACAGCTTCCAGTGCTTGACTGTCCTCATGACTGCAAAGTTTCTCCCTTCCTATAGCACCTTTCCAAGTCCAACCATCCAGATTGCTTTTTACCCATCGACTTACACACTGACACAGACCATAATATCCTAACTTGGACACTCTAATATTGCAGGGGATGATGATGAATGTCTTCCTGACTTCCAGGTAACAGACCATCAGTGTTCTCCCTGCAACCAACAATCCTGTCCTTTCCTCACAGAAAGCAAAGAGGATGAACAGGCACAATGGACCCTGGGTAAACCCCATCACCTTCTCTTTCAGACACCCAGAAATGGGGTCCCAGTGGACATGCTCTGGTGCACAGTTTTGAGTTCCCCTGCTCATCTGTTGGCCATTTTTGAAAAGTGCACACACTGCGTGAGAGGTGCCAGTGGTCAGGGAGTCCCCCCAGTGTCCATGAGCTTTCAGAGATGGTGGAGAGTGGCCTCCCTGTGACATGGTCCTGCTGTCTCAGCTCCTGGGATGCTGCCCCTCCTGTCCCATAGACTGGTCAGGATTGTGTTAGTTCCAGTGACCCCTGACTTGATCCCCATCCACTGCTGATTGTTTTCCTCCAGATTCCTGTCTCATGTCACAGTGGCCTGAGAGAACATGCTGGTGAAGATGGAGGACAAGAGGACACAGAGACTCTCACCTCTTTCTCTTATTAAATTCATCAGTGGCCACACGGTGTCTTTGTTTCTCCTTTAACTGTTCCTGAAGTAGGAACAGATCATTATGGGGCCCTTGAATGTCCTTACAGGTCTAGACTGAGTTTTGTTCTGGACTGTTGCTGTGCTTGGAGGCTGCTGTCCTTGAAGACCAGATGAACTAACTTCTGCCACCCTGCCTTGGCAGTTTATTCCATCCGTGTCACAGCTCTGTCTGCAACACTGACAGCTCCAGCTCCCCCAGTCAGGTCCCTGGCTGAGGACATTGCCTCACATCTGGGCTGAACCACCCCAGCTGTGGCACCAGGAAACCTCTGACCGCCACAAGGAAGCCTGGTACCAAGTGTCCAAGAGCCCATGTGAGCAAAGGATTTGCTTCAGAGCAGAGGCATGACATGGCCATAAGATTGCTGAATGTCTTTCTAGCCCTAGGACAACAAACACAGAATAAAATGCCTAAATTCATTCAACTGGAGATATTCTTCCCTCTAGCTTGGAAAATTTAGATCTTTGCTGGTGTCCTGTCTAATGATGGGTCAAGAAAAGATGACTGTCATGCGCAAATTCTAATATGAAGAATACTACTCCAGGAAGGAACTGTCTCTGTAGAGGTAAGAGAAGAAACATCACTGATTACTTCACACTGTTTCATGGGATGCTCCCCTGGAGCCCCAGGAACACCACAAGGGAGCCCAGAGCAGACAGAGAAAGTGCCACCTTGGGCTGCTCCTGTGCTGCTGAGCTGGGCTGGGCTCCTGGGACAGAGGGAGCTCATGGCAAGCGGCAGCGCTGCAGAGAGACAGCTCTGCCCAGGAGCAGCTCCTCTGCAAAGCGCAGCAGGGCTGAGGGCTCTGCCTGCAGCACCGAGGGGATGGAGCCAGGCAGAGAAAGTTTATAGACAGTCTGGGGTGGGAGGACAAAGCTCTCGCTCACTTGGAGAAAAATCTTCACAGCCCTTAGCACGGTAAGTCTCTGGCTCCAGGGCAATGCAGCTGCAGTTCCTGGAAAGATCTCCTAAGCTGGTACGTCTAACAGTTTATGAGACTTTTCAGGAGGAGTCTCTCAGTGTCTCTAATATTGAGGAGGACGTGCTTCAGAGCTTCCCTGCTGCACTATCAGAGGGACAGGACATGACGGCTGCCTTCTCCCAGGGATGGTTGTAGAGATGGTGAGCACCCAGGGGTGCCCAGGGCTGTCCTGCAGAGCAGGGTCCCTGCACCCCAGGGCTGTGCCGGGGCAGGGACTCTGCCAGCTGCCAGGGTCAGCGCTCAGCCTGCCCGGGGAGATCCCCACGGTGCTGTGGGGAGAAGCTGTTGGGGGAAGGAGCAATATCTGATAGGGCAGGGTCCTGCTGTGGAGAGGGTGCTGTGTGGGTCAGGGCTGCTCACAGCTCTAGATCACCCCCAGCATTTTGGCAAGCAGATGCCTCAAGGACAAGATCAATGCAAGGATTACCAGAAAGATAAGGAGCTTTCCTGCACCTGTCTTTTTAGTTTCCTATCCCAAGGAGTGGGGGGGGGTGCAGGAAAGGATAAAATGAAAATTAGCCCTCATGCTTATAAAAGTCACTGAGATTCCTGAACTGCAGCTTCGAGTGATCAGTACATCTGCCAGAAGGCTCATAACATCCCTTCACCACCCCCCTGCCTGTGGACAGCACCTGCATCACCTTTGCTGGACCCATCAGCTTCAATCTGACCTGTCCTGTTTTCCAACCTGCAAACAGGAAGATGCCCCCAGGCAGTGCCCTGCAAACAGGCAGGTTTCTGTAAGGCCAGGGTGAGGGCACAGAGGGTGGAATGGGGTCTGTGAGCACTGACAGGGCGAAGACATCAATAGGGAAACACCTCCCAGCGGGAGGATCTCCAAGCAGCAGGGAAATGATCAGAAATGTGAGGAAACTAAACCTGGAATTGTTATGGGAGGGAGAACAGAGAAAACTCCGTATGATCCCCTGCAGTGCAGATCCCTCCTGTGAGCAGCCCCCTCGCCTCCTCTCCCACCCAGCAAAGCCTCTGCCCTCACGGCCGGGGGCTCCAAGGCATGAAGCAGCTCCTGTGCAGCCAGAGCTCCAGTTCCCTCTGCAGAGCACAGGGGCTGAGAGCAGCTGCCCGGCAATGCTGGTGTGTGGGAGGTGGCTGCACAGCTGGGGAAGGGTGACGCTGTCTGAGTGCCCGGCTGCCTCTGCCCTGGCCTCTCTCACACCCACCCTCACCGCAGTTTCCTTCTTGCTCCACTGCTCTGGGTCACTGCTGTTGTGATCTGGTTCTTGCTGTCAGGCTCTCTGGGGATGGGAGTTTCAGCTGCAGAGTCACAGCCTGACCTTGTGGGTCCTTTCCTGCAGCTGTGTCCACGGGAACACGTGTCCCAGCTTTCCTCTGACCTGTGGGGTGTGGGCAATGCAGTCTGTGGGTCTGGGGAATGAGCTGAGTCTCCCTTAATCAAATGCCATTATTAGGACACTTCACTATGTCCTTGAGGTTTCCATCCAAGCTGTGAGCTCCCCACCAGGATGCAAACCTGTGCTGTAACACCTTAGTGTTATCTTAAGCCCCATGGAGAAACACAGAGATGCTACAACAGCGAAAATGCCGTTGGGTTTGTGAAATGAGCCATGTGTGTCCTGGGCTAAACGTGGGGTGCTGAGACCTTAGGAAAGGGTGAGACATGTCGTGGTCTGATGTGGATCCCTCTGCTCTCAGCAGTGCCTGGTGGCTTTTCAGGGTAACGTGGCAGTGTGATCAGCCTCCATCTCAGGAAGGTGCCAGCCCAGGGCAGCTGGAGCAAGACAGAGGGACAGACCAGGTCCCCTTAATCTGCACTGACCCACAGACATGGAGCAGAAATGCTGAGGGTTTCTGAGATAGAAGAACATTCTCCAGGGCAATTGCAGGAAGCTGTAAAAACCCCAAAATCTCAAACTGCCTTGTGTAATCCTGGTTCCTTATCACTGGGAGAGCAGATGCTGACAGGCCCTTCTGTACCAGGAACGAGTCCATCCGACACAGCTGAACCCCAGGTCTGGCCCCTGCCCCCGTTCTCATGACCCCTGCTGCAGAGCAGGGCTGACTTCTGGGCAGCCAGCGGGCACAGGTCCTGCTCCTCACGGCACCTCCAGCCAGCACCACCCAGGGCTCAGCCACGGAGCTGAAGGAAGGTCTGGAAAAGGACAAGGGGGTGTGGAGCAGGGGGAGGGTGCATAAGCAATGGCTTTGATTTTGCTCAGAGAAGTCTCCCCTAACTTGTCACTGTCTTTTGCTCCTGTGACAGTGCCCCATGCTCATCAGCAACAAATGTCCAACAGCAGCTCCATCACCCAGTTCCTCCTCCTGCCATTCGCAGACACACGGGAGCTGCAGCTCTTGCACTTCTGGCTCTTCCTGGGCATCTACCTGGCTGCCCTCCTGGGCAACGGCCTCATCATCACCACCATAGCCTGTGACCAGCACCTCCACACCCCCATGTACTTCTTCCTCCTCAACCTCTCCCTCCTCGACCTGGGCTCCATCTCCACCACTCTCCCCAAATCCATGGCCAACTCTCTCTGGAACACCAGGGCCATCTCCTTTTTGGGATGTGCTGCACAAGTCTTTATGTTTCTCTTTTTCATTTCAGCAGAGTATTCTCTGCTAACCATCATGTCCTATGACCGCTTTGTTGCCATCTGCAAACCCCTGCACTACGGGACCCTCCTGGGCAGCAGAGCTTGTGTCCACATGGCAGCAGCTGCCTGGGCCACTGGGTTTCTCTATGCTCTGCTGCACACGGCCAATACATTTTCACTGCCACTGTGCAAGGGCAGTGCTGTGGACCAGTTCTTCTGTGAAATCCCCCAGATCCTCAAGCTCTCCTGCTCAAACTCCTACCTCAGGGAACTTGGGCTTATGGTGGTCACTGTTTCTTTAGCTTTTATGTGTTTTGTCTTCATTGTGCTGTCCTATGTGCAGATTTTCAGGGCCGTGCTGAGGATCCCCTCTGAGCAGGGACGGCACAAAGCCTTTTCCACATGCCTCCCTCATCTTGCTGTGGTCTCTCTGTTCATCAGCACTGGTTCATTTGCCTACCTGAAGCCCCCCTCCATTTCCTCCTCATCCATGGACCTGGTGGTGTCTGTTCTGTACTCAGTGGTGCCTCCAGCAGTGAACCCCCTCATCTACAGCATGAGGAACCAGGAGCTCAAGGATGCCCTGAGGAAACTCATATCTTAGTGTTTTCTGAAGCAATAAACTGTCGATCTGCTTGTACAAAGGAGTTTTAATGGAGCTAATAACAGGCCCAGCCTGTCATCTGGATTTTCTGTTGTTATTGGTTGTTTTTTTGTTGTGATAATTTTGTCATCCCCTTTCTAATCCACTGTCGGCTTTTCTTTTATAACTATTGGTTGTGTAAATGTGGCACAGTACTCTCCTTCTCTCCAAACAAAATAAAGGTTCCTGCAGTGATTTGTTTTTTGCTATGTCCTTCCTGCAAGGCCTTTTGGGAGCTGCAGCGATTGTTCCTTTGTGCATGGGAGGACGGGAAAAGAGTCCAGCATTGCAGCACTGCCAGGGAACACCAGCACTTCATTTTCCAGAGCTGTTCTCCTTCCACTCCCACACTCTCCTTCTCATCCCATGATGTTGGTGCAAGGCCTGAGTGCTCTGGCAGCTTGGTCACCGTCCTGCTGTGTGTCAGTCCTGTGAGCGCAGGCAGGGACAGGCAATGGGCACTGCTGTGACAGAGCTGGCCTCGGAACAGCATTCCATGAAGAACGCTGATCTCCTGAGGGCAGTGCTGGAAGGTTTAGGTCTTCTTGAAAAGCTTTTCTCAAGAACATGCCCAAGGAAGCAGCCCACAGATGAAACACCATTGTGCAGCTGCACAGTGTGTGTGTGCAGGGCTGGGCACACAGCAGTGTCCTCTCACAGCCAGGCCTCCTGCCAGGGACTTCAAGACCAGCAAAGCAGGGTCCATTCTGTGCCCATGTTCATTGGACACCCCACAGAAGATGCCCCAGGGCATCATCATGCGCTGGCCCTCCACAACCACTATTTCCAACCCTGGCCTCTCACCCCAGCTCACAGAGGCTCTTCTTCCCTCCATGGATGGACACTCAATGTTTACGTTGTATTGATGAGATGTGAACATGCACATCATTCACGTGAGTTGACATGAACCCGAGTGAGCACAAACACTATCAGTTGTTCCAGGGGATTCCTGAAAGCCCGTGGGACAGTGTCCTAACATCACTTCATGTTGGGAGTAACATCCCATGGGAAAACACGTGAACGCAGCATTGGGATGTGCTTTCTTGAACCGAAATCCCTGTGTCCGTTCCACATGACGTGGGACATTTCAGATGAAGACAGAGCAGGGGACACACTTTAGGGCTGAGGTACCTCCCGTCGCTTGGGAGTGGCAACAGGAGGTTTTCGTTGAACAGATGAGCCGTTAGGATGCACATCATGTGTGTGAGGTTACAGGAACCCGAGGTAAGATGAGCCCAAGTGAAAAATTACCAGACATTCCTTGAGCTTCCATGAAGGCCTGTGGGGCAGACGGTGTCTAGATGTCACTTCACGTTGGATGTTACATACCAGAGGAATCTGCCTGGATGCAGCACTGGGATGTTTATGTGCTCAAATTGTTAGTAGGATTTACATTTGATAACTTCCATAATACAAGCATACATTCATCTGGTCAGGTCCTGGGCCATAGGAGGTTGATGGATGGGCATGGTGTGTTATGACATCAGCTGTGTGTCAGTGTCTCCTAATCCAGTCAGAAGCGTGTGGCTGTGAAGGGGACTGTGAGGTCAGTTCTGTCTCTGGAGGTGACAGGCCAGCAGCAGGGACACGGCTGGGAAAGAACCTCTGCCTAAGTACCTACAGGTCCCACCCAGGAAGAGGCCTTGGAGATGGATTGTCATGTTCATCTCATCTGAGTACATGATGGGACAGCAGCAGGGACATGGTCGTGTCTATCAGAGAAGCTGAAAGGCCAGCAGCGGTCTTGGGATTTAGAAGATCATTGTGAGATTACTTCCCTCTGTTCGAGTGCAAGATGACAAGAAGACTAACAGGTTGGGTTCTCTGTTTGATGGGCAGTTACTCAGGTGGCTGAGCTTTCCTTGGTAATGGGGAAAACAAAGAAGAGGGAAAAAAAGTCATGAAGTGCAGTTTGGAAGGCGAGAACTGGATATCAGGAGGAAGAAATGTCACTGGTAGGGCAGTGCTGTGGTGCAAGAGGTCACCCAGAGGGAGCTGGATCAGCCCATGGCTTTGTGTTCCAAAGAACAGCCAGTGAGGGTGCAGACACATCAGTGAAGGGACAGAAATGCTGGGCTGAGAGCAGGTGGGGAAGCGAGATGGGTGTCTACAGCCTGCAGGGAAAGAGGGGCAGGGATATGACGGTGTAGAACAGCCTGTGATGGAGATGGCAAAGGGCGCTGGCAAGACTGGAAGGCACCCACAGAACCCAGGTCTCTGTCCCCTTGGCCATGGCAGTTGTCTGTGCCACTGAGGCCTAGGAGAAGACATGTTGTCCTCATGGCACTGGGGCCTCGTTGCCTCCATGGAGGCCCAATGAGGAAGCTGGAAGTTGTTGTACCAGTGTTGTCCTTCCCTCGGCCTTGCACACCCACATCCCACGGTCCCAGGTAGACCCCTGAGCCGTGTATGAGTGACAGGATTCCCCTTCCCATTGCCTGGAGGTCATGGCTTCTCCTTTCTGCTTTAGAAAGCAAAGCAAGGGGTTTCTCAGCATCAGAGCTTAAGAAAGGACTAAAACGAGACCTCATGTTAGCTAGAGCTTCTTCACAAGAGGAGAAGGACGGGCAGGGTAGAGCTCTTCTCTTTAGTGACTAATGACAGAACCCCAGGAATGGCGGAAGATGTGCGAGGGGAGGGTCAGGTTGGACATGAGGAAAAGTTTCTTCACCCAGAGGTTGCTGGAGCACTGGAACAGGCTCCTCAGGGAGGTGTCAGGGCCCCAAACCTGACAATGTTCAAGAAGAGACTGGACAACGTCCTCAGATACATGGTGTGAACTGTGGAGTTGTCCTGTGCAGGGACAGGAGTTGGATTCAATGTTCCTTGCGGGTTCCTTCCAACTTAGGACATTCTGCGATTCTGTGAAATACTAGGTAAAAAGTCCATATATTCATTGTACAGATGAGTTGTAAACATACATATCTTGTGCATGTCCATTGTGTGCATGTGGTGAGATGAACCCAAGTGAGCACAAATGCTTTCAGCTCTTCCTTGGGGTGCCATAAATATCAGTTGAATAGAGATGGTGTTCAGGGGTCTCTTCCAACCTGCATTATTGTACGATTTCATTAATCTTTTCCTTGGAGAACTCTTTTGAGACAGAATACACAGAGGAAGAAGAAAAAAAAAATTGAGATAGAAGCAGAGATATAAAATGCAACAGTGTAAATAGAGCAGCTCCTCTGAGGAACGTTTCTCCGCTCAAACCCTTGATAGGAAATCTATTAGATGAATTTGATGAAAGCAGCTTAGTTTTATCTGCTCACACACTGCACCACAAGGAGGGTGATGGCTGGGTACGCTGCCATGTGCTCAGCTGTGTCTCAGGAACTCCTAATCCAGTAGGAAGCCAATGGCTGTGGAGGGGACTGTGAGGTCCCTTCTGCCTCTCCATGGGATAGGAAAACAGCAGAAACATGGCTGGGAAAAGGACTGTGAGGTCACACATAGGAGACAAGCAATCGGGCCCAATCAGCATGATTTATGAAAGGCAGATCCTGCTTGACCAGTCTGATCTCCTTCTATGACACGGTGACCGGCTTAGCAGATGAGGGAAAGTCTGTCGTGGGGGAGTGAATCCACCACACAGGCTGTGGATGTTGTGTGCTTAGAGTTGAGCAAAGTCTTTGACACAGTATCCCACAGCATTCTCCTAGAGAAACTGCAGGTCATGGCCTGGATGGGTGTATCTGTGATGGGTAAAGAACTGGCTGGAGTCCCGGGCCCACAGAGTTGTGGTGAACGGAGCCAATCCAGTTGGTGGCCAGTCACGAGTGGTGTTCCCCAGGGCTCAGTATTGGGGCCAGTTCTGTATAATCTCTTTATCAATGATCTAGATGAGGGGATCAAGTGCACCCTCAGTAAGTTTGGAGATGACACCAAATTGGGAGGGAGTGTTGATCTGCTGGAGGGTAGGAAGGCTCTACAGCGGGATCTGGACCAGATGAAATGATGGGCTGAGTGTAGTTGTTTGAGGTTTAACAAGCCCAAGTGCCAGGTCCTGCACTTGGGTCTCAAGAACCCCAGGCAGCGGTACAGGCTGAAGGGAAGCGTGGCTGGAAAGCTGCCTGTCAGAGAGGGATCTGGGGGTGTTGATTCACAGCAGCTGAACATGAGCCAGCATGTGCCTGGGTGGACAAAATGCCACCAGCATCCTGGCATGCATCAAGAGTAGCGCAGCCAGCAGGACCAGGGTAGTTATCATCCACTTGTAGTTGGCGCTTGTGAGGCCCCCACCTTGAATCCTGAGGTCAGATTTGCGTCCCTCACTATAGGAAAGACCTTGAGGTGCTGGAGCAAGTTCAGAGAAGGGCAATGGAGCTGGTGAAGGGGCTGGAGCAAAAGTCTGATGAGGAGCAGCTGAGGGAACTGGGGCTGTTTAGTCTGAAGAAAAGAAAGCGGAGGGGAGGCCTTCTCACTCTCTACAACTGCCTGAAAGGAGATTGGAGTATGGAGGGTGTTGGTCTCTCCATGTCTGTCCTGTACTGAGGACCCCAGAGCTGGATGCAGGACTCCAGGTGGGACCTCACCGGAGTGGGGCAGAATCCCCTCCCTTGACCTGCTCGTCATGCTCCTTTGGATGCAGCCCAAGATATGTTTGGCCATCTGGGCTGCAAGAGCACATTCCCAGCTCCTGTCCAGTCTTTCACCCACCTGTATCCCCAAGTCCTTCTCATCAGGGCTGCTCTCCATCCCTTCATCCCCCAGCCTGTAATGATAGCGAGGGGGTTGCCCCAACCCAGGTGCAGGACCTTGCGTATGGCCTTGTTCAACCTTAGGAGATTCAAATGGGCCCACTTCTCGAGCTTATCCAGGTCCCTCTGGATGGCCTTCTGTCCCACAGTCATATCAGCAACACCACTCAGTTTGGTGTCATCCGCAAACTTGCTGAGGGTGCACTTGATCCCACTATGTCATTGATGAAGATATTAAACAGTACTGATCCCGGTATGGACCCCTGAGGGACGTCACTTGTCACCAGTGTCCATCGTGCCATTGATCACTGCTTTTTGGGTGTGAACATTGAGACAGTACCTCACCCACGGAACAGTCCAGCCATCAAATCCATATCTCTCCAGTGTAGAGAGAAGGATGTTGTGAGGGACCATGTAAAAGGCTTTACAGAAGTCCAGAGAGATGACATCCATAGCCCTTCCTTTGTCCACTGATGTAGTTACTCCATTGTAGAACGCCACTGGATTAGTCAGGCAGAACTTGCCCTTGGTGAAGCCATTCTGGCTGTCTCAAATCACCTCCCTGTCCTCCTTGTGCCTTAGCACAGCTTCTGGGAGGATCTGTTCCATGATCTTCCCAGGCACAGGTAAGGGGCTGACAGGTCAGTAGTTTTCAGGGTCCTCCTGTCTACAGCAGAGGAGAGAAACACTGCCACACAGCGCAGCTTGGAACATAAGGAGGAAGAAATATCACTCAAAGAGTAGTGTTGTTGTACAAGAAATCATCCAGAAAGAGCGTGAGATCAGTCCACCACCTTGTGTTTCGAGGAAGAGAGCATGAGAGTGGAGACACATCAGGCAATGTATGGAAACTCCAGGGTGAGAGCAGGGGGAGAAAGCGAGATGGGTGTCTGCAGCCTGCAGGGAAACAGAAGCAGCTGTGGGACAGTGTAGGACAACCTGTGGTGGAGATGGCAAAGGGCACTGGCAAGGCTGGATGTAACCAAGAGAACCCAAGTCTTTGTCCCCTTGGCTATGGCAATCATCATGTTGTCCTCAGGCACTGGGGCACCTCATGGCCTCCTTGCACACCCCAGTAAGGCTGGGAACTGTCACACCATTGTCCTTCACTCAGCATCACACAGCCCACATCCCCCTGCCCCAGGAAGAGCCCTGAGCAATGGGTGAGGGACAGGATCTGCCTTCCCAGGGGCTGGGGGTCAGGCCTTGGCCTCTCTGCTTCATCCAACAAAACCAGGCTTTTCTCAGCACCTCAGCTGCCTGCACATGACCCTTTGTTTATCTGCCATCATGGCCTCCAATTCTCTGCTCTAACGAGTCCCTGGGGAGGCTTTGCTGGTACTTGCCCTCAGTGGAACTCATTAATACTTCAAGGTACTTAATACCTTCTTCTTCTGACTTTGACTTCTGGCAAGGTTTGTGCAATCTCCTCTCAGCACCTGAGGTTCAAGGACTCATCACCAAATACACCATGGGGCTCATTATACTGAAAAAAGCTCTAACAAACCATGTCTCTTCTTGTAGTTTCCTTCTAGTCTTGTACAGTTGATTAGAGAGGTTTCCTGGTGTAGTCACAGAGAATGATTTCAAAGCCTTGTAATAAAAATTACTTTGTTTTTTGGTTAAAGTTATAGTTTATTATTTTTGAGTTTGTAGATGAGGTGATTGCAGCATTATCTCATTGGTGCTGATCCAGTGTCTCTCCTATGGTCTAGAGTCTTCTCCTGCAGCCTCACCTGGAGCACTGTTTGCAGTTCTGGATGCCACAGTATAAAAAAGATAATAGGCTGCTAGAGAGTGTCCAGAAGAGGCTATAAAATTGGTGAAACGTTTGCAGGGGAAGATGTATAACAAGCAGCTGAACTCATTTGGTTTTTCAGCTTGGAGAGAGGAGACTGAGAGGACACCTCATCGTGGTCTACAGCTTCATCAAATGGGGAGGAGGAAGGGAAGGCACCGAACTCACCTCTTTAGTGAACAATGACAGAATCAGAGGGAATGGCAGGAAGATGTGCCAGGAGAGGTTTAGGCTGGACATGAGGGAAAGGTTCTTCACCCAGAGGGTACTGGACACTGGAACAGGCTCCCCAGGAAGGTGTCACAGCCCCAAGCCTGACAGTGTTCAAGAAGAGACTGGACAACGTCCTCAGACACACGGTGTGAACTGTGGGGTTGTCCTGTGCAGGGACAGGAGTTGGACTCCAGAAGGGTGGTCAGCAGAATTTCTACTTGGCCTTCCGAAGGGCAGACTTTGGTCTGTTTAGAGGCTGGTTGGCAGAGTCCCTTGGGAGGCAGTTCTGAAGGACAAAGCAGTCCAGGAAGCTGGGCTCTCTTCAAGAAGGTGATCTCAGAGGCGCAGGAGCAGCTGTCCCTGTGTGCCGGAAGGCGAGCCGTCGGGGAAGAAGGCCGGCCTGGAACTTGGGAATAAAAGGAGAATTTATAACCTTTGGAAGGAGGGGCAGGAGACTCAAGAGGAATACAAGGATGCTTTGGCCAGGCCCAAAGCGTTGTGGTGAATGGAGCCAAATCCAGTTGGTGGCCAGTCACGAGTGGTGTTCTCCAGGGCTTGGTATTGAGGCCTGTTGTGTTTAGTTTCTTTATCAATGATCTGGATGAGGGGATCAAGTGCACCCTCAGTAAGTTTGCAGATGACACCAAATTGGGTGGGAGTGTTGATCTGCTGGAGGGTAGGAAGGCTCTACAGTGGGATTTAGACCAGCTGGATGGTTGGGCTGAGGCAAATTGTATGAGGTTTAACAAGGCCAAGTGTTGGGTCCTGTACATGGGTCACAACAACCACATGAATGCTCTAGGCTCAGGGAAGAGCGTCTGGAAAGGAAAAGAACCAGGGGGTCTTGGCGACAATGGCTGAACATGAGCCAGTGTGTGCCCAGGTGCCCAAAAAGGCCAACAGCATCCTGGCTTGTACCAGGAATATTGTGGCCAGCAGGACTAGAGAAGTGATCATCCCCTTGCACTGTGGTCAGTTTTAGGCCCCTCATGACAAGGAAGACATCGAGGAGCTGGAGAGAGATCAGAGGACGGTGACAAGGCTCATGAGGGTCTGGAGCACAAGTCTTATGAGGAGCAGCTGAGGGACCTTGGGGGATTCAGTTTGGAGAAAAGGAGGCTGAGCAGAGACTTTATCACTCTCTGCAACTGCCTGAAAGGAGGTTGGAGCATGGAGGGTGTTGGTCTCTTCTCCCAAGTACCAAGAGACAGGACAAGAGGAAATGGCCTTGAGTTCTGCCAGGGGAGGTTCAGATTGGATATTAGGAAATATTTCTTCACAGAAAGGGTTTAGAAACAGCAGAACAGACTGCCCAGTGAGGTGGAGGAGTCACCATCCCTGAAGGTGTTTAAAAGACAGATAGATGAGACTCTTAGGAACATGGTTTAGTGCCAGATTTAGGTCATGGTTGGACTCGATGATTGTAAGGGTCTCTTCCAGCCACAGTTATTCTGGGATTCTATGATAAGTCTGTTTTGATATTTTCTTCCTCAGAGGACCATGCAACTTCCCTGAGAGCCATGACTTTTCTGAGGTGTTTGAGAGATGTCTCATGGTGATACCAGCCAGTTCCACCAGCACCCGTCTGCCCCTTCCTGCACCAAAAGTTTTCTCCATAACCCAACCTTCCAGGAGAGTTTCTGGGACACAGCAAATGCTCTCCAGGTCCTCTGGGCCTTTCCAGAAGAGAGCAGCAGGCCAACATGTTGATGGGCTCTCTGTGCACCTCCAAGCTTTCCTGACCATTTTTCTCAGTGCCCCACTTCTGCCCAACCTTTCTGGTCCTTAAGCTGTGGGTGAGGGGATTGAGCAGGGATGTGAGGATGGTGCAGAAAAAAGGCTTTGTCAAACTGTCTCAGGAGGGCTGTTCTGGGCACCCCACAGTCAATTATGAGGGTGCTGTAGAAAACAGTGGCACTGGTGAGGTGAGAGGAGCTGGTGGAGAAGGACTTGTGCCCGTCTACACTGGGGTAGAGAGCAGCAATGCATTCATGGGATGCCCATGTGAACAGGAAGGGGACAAATGGCTCTAAAATACAACCACAGAACTGTATCTGGGGCAAGAATGAAGTGATGACTGTAGGGGAGAGAAATCCCCATAGCCAAGGTGCAGCTGCCTTCTGGAGACAGACCGTCCAGCCTATAACTCTTGCAAAATGCAGTGGGTGCCTTAGGGCCCAGCACTGGTCGCAGGATGTGGCCGCCAGAAAACAAAAAAACAAAAAAAACAACACCAAGGCACTCAGTACATGCAAGAGTTGCAGGAAATAGTAGTGACAGTGCTGCAAGCAGAGATGGTGCCGCTGTCAGTCACAAAGCTGGGCAGCAACTGTTTCTGGGTGGTGGAGCTGATGCAGGTCTCCAGGGAGGTCACACTGACCTCAGTTCAAGGAAGCACATCCCTGTGCTGCATTCAGGTGGTTTCTTGGGGAAGTTACTCCCAGCATGAAGTGACCTCAATACACTGTCCCACAGGCCTCCATGGCACCCACAGGAACAGCTGATGGCATTTGTGCTCATTTGGGTTCATTTCCCCCCACACAGGATGTGCATGCTCACATGTCCCCTCAGTGCACACCTGGACTTCTGACCTACTCATCAGGTGTCCTTCCATGTGGGGAAGAAAAAGCTCTTTGAGCCATGGTGAGAGGACAGTGATCAAGATGGTGGCTGCAAGAGACAACAGCCCCAAGCTGGCACCCAGCAGCACGACAGACTGTTTCCATGTCTCTCTTGCACACACACTGTGTCCTGCTCTTCTCCTGGGACATCCCATCTCCCCACAAAGCCTTTCCCTAGGGAGAGCACACCTGCACTGGCCTGGCTGCCGTTCCTGCACCCTGTCCCCACGCTCCCCACAGCCCCCGAGCTGGGGGTTTTGCTCTGTAGATCAAGTGGGCTGTGGTGCCCGGGCTGTGGTGACTCTGCGGGGCCATACTGGTCAGACTGGGAGGCAGCCCCAGCTGATGGTGGTCACTGCCACTGACCGCCTCCCACACAAACTCTTGGGTGGCCATGGCGGGTGCTCAGAGGGACCCTGCCTTATTCACCATCTGTGTGGGTGCTGGTCACCAACAAGCAACACCTGAACAACCAGCCCGAAGTCCCTCGAAAGCCACACTGGACCCTGATCTCATCACACTGAGCCCACAGAGAAACACGCAAATCAATGAGCCTCTTGAGAGTCTGTTCCTTAGGAATGTTCTTCAAGGAACTTTGGAAGAAGACCTAAACGTTCAGGCACTGTGCTCAGGAGACGCCCTTGCTGATGGAGATGCTGTTCCGAGGCCAGCTCTGTCACAAAAGTGCCCATTGCCTGTCCCTGCCTGCGCTCACAGGACTGACACACAGCAGGACGGTGACCAAGCCTTGGGAGCGCTCAGGCCTTGCACCAACACAAGGGCTGAGAAGGAGAGTGGGGAAGTGGAAAGAGAAGGACTCCGGAAAGAGCAAGGCTGGTGCTCCCTGGCAGAGCTGCTCTGCTGGGGCTGTTTCTTCCATCTTTGCCCACAGACAGCTTGTATTGAGCTTCCCAAGGGCTGCAGAGGAAAGACTTCAGACAAACAGTTCACTGCAGGGTCATTTATTTTGTTTAAATCCACAG
Organism: Caloenas nicobarica; assembly: GCF_036013445.1. Classification (NCBI taxonomy): domain Eukaryota; kingdom Metazoa; phylum Chordata; class Aves; order Columbiformes; family Columbidae; genus Caloenas; species Caloenas nicobarica. The sequence goes on from NC_088273.1 coordinate 2,285,011, forward strand.
AGAGCATGACTTCTTATTTACAAGATTGATGACTTGAAGTATAAAGGTGTACAGAGAATTAGAAGCGGGATGAATAATAACATTTCTTTGTGGGCAATATTATCATAGTTAAAAAAGTAAAACCAAACAAGCCTTCCCCCAACTCCAAACAATCATCCACAATTACATAATATAAAAAAGACAGGGTCGGGCCTGTCATGAGATATGTCATGAGTGATATGCAGAACATGGGAAGTTTAATGCCTTTGACAAGAATCCAGCCATGAGTTTCCTCAGGGCATCCTTGAGCTCCTGGTTCCTCATGCTGTAGATGAGGGGGTTCACTACCGGAGGCACCACCGAGTAGAGAACAGACACCACCAGGTCCAGGGATGGGGAAGAGATGGCGGGGGGTTTCAGGTACGTAAACATGCAAGTGCTGACAAACAGGGAGACCACGGCCAGGTGAGGGAGGCACGTGGAAAAGGCTTTGTGCCGTCCCTGCTCAGAGGGGATCCTCAGCACAGCCCTGAAGATCTGCACATAGGAGAAAAGAGTGAGGATAAAACACCCAAATGCTAAACAGGCACTGACCACCACAAGCCCAACTTCCCTGAGGTAGGAGTTTGAGCAGGAGAGTTTGAGGATCTGGGGGATTTCACAGAAGAACTGGTCCACAGCATTGCCCTTGCACAGTGGCAGTGAAAATGTATTGGCTGTGTGCAGCAGAGCATGAAGAAACCCAGTGGCCCAGGCAGCTGCTGCCATGTGGACACAAGCTCTGCTGCCCAGGAGGGTCCCGTAGTGCAGGGGTTTGCAGATGGCAACGTAGCGGTCGTAGGACATGATGGTGAGCAGAGAATACTCTGCTACTATAAAGAAGGTAAACGAAAAGAGCTGTGCAGCACATCCTGCGTAGGAGATGGCCCTGGTGTCCCACATGGAGTTGCCCATGGATTTGGGTACAGTGGTGGAGATGAAGCCCAGGTCGAGGAGGGAGAGGTTGAGGAGGAAGAAGTACATGGGGGTGTGGAGGTGCTGGTCACAGGCTACGGTGGTGATGATGAGGCCGTTGCCCAGGAGGGCAGCCAGGTAGATGCCCAGGAAGAGCCAGAAGTGCAAGAGCTGCAGCTCCCGTGTGTCTGTGAATGGAAGGAGAAGGAACTGGGTGATGGAGCTGCTGTTGGACATTTACTGCCTGTGAGCATGAGGACCTGTGCAAGGAGGAAGACAATGACACATCAGGGGAGACTTCTCTGAGGAAAATAAACATGCTGTTTCTCATGGAAAATCCCCTCCCTGATGGAGGGATGTTTCAGCTCATTCTCTCTTTCTATCAAGTGTGAAAAACAGTTCATCACAGCTTAAAATGCAGCTTGGGCATCTAGTTTTCATGAACACACCTCTGGGGCAGGACCCCCTGTGTTGGTGTCAGAACAACAACTGACCCACATGCTCACCCAACCCCAGAGAGCAAGAGCACCAGGGACAGGTAGAGGAACAGGGAAGAACACTGCAGTGCTCCTGAGAAATAAAGCAAGGACAGGAAGGCAGACAGGCATGCTGTGAAACCTTCTCCTTACCTGGCTGTGCTGCTGCCACTCACAGAATGACACTGTAGAGCAAGTACTTTTAGCACCTTTTTTGAGTACCACGTTCCAGGAACCCTTCATCTGGAGGTCCAGCCACTGAGGTGGAGACTCATGACTTGGACCCCATGGCTTTGGGGCAGAGGTTCTGCTGGGGAGAAGGGGAGACCAGGGGGTTGCACTGGGAAATGTGTCTGCACTGCAGGGGATGGCAGGGGGGCTCCTAATACCCATCCCCAGCATTTCTGGTTGCAGCTCCCTCTCTCTGCCATGTCTCTGCTGCTGCAGCTGTGTCTCTGTCCCTGGGTCTGCTCCCTGTCAGTGTCACAGACCCCGTCCCACCCGCTGTGTGCTCAGCTCTGTCCTGCTCACACCTCCTGGCACTGCCCAGGGGCAGCTCTGTGTGTGCAGGGGCTCAGGAGCACCTCAGACAAGTCCTAACAAGAATTGGGGTCTCAGCGTCTTCTCCAAAGACGAGAAACAAATCCCCATCTCCCACTGCACACCCAGACAACCAAGAGTGGAAAGCTGAAAGCGCAGACTCCTTCCCTTGCAGCTGTTGCTGTCTTGATGTCGTTGTTCAGAAGGACCCTCTGCAATGTCTGTGGGGGTGATCTGGAGCTCTGAGCAGCCCTGACCCACACAACACCCTTCAGCCCCACAAACTCCCTGCCTGCCCTGCCGGGGGTCGCTCCTTCCACCCACAGCTGCTGCCATGGGATCTCCCCGGGCAGGCTGAGCGCTGACCCTGGCAGGCGGCAGAGTCCCTGCCCCGGCACAGCCCTGGGGTGCAGGGACCCTGCTCTGCACGACAGCCCTGGGCACCCCTGGCTGCTCCCCCTGCACCCATCCCCGTCACAGCCAGCCCTCTGATGGTGCAGTGGGGAGTCCCTGCTCTGGACCTCAGAGTTTCCCGACACGTTCTGTAAGCTGCAGCATGTGCCAGCTTTAGGAGATCTTTCCAGGAACTACAGCTGCGCTGCCCTGCACTGAGGGACTCACTGTAGTAAGAGCTGTGGTGATTTCTCTCCTAGTAAACATTAAGCTGTCCTCCCACTCCAAATTGCCGTCTCACTCTCTGCCTGGCTCCTCTGCCCTGGGTGCTGCAGGCAGAGCACTCAGCCCTGCTGCGCTTTGCAGAGGAGCTGCTCCTGGGCAGAGCTGTCTCTCTGCAGCGCTGCCGCTTGCCATGAGCTCCCTCTGTCCCAGGAGCCCAGCCCAGCTCAGCAGCACAGGAGCAGCCCATGATGTCCCTTTCTTGTCCCCTCTGGGCTCCCTCCAGGTGTCCCTGGGGCTCCAGGGGCACATCCTTTGAAACAACCTGAAGTAATCAGAGATGTTGATTATCTATCTACTGCAGAGACACTTCTTACCAGCATTGTATTCTTCATATTAAAAAATAAATCGGTATGAGAATCATCTTTACTTGTTCCATCATTAGACAGGACACCAGGAATGTTACAGCAAAGGATCTAATCTCTCCAAGCTAGGGGAGAAATATCTTCAGTTGAATGAAGTTAGGCATTTCATTCTGGTTTTATACTCCTAGGTCTAGAAAGACATTCAGCAATCTTTTGGCCACGTCATGTCTCTGCTCTGAAGCAAATCCTTTGCTCACATAGGCTCTTGGACCCTTGGTACCAGGTTTCCGTGTGGCAGGTCAGAGCTGGGCTGGTGCCACAGCTGGGGGGGTTCAGCCCAGATGTGAGGCAATGTCCTCAGCCAGGGACCTGACTGGGGGAGCTGGAGCTGTCAGTGTTGCAGACAGAGCTGTGACACGGATGGAATAAACTGCCAAGGCAGGGTGGCAGAAGTTAGTTCATCTGGTCTTCAAGGACAGCAGCCTCCAAGCACAGCAACAGTCCAGATCAAATCTCAGTCTAGACCTGTAAGGACATTCAAGGGCCCCATAATGAGCTGTTCCTACTTCAGGAACAGTTAAAGGAGAAACAAAGACACAGTGTGGCCACTGATGAATTTAATAAGAGAAAGAGGTGAGAATCTCTGTGTCTTCTTGTCCTCCATCTTCACCAGCATGTTCTCCCAGGCCACTGTGACTGGAGGCAGGAATCTGGAGGAGAACAACCAGCAGTGGATGGAGGTCAAGTCAGGGCTCACTGGAACTAACACAATCCTGACCAGTCTATGGGACAGGAGGGGCAGCATCCCAGGAGCTGAGACAGCAGGACCATGTCACAGGGAGGCCACTCTCCACCATCTCTGAAAGCTCATGGACACTGGGGGGACTCCCTGACCACTGGCAGCTCTCACAAATTGTGTGTGTGCTTTTCAAAAATGGCCAACAGATGAGCAGGGGAACTCAAGGCTGTGCACCAGAGCATGTGCACCCTGACCCCATTTCTGGGTGTCTGAAAGAGAAGGTGATGGGGTTTACCCAGGGTATATTGTGTCTGTTCCTCCTCTTTGCTTTTTGTGAGGAAAGGACAGGGTTGCTGGACGTGGGGAGAACATTGATGGTCTGTTACCTGGAAGTCAGCAGGGCATTCAGCGTCATCCCCTGCAACATTCTTGTGTCCAAGGTAGTGTATTATGGTCTGCATTGGTGTGCAAGTCGATGGGTAAAAAGCAATCTGGATGGTTGGGCTTAGAAGGACACGAGATAAAAGGAGAAACTTTTTGATCATGAGCATAGTCAAGCACTGGAAGCTGTTTCCGAGGAGTGCGCACTCACTCTGTCCCAGAAAGCAACCAAGATGTGTTTGGATAAATCTCTGAGTAATCTGGTCTGATCCTGCTTTGAGCAGGAGGTTGGACAAGACACCTTCTGAGGACCTATCCAGTCTGGATGACGCTGTCCTTCCTTTCCCTTCAGGTTTTCTATTAAGAGAGCACTCTCAGTTTCTCTCTGATCACAGAAATAATTCACATGAGGCACAGGGCTGCTTTACAAGTAGCCATAAACAGTCCTGACCACAACTTTTGCATCCCTTTTCATTTGCCCCAACCCAGCTTCTTCTTTTTTTCTGTGCTAATACCCTTCCAGAAAGAACAGGCCACCTTGTCAATCCTTTCAGAGCAGGTTGTTCAACAGCTGTCAACGTCCATGTACAGATTCTGCACATCAGCCAGGCATAAAGGCACCATTACAGAAATGGAGACGAGGAACTCGACCAGCTCCTTGAACCCAGGAATCAACACGCCTTGTCTCCTGAGATTCCCGGGAACACCTAAAGTTTAAGAACACAGAAGCGTGAGTCCTCGCTGAGTATCTCGGCTCATCTCCTGACCCATGTGGTGCTTCAGACTGTGAAGAGAATCAAAAGCAACTTTTTGACTGGGGTAGTTGATTTTAAACACTGTCACACAGGGCAGATGAAGGGAGATCAGAACTCCAATCTCTGCTGCACTAAGAGGCTTGATACCCCATCCATACGTACGTATCTCTGTGGTTCAGATAAAGGGTGGTCTTGCAAAAGTCACCCTTTGCATCCCCAGGTGCACAGACACTGCTCATGTTCCTCTCCAGAGAGTGGCAGAGGCTGGATCCCTTTCTCAGGAGAAACTCCTTGCTGGAAAGGCACAGCTATGGAGGTGGCTCAACAAGGTTTTATTGCATTTCACTCAGCATCAGATTTGATATATTTGGTACTTTTCTGGGATAACACCTGCACGGATGATCACATAAAGACAAGCATTCCATAAGAGCTGGTTATGAAGACCCTGACATGAACAAGAAAACTCACCATGAGGTCTGCAGGGAGCAAGAAAGATTATAACAAGCACCAGGAGGAACCAAGAAGTTCAAGTCATCTTCTGAAGAGCGAGAGGCCCTGAGCAGCAGTGACCGCCCATGTGTGGTGTGGGAGAGGGTCAGGGGATGTGAGGTAGAAAAGGGTGATGGCTGACGATGTTAGTAAATCCTTACAACCATGTCTGAGCCTGCAAGTGGAATGCGGTTGATGTTTGTGGGTGGAGGGGGAACAGGAGGAAGGTTTTTAGGGGGTTATGGAAAGAAGGCAGGCTTCTCTTGGACTAATCATATAAGGCAGTGACATTTGCATGCTGTGGGCATGGCTGTGCCTGGGAGATGGGGAATGGCTGCTGCTGGGGCTGGCTGTGCTCCATCATGGCCCATGAGCTGACCTCGCTCTGCTCCTCTCTTACACTCCCCACACTTGGATGGTCCTCAGGAATCATCCATGAGCCTGGAGGAAGCACCAACCTCCTGGAGTGTTGGCCTATTGCTGGATGACAAGAGCGAAAGGTTTGTGAGACACATGGGAGTGCAGGATGAGAGTGGTCTATGCATAGCAGTGAGTGTGTTAAAGGCAAGAAGAAGACCTGAAGAGCATGGGCTGGTCATGTTAATGTGGAATCGACTGACTTTGGTTTTAATTTTAGGGCAGCAGAAGAAGGAACATGTGCATTTCAGTGCTGGGGCATGGATCCAAATTGAGGATTCAAGCAAGATTGGGACTGGGACGGCTTAGGTGATTGAGAACCATCGCCAGGTCTATGAAAGAAGCTGAATGGGTTTTGAGGACCTCACAGGCATTGCCAAATCATCAGAACACCAGAGCCTTGTGGATAAAGCAACAGCACCTGGCACCAAACCCACACCCAAAACACAAATACCTTCACAATGACCACAGGCTGAGCCTGAGAAATATCAGAGAGAAATGATCTCCTTTGGCTGGTCCTGGGGTCAGGGCTCAGCCTTTCTGTCCTGGTTGAGACAGACAAATGACATAGACCAAGTTCTTCCAGGATGAAAGTAGTAGATGCCATTTATTGCCACAAGTGCATTTTTATACAGTTTTACCAATTCCTGTGTCTCTTCACTATCGGTTACAAGTTACAGCAGTAACATCTCATTGGCTGATTTTGCTATCATCAATGTTACTCTTCTACTCCCTTCTCTCTCACGGGTACACATTAATATGTCCGGACACTCCTTTACTCCCATCTTTCTCATGGGTAGGCCTTAATATCTTCAAGGCTGATCTCTGTTCCCATGCCCTCCGTCAGGGAATCCATGGACCCACTGTAGTCCCCCACACCATTCTGATGATGAACAGACATGAAGGGCTCACATGGCATCAGAGCGACCTGCACATCACCTTTACCACCTGTAGCCAGTGTCTCAAGGCTTTTGCTTCACCAGCCTCCAGGGACAGGGACCTCGACTGCTTGTTTCCTTCAGCGCTGGGTCAGTGATGGCCCTTCGTGGGGTCCCAAACACCCTCACACACTTCAGTTTGTTTCTGCCTTTCACTTCATTAGAGGTTTGTTCATTCTTTCAGCATCTGCAGTTCAGGATCATGGCAGCAGAGGGCTCATTAACATCCAAAATGCTCTTACCAGCCAAGGCTCTGTGCAGCATTTTCCTGAAGGCTTCAAGTCTGGTGTGGATGATTAGGGAGATTTCAGGAATAGCCAAACAGAGAGCATTTCCATAATAAATAGGAATAAAGCCACATTTCTTCTGTTTCCTTCCCTGCTCACCCTTCCCTTCCTTTCCAGAACAGGTGGTATCAGCAGCCTCCAGTTCATATGGATGTGGAGCATCTCCTGATAAAGACTGAATATGTCAGAAAAGTGGGTGCCTAAATCACCATGTGAGTGAGGAGATAGTCCAGGCCACCTCAAGAGGAGTCACATCCTCTGGACCAAAAGGTGGGTGCTCCTGGGAATCTCAGATGCCACAGCACAGCTATACCTGTGTTCAGGGAGCTGGTCAAATGACCCATCTCCTTTTCTGTAATTGTGTTTGAGTTTACTCAGGTAACCCCTGACTTGAGCCCCATCCACTCCTGGGTGTTCTCCAGACTCCTGCCTTCAGGAACAAAGTCCTGGGAGACCTTGCTGGTGAAGATGGAGACAAAGAAGCCATGAAGTCCCTCAGTCCTGTCTGATTCTACTCTTAGGAAGTTCAGCAGCAGGCCCATAATCGCCCTGTCTCTTCTTTTACTGTAAGGAAGCTGTGTCAGCTCATCTTGCTGCCCTCAGCCTCCCCTGCAGGTATGAAATCCAGGGCAGCTTTGGCATCACTCCCTACATCTATAGACAAGGTTTCTAAATTCCCCCTTTGCAGCTTCCCCTGCTTCCACCTCCTGTGTGCTGCCTTTTAGCCCTGGAGCTCCATCAGTTCAGACAAGCAGCCTCACGAGATAAATGCTTCTTTTCATGGGTACTTGGAGAGATCATTCTTGTGCTTGGAGCAGGCTGTTCTGTAAGGCCGATCAGATTTCCTGAGCTCCTTCACCCTTCACACCTACTTCGATGTCACCATCTCACCCACCATCCTCCAGTTATCATCTTCCAGGGGCCTCAGCTCCAATTTCTCATCCCTGACTGTTACATCCCTGACCAAATCTTTCTGGTTTGTAGGTGTGAAGTCCCACAGGGCACCTCACCTCACTGACCCCTCAGTCACCCGTGTCAGGAAGATGTTGTCAATGAGCTCCAAAACCCTCCTGGACGCCTGGTACCTTGCAGATATTGGAATATTTTAGGTCTGCAACAAGGAAACCTGAGGCCTGGAAACATGACGCTTCTTTCATTTATCTGAAGGAGGCCTCATCTAATTCCTCTTCCTCATCAGGGAGCCTGTAGCTGATGTCCAGTCACCACAACATAGCCCATGTTGTTCTGCCCTCTCACGCTGACTCCTCAACGTTCAGCTGACATTGTCTCCATGCATTCCAAATGCTCTCCCACATGAAGGCAAAATTCCACTCTCTGTGTCCTGTAACTCTTCATGCTCTTGTCTTAGGAGAGACACCCTCATCAGGATAAGCCATCCGCATGCAAACATTAACAGCTGAGCAAATGGACCTTCAGTCAAGGGAGAGTCCAGACCTTGAGAAAATCTGGCAGTCGCCCATCAGAAAGTTCTGAAACTGAACAAGGGGAAGTGAGCAGTGCTGGGGAGGCGGCAGTAATAGGAGAGAAGCCTGAGAGTGCTTGAAGGGTGGTTTCAGAGATGGTGGGAAACAGCACGAGAAAGAAATAATGGCACACAATGCAGCTGGGGAGGTCCAGGCCGGACATAAGCAGCAAGGAATGTGAGTGGAAGGGCAGTGCTGTGGTGGAGCAGGTCACCCAGAGGGAGTCTGCATCAGCCCAAGGCTTTGTGCTTCAAGGAACAGCTGGGGAGGACAGAGAGATATCAGCAAAGAAAGGAAGATGCTCAGACAAGAGCAAGGTGGGGCAGCAGGGGGGATGTCTCCAGCCTGCAGGGAAAGAGGTGCAGGTGATGCCACAGCATAGGACAGGCTGTCGTGGAGATGACCAAGGCATGTAAAAAGGCTGAAAGCCCCCAACAGACATGAGCTCCTTCTCCCCTTAGCGATGGCTGTTGTCTCCACCTCTGATGCCTGTGAGGAGACACCTTGTCCTTACAGCACAGGGGCCTCATGGCCTCCTTGTCCCCAGCCAGGAACCTGGGAGGTGTGGGACCATAGTCCTGCCCTTGGCCTTGCACAGCCCCACATCACACTGTCCGAGGAAGAGCCCTGGAAAACGTGGGAGGGACAGGATCTGATTTCCCAGGGCATGGGGGTCAGGGCTTGGGCCTTTGGTTAATGAAACACATCCAGGTTTACACAGCAGCAGAGCCACCTGTACTTTGCTTTTCCTGACCTGTCACCACTGCTTTCAGTTTTCTGTCTTAACTTACCCTGCGGATGGTTGCTCAGTAGTGTTTCTCAGTGGGACCCATTAACATTACAAGAAAGATTGGTGTTTGAATCTGACTTTGACTTCTTGAGAGGTTTCTTCAACTTCTTCTCAGGGTCTGAGGTTCATGGACTCAGCACCAAAGCCACCAGAGGGGTCATTAAAGTGCCTGGGGCTGCTCCTGTGCTGCTGAGCTGGGCTGGGCTCCTGGGACAGAGGGAGCTCATGGCAAGCGGCAGCGCTGCAGAGAGACAGCTCTGCCCAGGAGCAGCTCCTCTGCAAAGCGCAGCAGGGCTGAGGGCTCTGCCTGGGGATCTCAGGGAGACGAGCAAGGCAGAGAGAGATTAAAGGTGGTCAGGATGGGGAGGATGACTGAGAGCTCACTGGAGGAGAACTCTTTGCAGCCCCTTGACATGGTAAGTCTCTGGGTCCAGGGCAATGCAGCTGTAGCTCCTGGAGGCATCTCCTAAAGCTGGAACAGCCACAGCTTGTGGGATCCCTATGGAGAGGACTCTTGTTCAGCAGTTTGGGAAATCTGAGAAGTCGATTGTGCAGCCAAGGGTGCCCAGCGCTGTCCTGCAGAGCAGGGTCCCTGCACCCCAGGGCTGTGCCGGGGCAGGGACTCTGCCGCCTGCCAGGGTCAGCGCTCAGCCTGCCCGGGGAGATCCCCATGGTGCTGTGGGGAGAAGCTGTGGGGGGAAGGAGCAACCTCTGGCTGGGCAGGGTCCTGCTATGGAGTTGGTGTTGTGTGTGTCAGGGCTGTTCACAGCTCCAGTTCACTGAAGGACATTCCCAGGGGGCTTTTAAAAAGCACAGCAAGACAGGGGCTCTGTGAAAGAGAAGGATCCTGTTTTATCAGTCTCATACTCTGGGTTGTCTATGAGCCCAATGGAACACAGAAATTAATGTCTCAGTTCAGGAGGATGAAGTGAAATTCCAAATCTGTGAGTCTTAGAAGTGAATAAACTTGGGAGTATCAGAAATCAACACATCCTGGCTTCCAGACAGCATCAGGATGACTTTTCCAGGCTCATTATTGTTGGTCTGATGTTCCCATCAGAGCCGGCCCACACAGAGCTGCCCCTGGGCAGTGCCCGGCTGCTGGGAGGGGTCTGCAGGGCAGAGCTGAGCACACAGCGGCTGGGATGGGGTCTGTGACACTGACAGGAGGAGACCTGGGCACAGAGACACAGCTGCAGGCAGGGACAGCTCCAGGCAGCAGAGCAGGGGCTGGTCAGGAGCTCTTTTGCTCCTGCTCTGCAGGTGGCTGCTGGGGGTTGTCTGCTGGGCAATGATCGGACTGTCCCTTTAGCACATCCCATCTCCAGGAGCCCTGACTCTGCTCTGCCTGTCCTGCTGGGCTCACCAGCTGCCCCCAGAAAGGCCCAGCTCTGCTGTAGGATGCCAGGAGTGCTGAGCCTTTCCTTGGGGTCCGCACTCTCCTGCCAGGGTCCTTTGCTTCTCTGGGTGAGGGGTCGTGTCCTGCTCTCTCCAGCACGTCTCCACCTCTGGGCTGGGACAGAGAAGAGTTTGCAGATCTGCCCTTTCAAGCAGGGCTCTCCTTCTCCAGTGTGAGTCCAGTTGTTTGGATTAATTAGATTAATTTGTTTCTGAAGTGATTTTCAAGGCAGCACAAACTGAAGCACAGACAGATGAGTAAAATCCTGATGGAGACTTCTGCTGTGTGACTCAATAAAGCACCAGAGAAAGCTGAGCCTTTTTGCCTCTCCTGTCTCTAGATTCATCACATTTTCAATCACAAAAATTAGGATTTCTACCCCTAAAAAAACAGCACTCACCTGAAGTGGTGATGGAAAACAAAAAAAAAACCAGATAAAATATTTATAAAAATATGGAAATTGTCTCCTTTGCAGCCCAAGCCCTTGACAGCCATGAGGACAGATATTAAACTTTTTCATTGCAGGTGGATTACATCTGCCATTCCTTGTGAATGTCAGAGCTGTCACAAACCAGGTCCCACGTCCCTGCTGCAGCAGAGCAAAGCTGGCTGCTGGGCAGCACACGGGCAGAGGTCCTGCTCCTCACAGCACACTCAGCCAGCACACAACAGAGAAATGAAATGCATTTCTATTGGGGTGATATCTATAAAAAATGATGTGGCTTTGCTAAGAGGAGTTTGTCCTAATTTTAAGTTGTTTTTTTTTTTTTTGAACAGAGTCCACATTCCAAGAAACAGCAAATGTCCAACAGCAGCTCCATCACCCAGTTCCTCCTCCTGCCATTCGCAGACACACGGGAGCTGCAGCTCTTGCACTTCTGGCTCTTCCTGGGCATCTACCTGGCTGCCCTCCTGGGCAACGGCCTCATCATCACCACCATAGCCTGTGACCAGCACCTCCACACCCCCATGTACTTCTTCCTGCTCAACCTCTCCCTCCTTGACCTGGGCTGCATCTCCACCACTCTCCCCAAATCCATGGCAAATTCTTTATGGGACACCAGGGTTATTTCCTACACAGGATGTGCTGCACAGCTCTTTTCATTTACCTTCTTGATAGTAGGAGAGTATTCTATGCTCACCATCATGTCCTATGACCGCTACGTTGCCATCTGCAAACCCCTGCACTACGGGACCCTCCTGGGCAGCAGAGCTTGTGTCCACATGGCAGCAGCTGCCTGGGCCACTGGATTTCTCTATGCTCTGCTGCACACGGCCAATACATTTTCACTGCCACTGTGCAAGGACAATGCTGTTGACCAGTTCTTCTGTGAAATCCCCCAGATCCTCAAGCTTTCCTGCTCACACTCCTACCTCAGGGAAGCTGGGCTTCTTGTGGTTGGTGTCTTTTTAGCTTTCATCTGTTTTATTTTCATTCTTTTCTCCTATGTGCAGATCTTCAGGGCTGTGCTGAGGATCCCCTCTGAGCAGGGACGGCACAAAGCCTTTTCCACCTGCCTCCCTCACCTGGCCGTGGTCTCTCTTTTCATCAGCACTGGCATTTTCGCCTACCTGAAACCCCTCTCCATCTCATCCCCTTCACTGGACCTGGTGGTGTCTGTTCTGTACTCAGTGCTGCCTCCAGCAGCGAACCCCCTCATCTACAGCATGAGGAACCAGGAGCTCCAGGATTCAGTGTGGAAATTGATAACTGCACTTTTTCAATAAGAAACAGCAACAAACTCTCACCCTCTGCATAGCAGTTATAGGCTAACTCATTACATTCAATGTGTTTCTTGTTGTTGTGGTTGTGTTTTGTCATAAAGTTGTCATTCCTTTCCTAATTCACTGTCTGCCTTTTTTTCTGACCAAGTGTCTATGGAAATGAGGAGCCCTTTTCTCTACTTTTTTAAAAAAATGTATAAAAGGCCCTGCAGTGTTTCATTTTGTTTTATTTTTCCCCTGAGATCTTCTTTTAAGGCCTTTTTGGAGCTGCAGGGACAGTTTCTGTCTGCATTAGTGGAGGGGAGCAGAGTCCCAGCCTGGCAGCACTAACAGGGAGCAGCAGCCCTTGGTCTTCCAGAGCTGTTCTCGTTCCACTCCCACACTCTCCTTCTCATCCCTTGTGTTGGTGCAAGGCCTGAGTGCTCTGGCAGCTTGGTCACCGTCCTGCTGTGTGTCAGTCCTGTGAGCGCAGGCAGGGACAGGCAATGGGCACTGCTGTGACAGAGCTGGCCTCAGAACAGCGTTCCATGAAGAATGGTGATCTGCTGAGTGCAGTCCTGGAAGTTTTAGGTCTTCTTTCATAGCTTTTCTCAAGAACATGCCCAAGAAAGTGGCCCACAGATGAAACACCATTGTGCAGCTGCACAGTGTGTGTGTGCAGGGCTGGGCACACAGCAGTGTCCTCTCACAGCCAGGCCTCCTGCCAGAGACCTGCAGGACCAGCAGAGCAGGGGCTGGGCTGTGCCCCTGTGCACTGGACACCCCTTCGGAAGGAGCCTCAGGCCAATATACCATGGACTGGCCCCTCACAACCACCTTTTCCAGCACTGGCCTCCCACCCACAGAGGTTGTTCTTCCCTCCATGGATGGACACTGAATGAGTAGTTCAGCAGTCCGTGTTTGTATTGTACAAATGAGATATGAGCACGCACATCATGTACATGAGTTGACATGAACCCTAGTGAGCAAAAACACCATCAGCTATTCCAGGGTTTTCCGTGAAGGACTGGGGGACAGACAGTGTCTCAAGGTCACTTCATGTTGGGAGGAACATCCCACGGGAAAACACATGAATGCAGCACTGGGTTGTCCTTCCTTGAACTGAGATCTCTGTGCCCATTCCACATGACGTGGGACATCTCAGATGAAGACAGAGCAGGGGGACAAACCTTAAGGCTGAGGTACCTCCCATCCCTTGGGAGTGGCAACAGGAGGTTTTCATTGAACAGATGAGCCGTTAGCACGCACATCATGTGTGTGAGGTGACAGGAACCCGAGGTGAGATGAGCCCAAGTGAAAAATAACCAGACATTCCTTGAGCTTCCATGAAGGCCTGTGGGGCAGACAGTGTCTAGAGGTCACTTCACGTTGGATGTTACATACCAGAGGAATCTGCCTGGATGCAGCACTGGGATGTTTATGTGCTCAAATCGTTAGTAGGATATACATTTGATAACTTCCATAATACAAGCATACATTCATCTGGTCAGGTCCTGGGCCATAGGAGGTTGATGGATGGGTATGGTGTGTTATGACATCAGCTGTGTGTCAGTGTCTCCTAATCCAGTCAGAAGCATGTGGCTGTGAAGGGGACTGTGAGGTCAGTTCTGTCTCTGGAGGTGACAGGCCAGCAGCAGGGACACGGCTGGGAAAGAACCTCTGCCTAAGTACCTACAGGTCCCACCCAGGAAGAGGCCTTGGAGACGGATTGTCATGTTCATCTCATCTGAGTACATGATGGGACAGCAGCAGGGACATGGTCGTGTCTATCAGAGAAGCTGAAAGGCCAGCAGCGGTCCTGGGATTTAGAAGATCATTGTGAGATTACTTCTCTCTGTTCGAGTGCAAGATGACAAGAAGACTAACAGGTTGGGTTCTCTGTTTGATGGGCAGTTACTCAGGTGGCTGAGCTTTCCTTGGTAATGGGGAAAACAAAGAAGAGGGAAAAAAAAGAAGAGGGAAAAAAAAGTCATGAAGTGCAGTTTGGAAGGTGAGAACTGGATATCAGGAGGAAGAAATGTCACTGGAAGGGCAGGGCTGTGGTGCAAGAGGTCACCCAGAGGGAGCTGGATCAGCCCATGGTTTGTGTTCCAAAGAACAGCCAGTGAGGGTGCAGACACATCAGTGAAGGGACAGAAATGCTGGGGTGAGAGCAGGTGGGGAAGCGAGATGGGTGTGTGCAGCCTGCAGGGAAAGAGGGGCAGGGATAGGATGGTGTAGAACAGCCTGTGATGGAGATGGCAAAGGGTGTTGGCAAGGCTGGAAGGGACCAACAGATCCCAGGTCTCTGTCCCCTTGGCCATGGCAGTTGTCTGTGCCACTGAGGCCTAGGAGAAGACATGTTGTCCTCATGGCACTGGGGCCTCGTTGCCTCCTTGGAGGCCCAATGAGGAAGCTGGAAGTTGTTGTACCAGTGTTGTCCTTCCCTCGGCCTTGCACACCCACATCCCACGGTCCCAGGTAGACCCCTGAGCCGTGTGTGAGGGACAGGATTCCCCTTCCCATTGCCTGGAGGTCATGGCTTCTCCTTTCTGCTTCAGAAAGCAAAGCAAGGGGTTTCTCAGCATCAGAGCTTAAGAAAGGACTAAAACGAGACCTCATGTTAACTAGAGCTTCTTCACAAGAGGAGAAGGACGGGCAGGGTAGAGCTCTTCTCTTTAGTGACTAATGACAGAACCCCAGGAATGGCGGAAGATGTGCCAGGGGAGGGTCAGGTTGGACATGAGGAAAAGGTTCTTCACCCAGAGGTTGCTGGAGCACTGGAACAGGCTCCTCAGGGAGATGTCACGGCCCCAAGCCTGACAATGTTCAAGAAGAGACTGGACAACGTCCTCAGATACATGGTGTGAACTGTGGGGTTGTCCTGTGCAGGGACAGGAGTTGGATTCAATGTTCCTTGCGGGTTCCTTCCAACTTAAGACATTCTACGATTCTATGAAATACTAGGTCAAAAGTCCACATATTCATTGTACAGATGAGTTGTAAACATACATATCTTGTGCATGTCCATTGCTTTCATCAAATTTATCTAATAGATTTCCTATCAAGGGTTTGAGTGGAGAAACTTTCCTCAGAGGAGGTGCTCTGTTTACACTGGTACACTTATATCTCTGCTTCTGCCTTTTTTTTTTTCTTCTTTCTCTGTCTATTCTGTCTTGAAAGAGCTCTCCAAGGCGAAGATTCATGGAATCATACAATAACTCAGGTTGGAATTGACCCCCAAACACTATCTCTATCCCTCTGACCTTTATGGCACCCCAAGGAATAGCTGATAGCATTTGTGCTGTCTTTGGTTCATCTCACCACATGCACACAATGGACATGTACATGATGTGTATGTTTACAACTCAGCTGTACAATGAAAATATGGAATTTTGAACCAGTATTTCATAGAATCATAGAATGTCCTGAGTTGGAAGGGACCCACAAGGAATCATTGTATCAAACTCCTGTCCCTGCACAGGACAACCCCAAAGTTCACACCATGTATCTGAGGACGTTGTCCAGTCTCTTCTTCAACACTGTCAGTCTTGGGGCTGTGACACCTCCCTGGGGAGCCTGCTCCAGTGTCCAGCACCCTCTACGTGAAGAACCTTTTCCTCATCTCCAACCTAAACTTTCCCTGGCACATCTATCTTCCATTCCCTTGGGTTCTATCATTGGTCACTAAAGAGAAGACATCAGTACCTTTCCTTCTCCCCTTGTGAGGAAGCTGTAGCCACCATGAGGTCTCCTTTTTAGTCTTTTCTTCAGCTCTGATGCTGAGAAACCCTTTGGCTTGCTTTCTGAAGCAGAAAGGAAAACCCATGACCTCCAGGCAATGGGAAGGGGGATCCTGTCCCTCACACAGGGCTCAGGGCTCTTCCTGGGACCGTGGGATGTGGGTGTGCAAGGCCGAGGGAAGGACAGCACTGGTACAACAACTTCCAGCTTCCCCATGGAGCTGCAAGGAGGCAACAAGGCCCCAGTGCTATGAGGACAACATGTCTTCTCCTAGGCCTCAGTGGCACAGACAACTGCCATGGCCAAGGGGACAGAGACCCGGGTTCTGTTGGTCCCTTCCAGCCTTCCCAGCTCCCTTTGCCATCTCCATCACAGGCTGTTCTACACCGTCCTATCCCTGCCCCTCTTTCCCTGCAGGCTGCACACACCCATCTCGCTTCCCCACCTGCTCTCACCCCAGCATTTCTGGACCTTCACTGATGTGTCTGCACCCTCACTGGCTGTTCTTTGGAACACAAAGCCATGGGCTGATCCAGCTCCCTCTGCGTGACCTCTTGCACCACAGCCCTGCCCTTCCAGTCACATTTCTTCCTCCTGATATCCAGTCCTCACCTTCCAAGTTGCACTTTCTGACTCTTCCCTGCTTCTTCCCACTTCCAAGGAGAGCACGACCATCTAAGAAACTGCCCTTCATGCAGGGAACCCAACCTGTTAGGCTTCTTGTGGTTTTTTACCTGACCAGAGAGAAGTAATTTCAACACAATCTTCTAAATCCCATGACTGCTGTTGGCCTTTCAGCTTCTCTGATAGACACGAACTTGTTCCTGCTGCTGTCCCGTCATGTTCTCAGATGGGATGGACGTAACAACCCATCTCCAAGCCCTCTTCCTGGGTAGGGCCTGTGGGTACCTTGGCAGAGATTCTTTCCCAGCCATGTCCCTGCTGCTGGCCTGTCACCTCCAGAGACAGAACTGATCTCACATTCCCCTTCACAGCCACACGCTTCTGACTGGATTATGAGTTTCTGAGACACAATCGACCTCATAATACCAGCACCCATCCATCCCCCTCCTTAGCACCCAGGACCTGACCAAGACTGAAGCATGTTCTACGCAGTCCTACACCTGCCCCTCTTTCCCTGCAGGCTGTAGACACCCATCTGGCTTCCTCACCTTGTTCAAATTCATCAAATATATTTCCTACTAACAATGTGCATGAAAAGCACTCTTCTCTGGAACTGCTGTATTTCTGTTAACACCTTCTATATCTCCCCTTTTGCCTTTCTTTTTTTTCTACTATTCTTCTACGTATTCTCTCTCCAGAAACCTCTCCAAGGCAAAAAATCTTTCAAATCAGAGAATAACTCAAGTTTGAAGAGAGCCCTTGTCTCACTCATCTTGTCTCACCCTCCTGCTCAGGGCAGGGTCAACCAGGTGAGGTTGCTCAAGGCCTCCACCCGGCTTTGCATCATCCTCAAAGGTGCTGAAAGTGCACTCTCTTACATCTTAGAGGGGGGAAAATAAAGATGTTCAATAGTGTTGGCCCAAGTGCCAGTCACTGAGAGATGACACTAGCAACTGGTTGCATGGAGGACTTTGTACCACTCATGATATTTGGGCTTAATGGTTCAGCATCCCACCCAGCATCCACTTCTTGAGCCCCATCAGCACCACTCTGCCCAGAAGGACACCATGGCTGAGGGCTTTCAAGCACCCTGTACACAACATGCCTTTCTTTCCCCTGTCCATTTGGGTCAAGCAATCCCTTCCTTCGCCTTCACATTCCAGGAAATGGGTGTAGGAGGACATGTCCCATCCCCTTCCCAGGGAGGGAGGTAGGGTGTCCAGCCTGTAACTGTCCCAGTTCCTATTCCTGCTCTTCTTGAAGATGGGTTTGAGGTCTGCGTTTTCTAAGGACCCCAGAACCATTCTGGTTTCTATGGCACTTTCGAGAGCACAATCCGGAATCATGGGAAGGGTGACGTAGCAGAAAGGAGCACTTGCAATGAGCCTGTCCAAGGCAGCTGAGATGAATCTCACTGGTCAAATGGGGTTTCTTCCTGTAGTCAAACACAGAAATGTCCGGGTTCTGTCAGGTGTCAACATCTGAGTTGGCCTCATGGACTCCTTATGCACCCAGGGATGCTCAGAGACAGAGTCTGTCCCTTTTACACAAAGAGGCAGGTGTCACAGAGTCCCTCTCGACCTCCTGTTGCCACTCCCAAAGGGCAGGAGACACCTGAGCCCTGTGGTGTGTCACCCTGCTCTGCACTCATCTGACTTGTGCCGTGGCAGGAAGAATGGACACAAGGAGCTCGCTTGAAGGAAGCACATCCCAGTGCTGCATTCAGGCAGTTAACAATGGGATGTTACTTCCAACACCAAGTGACCTCAAGATCTTGTCTGTCCCACAGGCCTTCATGGAACCCTAAGGAATAGTTGATGGGGTTTGTGATCACTCGGGTTTATGTCACCTCAAGTACATGATGTGCGTGCTCACAATTCATCTGTACAAAGCAAACACGAACTGCTGAACTACTCATTCAGTGTCCATCCATGGAGGGAAGAACATCCTCTGTGGGTGAGAGGCCAGTGCTGGAAAAGGTGGTTGTGAGGGGCCAGTGCATGATGATTGTCCTGAGGCTCCTTCCGAAGGGGTGTCCAGTGCACACGGGCACAGCCCAGCCCCTGCTCTGCTGGTCCTGCAGGTCTCTGGCAGGAGGCCTGGCTGTGAGAGGACACTGCTGTGTGCCCAGCCCTGCACACACACACTGTGCAGCTGCACAATGGTGTTTCATCTGTGGGCCACTTTCTCGTACATGTTCTTGAGAGAAACTTTGCAAGAAGACCTAAGCCTTCAGGCACTGCCTTAAGAAGATCACTTTTCTTTATAGAAGCACTGTTACGGAGGCCAGCTCTGTCACAGCAGTGCCCATTGCCTGTCCCTGCCTGCGCTCACAGGACTGACACACAGCAGGACGGTGACCAAGCTGCCAGAGCACTCAGGCCTTGCACCAACATCATGGAATCAGAAGGAGAGTGTGGAATTGGAAAAAAACCACTCCTGCAAGATCCAGAGATGATGCTCCCCAGCAGTGCTGCCGTGCCTTGCCTTTATTCCCTTCCATACATATACAGGAACTTTCCCTGCAGCTCCAAAAAGACCTTGGAGAAAGGATCTCAGGAAGAAAACCAAATTGCACTGGCCTTTGTCATGGTTAAACACATAAAGACAACAACTCTTTATTTAAAAAAACACTCAGACAGAAAAGCACATAAGGGAGTGAATTAGAAAGGGGATGACAATATTCTAGTGACTAAAAATAAACCACCACCACTACAAAAAAAAAAAAGAAAAAACCCCCTACAAACAAAGAAAAACAAAACACACCAAAAAAGATGTAATATAATGAATTCTTTTTATAACTGCTATGCAGAAACTGATGAGAAGTTTACTGCTTTAGAAAAATATCCAGTCATCAGTTTCCACAGGGCATCCTTGAGCTCCTGGTTCCTCATGCTGTAGATGAGGGGGTTCACTGCTGGAGGCACCACCGAGTACAGAACAGACACCACCAGGTCCAGGGATGGGGAAGAGATGGAGGGGGGTTTCAGGTAGGCAAATGCTGCAGTGCTGACATACAGGGAGACCACAGCCAGGTGAGGGAGGCACGTGGAAAAGGCTTTGTGCCGTCCCTGCTCAGAGGGGATCCTCAGCACAGCCCTCAAGATCTGCACATAGGAGAAAAGAATGAAAATAAAACAGCCAAATGCTAAACAGGCACTGACCACAAGAAGCCCATCTTCCCTGAGGTAGGAGTGTGAGCAGGAAAGCTTGAGGATCTGGGGGATTTCACAGAAGAACTGACCCACAGCATTGCCCTTGCACAGTGGCAGTGAAAATGTATTGGCCGTGTGCAGCAGAGCATTGAGAAACCCAGTGGCCCAGGCAGCTGCTGCCATGTGGACACAAGCTCTGCTGCCCAGGAGGGTCCCATAGTGCAGGGGTTTGCAAATGGCAAGAAAGCGATCATAGGACATGATGGTGAGGAGATAATACTCAGCTGAAATGAAAAAGAGAAACATAAAGACTTGTGCAGCACATCCCAAAAAGGAGATGGCCCTGGTGTTCCAGAGGGAGTTGGTCATGGATTTGGGGAGAGTGGTGGAGATGGAGCCCAGGTCAAGGAGGGAGAGGTTGAGGAGGAAGAAGTACATGGGGGTGTGGAGGTGCTGGTCACAGGCTATGGTGGTGATGACGAGGCCGTTGCCCAGGAGGGCAGCCAGGTAGATGCCCAGGAAGAGCCAGAAGTGCAAGAGCTGCAGCTCCCGTGTGTCTGTGAACGGCAGGAGGAGGAACTGGGTGATGGAGCTGCTGTTGGACATTTGTTGATGATCAGCATGGAGCACTGTCACAGGAGCAAAAGACAGTGGCAAGTTAGGGGAGACTTCTCTGAGCAAAATGAAAGCCATTTGTTATACACCCTCCCCTGCTCCACGCCCCCTTGTCCTTTTCCAGACCTTCCTTCGGGTCCGTGGCTGAGCCCTGGGTGGTGCTGGCTGGAGGTGCCGTGAGGAGCAGGATCTGTGCCCGCTGGCTGCCCAGGAGTCAGCCCTGCTCTGCAGCAGGGGGTCATGGGAACGGGGGCAGGGGCCAGACCTGGGGTTCAGCTGTGTCAGATGGAACCATTCCTGTTGCAGAAGGACCTGTGATAAGGCTCTCCCAGTGATAAGGAACCAGGATGGCACAAAGCTGTTTGAGAGTTTTGGCTTTTTAGAGCTTCCCGTAATTGCCTTGGAGAGTGTTCTTGTATCTCAGAAACCCTCAGCATTTCTGCTGGACTCAGGTAGAACTGAGAAAGTTCTGCAAGACAAGAAGATGTCTGTGTGTCAATGCAGAGTGAGGGCAGCTGCTCTGTCCCTCTGTCTTGCTCCAGCTGCCCTGGGCTGGCACCTTCCTGAGATGGAGGCTGATCACACTGCCATGTTACCCTGAACAGCCACCAGGTCCTGCTGAGAGCAGGGGGATCCACATCAGACCACGACATGTCTCACCCTTTCCTAAGGTGTCAGCACCCCACATTTAGCCCAGGACAGACACGGCTCATTTCACAAGCCCAATGGCAGATTCTCTGTTGTAGCATCTCTGTGTCTCTCCATGGGGCTTAAGATAACACTAAGGTGTTATAGCACAGGTTTGCATCCTGGTGGGGAGCTCACAGCTTGGATGGAAACCTCAAGGAGATAGCAAATGTCCTAATAATGGCATTTGACTAAGGGAGACTCAGCTCATTCCCCAGACCCACAGACTGCATTGCCCACACCCCACATGTCAGAGGAAAGCTGGGACAGGTGTTCCCATGGACACAGCTGCAGGAAAGGACCCACAAGATCAGGCTGTGACTCTGCAGCTGAAACTCCCATCCCCAGAGAGCCTGACAGCAAGAACAAGATCACAACAACAGTGACCCAGAGCAGTGGAGCAAGAAGGAAACTGCGGTGAGGGTGGGTGTGAGAGAGGCCAGGGCAGAGGCAGCCGGGCACTCAGACAGCGTCACCCTTCCCCAGCTGTGCAGCCACCTCCCACACACCAGCATTGCCGGGCAGCTGCTCTCAGCCCCTGTGCTCTGCAGAGGGAACTGGAGCTCTGGCTGCACAGGAGCTGCTTCATGCCTTGGAGCCCCCGGCCCTGAGGGCAGAGGCTTTGCTGGGTGGGAGAGGAGGCGAGGGGGCTGCTCACAGGAGGGATCTGCACTGCAGGGGATCATCCAGAGTTTTCTCTGTTCTCCCTCCCATAACAGTTCTGGGTTTAGTTTCCTCTCATTTCTGATCATTTCCCTGCTGCTTGGAGATCCTCCCCCCGGGGAGGTGTTTCCCTGTCCATGTCTTTTCCTTGTCAGCACTCACACACCCCATCCCACCCTCTGTGCCCTCACCCTGGCCCTACAGAAACCTGCCTGTTTGCAGGGCACAGCCTGGGGGCATCTTCCTGTTTGCAAGTTGGGAAACAGCACAGGTCAGATTAAGGCTGATGGGTCCAGCAAAGGTGATGCAGGTGCTGTCCACAGGCAGAGGGGTGGTGAAGGGATGTTATGAGCCTTCTGGGAGACGTACTGATCACTCAAAGTTGCAGTTCAGGAGTCTCAGTGACTTTTATAAGCATGAGGGCTCACTTTCATTTTATCCTTTCCTGCACCCCCCCACCCCTTGGGATAGGAAACTGAAAAGACAGGGTCAGGAAAGCTCATTATCTTTCTGGTAGTCCTCGCATTGATCTTGTCCTTAGGGCATCCTCTTGGAAAAACGCTGGGGGTGATCTGGAGCTGTGAGTAGCCCTGACCCACAGAGGACTCTCCACAGCAGAAGCACCTTTCCTGCCCTGATACGGGTCGCTTCTTCTGCCCACAGCTTCTCCCCACAGCACCGTGGGGATCTCTCCGGGCAGGCTGAGCGCTGACCCTGGCAGGTGGCAGAGTCCCTGCCCCGGCACAGCCCTGGGGTGCAGGGACCCTGCTCTGCAGGACAGCCCTGGGCACCCCTGGGTGCTCCCCCCTGCACTCACCCTCAGCAGAAGGTGCCGTCATGCCCCATCCCTCTGACAGTGCAGCAGGGAAGCCCTGCTCTGGAGCATGTTCTTCTCTACAACTGATACACTGTGAGAAACACCTGACAGATCCTGTAAACTGTGAGATGTACCACCTTTAGGAGATCCATCCAGGAAATGCAGCTGCATTGTCCTACAGACAAAGACTTACCATGTCAGGACTCTGAAGATTTGTCTCTCATCAAATCCTCAGCAACCTACCACTCCACATTGCCTTTAATCTCTCTCTGCCTGGCTGCTCTCCAGCATCTCCAGGCAGAGCCCTCAGCCCTGCTGCACTTAGCAGAGGAGCTGCTCCTGGGCAGAGCTGTCTCTCTGCAGCGCTGCTGCTTGCCATGAGCTCCCTCTGTCCCAGGAGCCCAGACCAGCTCAGCAGCACAGGAGCAGCCCATGATGTCCCTTTCTCTGTTCCCTGTGGGCTCCTCCAGGTGTCTCTGGGGCTCCAAGGGCTCAACTTTAAAACAACCTGAAGTAATCAGTGATGTTGATTCTCTCTCCTCTGCACAGACACTTCTTTCCGGCATTGTATTCTTCATATTAAAAAATAATCGGTACGAGAATCATCTTTTCTTGTCCCATCATTAGACAGGGCATCAGTAATATTACAGCCATGTATCTAATTTCTGCAGGCCAGGAGAGGAATATCTTCAGATGAATGAATTTATGCATTTTATTTTGGTTTGATATTCCTTTGTCTAGCGAGACATTCAGCAATCTTTTGACCATGTCATGTCTCTGCTCTGAGGCAAAGCCTTTGCACAGACAAGACCTTGCACACTTGGTACCAGGTTTTCTTGTGGCAGGTCAGAGCTGGGCTGGTGCCACAGCTGGGGTGGTTCAGCCCAGATGGGAGGCAATGTCCTCAGCCAGGGACCTGACTGGGGGAGCTGGAGCTGTCAGTGTTGCAGACAGAGCTGTGACATGGATGGAATAAACTGCCAAGGCAGGGTGGCAGAAGTTAGTTCATCTGGTCTTCAAGGACAGCAGCCTCCAGGCACAGCAACAGTCCAGAACAAAACTCAGTCTAGACCTGTAAGGCAATTCAAGAGCCACATAATGAGCTGTTCCTACTTCAGGACCAGTTAAAGGAGAAACAAAGACACCGTGTGGCCACTGATGAATTTAATAAGAGAAAGCAGTGAGAGTCTCTGTGTCTTCTTGTCCTCCATCTTCACCAGCATGTTCTCCCAGGCCACTGTGACATGAGACAGGAATCTGGAGGAAAACAACCAGCAGTGGATGGGGATCAAGTCAGGGGTCACTGGAACTAACACAATCCTGACCAGTCTATGGGACAGGAGGGGCAGCATCCCAGGAGCTGAGACAGCAGGACCATGTCACAGGGAGGCCACTCTCCACCATCTCTGAAAGCTCATGGACATGGGGGGACTCCCTGACCACTGGCAGCTCTCACACAGTGTGTGCACTTTTCAAAAATGGCCAATGGGTGAGCAGGGGAACTCAAGGCTGTGCCCCAGAGCATGTCCACTGGGACCCCATTTATGGGTGTCTGAAAGAGAAGGTGATGGGGTTTACCCAGGGTAGGTAGTGCCCGTCCGCCCTCTTTGCTTTCTGTGAGGAAAGGACAGGGTTGCTGGACATGGGGAGAACATTGGTGGTCGGTTACCTGCAAGTCAGCAGGACATTCAGCATCATCCCCTGCAATATTCTTGTGTCCAAGGTAGTGTATTATGGTCTGTGTCAGTGTGTAAGTCGATGGGTAAAAAGCAATCTGGATGGTTGGGCTTAGAAGGACACTAGATAAAAGGAGAAACTTTTTGATCATGAGCATAGTCAAGCACTGGAAGCTGTTTCCCAGGCATGTGCACTCACTCTGTCCCAGAAAGCGACCAAGATGTGTTTGGATAAATCTCGGAGTAATCTGGTCTGATCCTGCTTTGAGCAGGAGGTTGGACAAGACACCTTCTGAGGACCTATCCAGTCTGGATGACGCTGTCCTTCCTTTCCCTTCAGGTTTTCTATTAGGGGAAAGCTCTCAGTTTCTCTCTGATCACAGAAATCATTCACATGAGGCACAGGGCTGCTTTACAAGTAACCATAAACAGTCCTGACCACAACTTTTGCATCCCTTTTCATTTGCCCCAACCCAGGTTCTCCTTTTTTTCTGTGCTAATACCCTTCCAGAAAGAACAGGCCACCTTGTCAATCCTTTCAGAGCAGGTTGTTCAACAGCTGTCAACGTCCATGTACAGATTCTGCACATCAGCCAGGCATAAAGGCACCATTACAGAAATGGAGACGAGGAACTCGACCAGCTCCTTGAACCCAGGAATCAACACGCCTTGTCTCTTGAGATTCCCGGGAACACCTAAAGTTTAAGAACACAGAAGCGTGAGTCCTCGCTGAGTATCTCGGCTCATCTCCTGACCCATGTGGTGCTTCAGACTGTGAAGAGAATCAAAAGCAACTTTTTGACTGGGGTAGTTGATTTTAAACACTGTCACACAGGGCAGATGAAGGGAGATCAGAACTCCAATCTCTGCTGCACTAAGAGGCTGCACACCCCATCCATACGTACATATCTCTGTGGTTCAGATAAAGGGTGGTCTTGCAAAAGTCACCCTTTGCATCCCCAGGTGCACGGACACTGCTCATGTTCCTCTCCAGAGAGTGGCAGAGGCTGGATCACTTTCTCAGGAGAAACTCCTTGCTGGAAAGGCACAGCTATGGAGGTGGCTCAACAAGGTTTTATTGCATTTCACTCAGCATCAGATTTGATATATTTGGTACTTTTCTGGGATAACACCTGCACGGATGATCACATAAAGACAAGCATTCCATAAGAGCTGGTTATGAAGACCCTGACATGAACAAGGAAACTCACCATGAGGTCTGCAGGGAGCAAGAAAGATTATAACAAGCATCAGGAAGAACCAAGAAGTTCAAGTCATCTTCTGAAGAGCGAGAGGCCCTGAGCAGCAGTGACCGCCCATGTGTGGTGTGGGAGAGGGTCAGGGGATGTGAGGTAGAAAAGGGTGATGGCTGACGATGTTAGTAAATCCTTACAACCATGTCTGAGCCTGCAAGTGGAATGTGGTTGATGTCTGTGGGTGGAGGGGGAACAGGAGGAAGATTTTTTGGGGGTTATGGAAAGAAGACGGGCCTCTCTTGGACTAATCGTATAAGGCAGTGACATTTGCATGCTGTGGGCATGGCTGTGCCTGGGAGATGGGAATGGCTGCTGCTGGGGCTGGCTGTGCTCAGTCATGGCCCATGAGCTGACCTCGCTCTGCTCCTCTCTTGCACTGCCCACACTTGGATGGTCCTCAGGAATCATCCATGAGCCTGGAGGAAGCACCAGCCTCCTGGAGTGTTGGCCTGTTGCTGGATGACAAGAGCGAAAGGTTTGTGAGACACATGGGAGTGCAGGATGAGAGTGGTCTATGCGTAGCAGTGAGTGTGTTAAAGGCAAGAAGAAGACCTGAAGAGCATGGGCTGGTCATGCTACTGTGGAATAGACTGCCTTTGGTTTTAATTTTAGGGCAGCAGAAGAAGGAACACGTGCATTTCAGTGCTGGGGCATGGATCCAAATTGAGGATTCAAGTGAGATTGGGACTGGGACAGCTTAGGTGCTTGAGAACCATCGCCAGATATGAAAGAAGCTGAATGGGTTTTGAGGACCTCACAGGCATTGCCAAATCCTCAGAAAACAGGAGCCTTGTGGTTAAAGGAACAGCACCTGGCACCAAACCCACACCCAAAACACAAATACCTTCACAATGACCACAGGCTGAGCCTGAGAAATATCAGAGAAATGATCTCGTTTGGCTGGTCCTGGGGTCAGGGCTCAGCCTTTCTGTCCTGGTTGAGACAGACAAACGACATAGACCAAGTTCTTCCAGGATGAAAGTAGTAGATGCCATTTATTGCCACAAGTGCATTTTTATACAGTTTTACCAATTCATGTGTCTCTTCACTGTTGGTTACAAGTTACAGCAGTAACATCTCATTGGCTAATTTTGCTGTCATCAATGTTACTCTTCTACTCCCTTCTCTCTCACGGGTACATCCCTCCTCTCTCATGGGTACACATTAATATGTCCGGATACTCCTTTACTCCCATCTTTCTCATGGGTAGGCCTTAATATCTTCAAGGCTGATCTTTGTTCCCATGCCCTCTGTCAGGGAATCCACGGACCCACTGTAGTCCCCCACACCATTCTGATGATGAACAGACATGAAGGGCTCACCTGGCATCAGAGCGACCTGCACATCACCTTTACCACCTGTAGCCGGTGTCTCAAGGCTTTTGCTTCCCCAGCCTCCAGGGACAGGGACCTCGACTGCTTGTTTCCTTCAGCGCTGGGTCAGTGATGGCCCTTCGTGGGGTCCCAAACACCCTCACAAACTTCAGTTTGTTTCTGCCTTTCACTTCATTAGAGGTTTGTTCATTCTTTCAGCATCTGCAGTTCAGGATCATGGCAGCAGAGGGCTCATTAACATCCAAAATGCTCTTACAAGCCAAGGCTCTGTGCAGCATTTTCCTGAAGGCTTCAAGTCTGGTGTGGATGATTAGGGAGATTTCAGGAATAGCCAAACAGAGAGCATTTCCATAATAAATAGCAATAAAGCCACATTTCTTCTATTTCCTTCCCTGCTCGCCCTTCCCTCCCTTTCCAGAACAGGTGGTATCAGCAGCCTCCAGTGCATATGGATGTGGAGCATCTCCTGATAAAGACTGAATATGTCAGAAAAGTGGGTGCCTAAATCACCACGTGAGTGAGGAGATAGTCCAGGCCACCTCAAGAGGAGTCACATCCTCTGGACCAAAAGGTGGGTGTTCCTGGGAATCTCAGATGCCACAGCACAGCTATACCTGTGTTCAGGGAGCTGGTCAAATGACCCATCTCCTTTTCTGTAATCGTGTTTGAGTTTACTCAGGTAACCCCTGACTTGAGCCCCATCCACTCCTGGGTGTTCTCCAGACTCCTGCCTTCAGGAACAAAGTCCTGGGAGACCTTGCTGGTGAAGATGGAGACAAAGAAGCCATGAAGTACCTCAGTCCTGTCTGATTCTACTCTTAGGAAGTTCAGCAGCAGGCCCATGATCGCCCTGTGTCTTCTTTTACTGTAAGGAAGCTGTGTCAGCTCATCTTGCTGCCCTGAGCCTCCCCTGCAGGTATGAAATCCAGGGC
The DNA here is from genome assembly GCF_036013445.1 of Caloenas nicobarica. Taxonomy (NCBI): domain Eukaryota; kingdom Metazoa; phylum Chordata; class Aves; order Columbiformes; family Columbidae; genus Caloenas; species Caloenas nicobarica. Next base: position 2,312,826 of record NC_088273.1, read on the forward strand.
AGCTTTGGCATCACTCCCTACATCTATAGACAAGGTTTCTAAATTCCCCCTTTGCAGCTTCCCCTGCTTCCACCTCCTGTGTGCTGCCTTTTAGCCCTGGAGCTCCATCAGTTCAGACAAGCAGCCTCACGAGATAAATGCTTCTTTTCATGGGTACTTGGAGACATCATTCTTGTGCTTGGAGCACCTACTTCGATGTCACCACCTCACCCACCATCCTCCAGTTATCATCTTCCAGGGGCCTCAGCTCCACTTTCTCATCCCTGACTGTTACATGCCTGACCAACTCTTTCTGGTTTGTAGGTGTGAAGTCCCACAGGGCACCTCACCTCACTGACCCCTCAGTCACCCGTGTCAGGAAGATGTTGTCAATGAGCTCCAAAACCCTCCTGGACGCCTGGTACCTTGCAGATATTGGAATATCTTAGGTCTGCAACAAGGAAACATGAGGCCTGGAAACATGAGGCTTCTTTCATTTATCTGAAGGAGGCCTCATCTAATTCCTCTTCCTCATCAGGGAGCCTGTAGCTGATGTCCAGTCACCACAACATTGCCCATGTTGTCCTGACCTCTCATGCTGACTCCTCAACGTTCAGCTGACACTGTCTCCATGTATTCCAAATGCTCTCCCACATGAAGGCAAAATTCCACTCTCTGTGTCCTGTAACTCCTCATGCTGTCGTCTTAGGAGAGACACCCTCATCAGGATAAGCCATCCGCATGCAAACATTAACAGCTGAGCAAATGGACCTTCAGTCAAGGGAGAGTCCAGACCTTGAGAAAATCTGGGATTCGCCCATCAGAAAGTTCTGAAACTGAACAAGGAGAAGTGAGCAGTGCTGGGGAGGCTGCAGTAATAGGAGAGAAGCCTGAGAGTGCTTGAAGGGTGGTTTCAGAGATGGTGGAGGTTTATTTCATAGTGGAAAGCAGCATGAGAAAGAAATCAAGGCACAAAGTGCAGCCAGGGAGGTCCATGCTGGACATGCAGAGAAAGGAATGTGACTGGAAGGGCAGTGCTGTGGTGGAGCAGGTCACCCAGAGGGAGTCTGCATCAGCCCAAGGCTTTGTGCTTCAAGGAACAGCTGGGGAGGACAGAGAGATCTCAGCAAAGAAAGGAAGATGCTCAGACAAGAGCAAGGTGGGGCAGCAGGGGGGATGTCTCCAGTCTGCAGGGAAAGAGGTGCAGGTGATGCCACAGCATAGGACAGGCTGTCGTGGAGATGGTCAAGGGATGTAAAGAGGCTGAAAGCCCCCAACAGACATGAGCTCCTTCTCCCCTTAGTGATGGCCGTTGTCTCCACCTCTAGTGTCTGTGAGGAGACACCTTGTCCTTACAGCACAGGGGCCTCATGGCCTCCTTGTCCCCAGCCAGGAACCTGGGAGGTGTGGGACCATAGTCCTGCCCTTGGCCTTGCACAGCCCCACATCACAGTGTCCCAGGAAGAGCCCTGGGCAACGTGGGAGGGACAGGATCTGATTTCCCAGGGTCTGGGGGTCAGGGCTTCGCCCTTTGGTTAATGAAACACATCCAGGTGTACTCAGCTTCAGAGCCACCTGTACTTTGCTTTTAGTGACTTGTCATTTCTGCCTCCAGTTTTCTGCTCTACACAGAACCTGGGGATGGTTTCTCAGTAGTGTCCCTCATTGGGACCCATTAACATCACAAGAAACTTTGGTGTTTGAATCTGACTTTGACTTCTTGAGAGGTTTCTTCAACTTCTTCTCAGGGTCTGATGTTCATGGACTCAGCACCAAAGCCACCAGAGGGGTCATTAAAGTGCCTGGGGCTGCTCCTGTGCTGCTGAGCTGGGCTGGGCTCCTGGGACAGAGGGAGCTCCTGGCAAGCGGCAGCGCTGCAGAGAGACAGCTCTGCCCAGGAGCAGCTCCTCTGCAAAGCGCAGCAGGGCTGAGGGCTCTGCCTGGGGATCTCAGGGAGACGAGCAAGGCAGAGGGAGATTAAAGGTGGTCAGGATGGGGAGGATGACTGAGAGCTCACTGGAGGAGAACTCTTTGCAGCCCCTTGACATGGTAAGTCTCTGGGTCCAGGGCAATGCAGCTGTAGCTCCTGGAGGTTTCTCCTAAAACTGGCACAGCCACAGCTTGTGGTATCTGTAAGGAGGGGGCTCTTGTTCAAGCAATGTTGAACAGCTGTGAGGCCGGGTGAGCACCCAGGGGTGCCCAGGGCTGTCCTGCAGAGCAGGGTCCCTGCACCCCAGGGCTGTGCCGGGGCAGGGACTTTGCCGCCTGCCAGGGTCGGCACTCAGCCTGCCCAGGGAGATCCCAACAACACTGAGCAGAGAAGCTGTGGGTGGAAGGAGCCACCTCTAGCTGGGCAGGGTCCTGCTATGAAGTCGGTGTTGTGTGTGTCAGGGCTGCTCACAGCTCCAGATCACTTTATGACCTGTCCGGGAGGAGTTAAAAGAAGCACAGCAAGAGAGGGGCTTTGTGAAAAGGAAGAATCCTGTTCAATCAGTCTCATACTCTGGGTTGTCTATGTGGCCAGTGGGACACAGAAATAAATGTCTCAGTTCAGGAGGATGAACTGAAATTCCAAATCTGTTACTCTTAGCAGTGAATAAGCCTGTTTCTACCAGAAATCAACACACCCTGGCTTAAAGACAGCATCAGGATAACTTTTCCAGGCTCATTATTGTTGGTCTGATGTTCCCATCAGAGCCGGCCCACACAGAGCTGCCCCTGGGCAGTGCCCGGCTGCTGGGAGGGGTCTGCAGGGCAGAGCTGAGCACACAGCGGCTGGGATGGGGTCTGTGACACTGACAGGAGGAGACCTGGGCACAGAGACACAGCTGCAGGCAGGGACAGCTCCAGGCAGCAGAGCAGGGGCTGGTCAGGAGCTCTTTTGCTCCTGCTCTGCAGGTGGCTGCTGGGGGTTGTCTGCTGGGCAATGATCGGACTGTCCCTTTAGCACATCCCATCTCCAGGAGCCCTGACTCTGCTCTGCCTGTCCTGCTGGGCTCACCAGCTGCCCCCAGAAAGGCCCAGCTCTGCTGTAGGATGCCAGAAGTGCTGAGCCTTTCCTTGGGGTCCGCACTCTCCTGCCAGAGTCCTTTGCTTCTCTGGGTGAGGGGTTGTGTCCTGCTCTCTCCATCTCTGGGCTGTGATAGAGAAGAGTTTGCAGATCTGCCCTTTCTAAATGGGCTCTCCTGCTGCTGTATGAGTCCAGTTTTTTGTATTAATTAGATTAATTTTTGTCTGAAGCCATTTTCAAGGTAGCACAAGCAAAAGCACAGGACAGATGAGTGAAAGACTGATGGACACTGCTGCTCTCCGGACTAAGCATTGAGCCACAGAAAACTGAGCCATTTTGCCTGCCCTCTCTCAAGACTTTTCACATTTTCCCTCATAAAAATTAGGATTTCTCCCCCTTTCCATATATGGTGGCGGAAAATAAAGTATACAGTTGAAATATTTATAAAGACATGCTATGTCTCTATTCTGCAGCCCACTCTCTACAGAATCATGAGTGCAGATATTGCACATTTCCATTAAAGCTGGACAGATGAGTAAAATCCTGATGGGCACATCTGCTGTCTGACTGCACAGAGCCAAAAAAAGCTGAGCCTTTTTGCCTGTCTCGCCTCAAGACTCTTCACATTTTCAATCACAGAAATGAGGCTTTCTACCCCTAAAAAACCCCACTCACCTGATGTGGTGGTGGAAAATTAAAAAACACAGATCAAATATTTATAAAAACATGCTAATTGTCTCCTCTGCAACCCAAGACTTTGAGAGTCATGAGCACAGATATTGAGGTTTTTGACTGAAGGTGGATTACATCTGCCATTCCTTGAGAACGTCAGAGGTGTCACAAACCAGCACTCCCCATGTCCCCACTGCAGCAGAGCAAAGCTGGCTGCTTGGCAGCACACGGGCAAAGGTCCTGCTCCTCACCACATACTCAGCCGTAACACATCAGAGAAAGGAAATGCATTTAAATTGGGGTGATGCCTATGAAAAATCATGTGGCTTAGCTCAGAGGACTCTTTTCTAATTTTAAGTTGCTTTTTCTTGTTTTGAACAGAGCGCATATGCCTAAAAGCAGCAAATGTCCAATAGCAGCTCCATCACCCAGTTCCTCCTCCTGCCATTCGCAGACACACGGGAGCTGCAGCTCTTGCACTTCTGGCTCTTCCTGGGCATCTACCTGGCTGCCCTCCTGGGCAACGGCCTCATCATCACCACCATAGCCTGTGACCAGCACCTCTACACCCCCATGTACTTCTTCCTCCTCAACCTCTCCCTCCTCGACCTGGGCTACATCTCCACCACTCTCCCCAAATCCATGGCCATCTCTCTGTGGGATACCAGGGTCATTTCCTATGCAGGATGTGCTACACAACTCTTTCTGTTTTTCTTTTTAGCTTCAGCAGAGTTTTTTCTTCTCACCATCATGTCCTATGACCGCTACGTTGCCATCTGCAAACCCCTGCACTACGGGACCCTCCTGGGCAGCAGAGCTTGTGTCCACATGGCAGCAGCCGCCTGGGCCACTGGGTTTCTCACTGCTCTGCTGCACACAGCCAATACATTTTCACTGCCACTGTGCAAGGGCAATGCTGTGGACCAGTTCTTCTGTGAAATCCCCCAGATCCTCAAGCTCTCCTGCTCAGATGCCCACCACAGGGAAGTTGGGCTTCTCATGTTTAGCGCTTTTTTTTTTTGAGGGATTTTTTGTTTTCATTGTGGTGTCCTATGTGCAGATCTTGAGGGCCGTGCTGAGGATCCCCTCTGAGCAGGGACGGCACAAAGCCTTTTCCACCTGCCTGCCTCACCTGGCTGTGGTCTCTCTGTTTGTCATCACTGGCATATTCGCCTACCTGAAACCCCCCTCCATCTCTTCCCTATGGCTGGACCTGGTGATGGCAGTTGTCTACTCACTGGTGCCTCCAGCAGTGAATCCCCTCATTTACAGCATGAGGAACCAGGAGCTCCAGGATTCAGTGTGGAAACTGATAACTGGACGTTTTCATTAACAAACAACATCAAAGTGTCATTGTCTGCATAGAAGTTATAGTGTAACTCATTGCAGGCTCAGCCATTCTTATTTTGTTGCTGTTGTGGTGGTGGTGTTTTGTGATAGTGTTCTCATCCCTTATTCACTGTCTGCCTCTTTTTTCTGACTGTCTATGGAAATGAGGAGCCATTTTCTCTCTGTTTAAAAATAAAGGGCCCTGCACTGTTTTGTTTTGTTTTGTTTTCACCTTGAGATCTCCTTTTAAGGCCTTTTTGGAGCTGCAGGGACAGTTTCTGTCTGCAGTAGTGGAGGGGAGCAGAGTCCAAGCCTGGCAGCGCTGCCAGGGAGCAGCAGCCCTTGGTCTTCCAGAGCTGTTCTCGTTCCACTCCCACACTCTCCTTCTCATCCCTTGTGTTGGTGCAAGGCCTGAGTGCTCTGGCAGCTTGGTCACCGTCCTGCTGTGTGTCAGTCCTGTGAGCGCAGGCAGGGACAGGCAATGGGCACTGCTGTGACAGAGCTGGCCTCCGTAACAGTGCTTCTATGAAGAAAAGTGATCTTCTTAAGGCAGTGCCTGGAGGCTTAGGTCTTCTTGCAAAGTTTCTGTCAAGAACATGCACAAGAAAGTGGCCCACAGATGAAACACCATTGTGCAGCTGCACAGTGTGTGTGTGCAGGGCTGGGCACACAGCAGTGTCCTCTCACAGCCAGGCCTCCTGCCAGAGACCTGCAGGACCAGCAGAGCAGGGGCTGGGCTGTGCCCCTGTGCACTGGACACCCCTTCGGAAGGAGCCTCAGGTCAATCATCATGCGCTGGCCCCTCACAACCACCATTTCCTGCACTGGCCTCTCACCCACAGACATTGTTCTTCCCTCCATGGATGGACACTGAATGAGTAGTTCAGCAGTTCGTGCTTGCTTTGTACAGATGAGATGTGAGCATGCACATCATGTACTTGAGGTGACATGAAGCCGAGTGATCACAAACACCATCAACTATTCCTTAGGGTTCCATGAAGGCCTGTGGGACAGACAAGATCTTGAGGTCACTTGGTGTTGGAAGTAACATCCCATTGTTAACTGCCTGAATGCAGCACTGGGATGTGCTTCCTTCAAGCGAGCTCCTTGTGTCCATTCTTCCTGCCATGGGACAAGTCAGATGAGTGCAGAGCAGGGTGACACACCACAGGGCTCAGGTGTCTCCTGCCCTTTGGGAGTGGCAACAGGAGGTCGAGAGGGACTCTGTGACACCTGCCTCTTTGTGTAAAAGGGACAGACTCTGTCTCTGAGCATCCCTGGGTGCATAAGGAGTCCATGAGGCCAGCTCAGATGTTGACACCTGACAGAACCCGGACATTTCTGTGTTTGACTACAGGAAGAAACCCCGTTTGACCAGTGAGATTCATCTCAGCTGCCTTGGACAGGCTCATTGCAAGTGCTCCTTTCTGCTACGTCACCCTTCCCATGAGATCGGATTGTGCTCTCAAAAGTGCCATAGAAACCAGAATGGTTCTGGGGTCCTTAGAAATCACACACCTCAAACCCATCTTCAAGAAGAGCAGGAAAAGGAACTGGGAGAGTTACGGGCTGGTCACCCTACCTCCCTCCCTGGGAAAGGGATGGGACATGTCCTCCTACACCCATTTCCTGGAATGTGAAGGCAAAGGAAGGGACTGCGGAACCCAAATGGACAGGGGAAAGAAAGGCATGTTGTGTACAGGGTGCTTGCAAGGCCTCAGCCATGGTGTCCTTCTGAGCTGAGTGGTGCTGATGGGGCTCAAGAAGTGGATGCTGGGTGGGATGCTGAACCATTAAGCCCAAATATCATGAGTGGTACAAAGTCCTCCATGCAACCAGTTGCTAGTGTCATCTCTCAGTGACTGGCACTTGGGCCAACACTATTGAACATCTTTATTTTCCCCCCTCCAAGATGTAACAGAGTGCACTTTCAGCACCTTTGAGGATGATGCAAAGCTGGGTGGAGGCCTTGAGCAACCTCACCTGTTTCACCCTGCCCTGAGCAGGAGGGTGAGACAAGATGAGTGAGACAAGGGCTCTCTTCAAACCTGAGTTATTCTCTGATTTGAAAGATTTTTTGCCTTGGAGAGGTTTCTGGAGAGAGAATAGGTAGAAGAATAGTAGAAAAAATAGTAAGGCAAAAGGGGAGATATAGAAGGTGTTAACAGAAATACAGCAGTTCCAGAGAAGAGTGCTTTTCATGCACATTGTTAGTAGGAAATCTATTTGATGGATTTGAACAAGGTGAGGAAGCCAGATGGGTGTCTACAGCCGGCAGGGAAAGAGGGGCAGGTGTAGGACTGCGTAGAACATGCTTCAGTCTTGGTCAGGTCCCGGGGGCTAAGGAGGGGGATGGATGGGTGTGGTATTATGAGGTCAGTTGTGTCTCAGAATCTCATAATCCAGTCAGAAGTGTGTGGCTGTGAAGGGGAATGTGAGATCAGTTCTGTCTCTGGAGCTGACAGGCCAGCAGCAGGGGCATGGCTGGGAAAGAATCTTTGCCAAGGTACCCACAGGTCTTATCCAGGAAGAAGCCTTGGAGACGGGTTGTCACGTCCATCCCACCTGAGAACATGACGGGACAGCAGCAAGAACATGTTCATGTCTGTCAGAGAAGCTGAAAGGCCAACAGCAGTCACGGGATTTAGAAGATCGTGGTGAAGTTACTTCTCTCTGGTCAGGTAAAAAACCACAAGAAGCCTAACAGGTTGGGTTCCCTGCATGAAGGGCAGTTTCTTAGATGGTCGTGCTCTCCTTGGAAGTGGGAAAAAGCAGGGAAGAGTCAGAAAATGAAACTTGGAAGGTGAGTACTGGATATCAGGAGGAAGAAATGTCACTGGAAGGGCAGGGCTGTGGTGCAAGAGGTCACGCAGAGGGAGCTGGATCAGCCCATGGCTTTGTGTTCCAAAGAACAGCCAGTGAGGGTGCAGACACATCAGTGAAGGGACAGAAATGCTGGGGTGAGAGCAGGTGGGGAAGGGAGATGGGTGTCTACAGCCTGCAGGGAAAGAGGGGCAGGGATAGGACGATGTAGAACAGCCTGTGATGGAGATGGCAAAGGGCGCTGGCAAGGCTGGAAGGGACCAACAGAACCCAGGTCTCTGTCCCCTTGGCCATGGCAGCTGTCTGTGCCACTGAGGCCTAGGAGAAGACATGTTGTCCTCATGGCACTGGGGCCTCGTTCCTTCCTTGCAGCCCCATGGGCAAGCTGGAAGTTGTTGTACCAGTGCTGTCCTTCCCTCGGCCTTGCACACCCACATCCCACGGTCCCAGGAAGAGCCCTGAGCCCTGTGTGAGGGACAGGATCCCCCTTCCCATTGCCTGGAGGTCATGGCTTCTCCTTTCTGCTTCAGAAAGCAAACCAAGGGGTTTCTCAGCATCAGAGCTGAAGAGAAGACTAAAAGGAGTCCTCATGGTGGCTACAGCTTCCTCACAAGGGGAGAAGGAAGGGAAAGTACTGGTCTCTTCTCTGTAGTGACCAATGTGAGTACCAAAGGGAATGTCAGGAAGATATGCCAGGGGAGGGTCATGTTGGACATGACGAAAATGTTCTTCACCCAGAGGGTGCTGGACACTGGAACAGGCTCCCCAGGGAGCTGTCGTGGCCCCAAGCCTGGCAGTGTTCAAGAAGAGACCGGACAACGTCCTCGGACACATGGTGTGAACTGTGGGGTTGTCCTGTGCAGGGACAGGAGTTGGACTTGATGATCCTGTGAGTCCCTCAGATCAGGAGATTCTATGAAATACTAGGTCAAATGTCCATGTATTCATTGTACAGATGAGTTGTAAACATACACATCATGTGCATGTCCACTGTGTACATGTGGTGACATGAACCCAAGTGAGCACAAATGCTATCAGCTATTGCTTGGGGTGCCATAAAGGTCAGTGGGACAGAGATGGTGTTCAGGACTCTCTTCCAGCCTATGTTATTGTATGATTCCATGAATCTTTTCCTTGGAAAGCTCTTTCAATACAGAATAGACAGAGGCAGAAGAAAAAAAAAAAAAGGCAGAAGCAGAGATATAAAATGCACCAGTGTAAATACAGCAGCTCCTCTGAGGAACATTTCTTCACTCAAACCCTTGATAGGAAATCTATTAAATAAATTTGATGAAAGCAGCTTAGTTTTATCTGCTCACACACTGGACCACAAGGAGGGTGATGGCTGGGTACGATGCCATGTGCTCAGCTGTGTCTCAGGAACTCATAGTTCAGTAGGAAGCCGATGGCTGTGGAGGGGACTGTGAGGTCACTTGTGCCTCTGCAGGGGATAGGCCAACAGGAGAAACATGGCTGGGAAAGGGACCGGGAGGTCATACATATGAGACAAACAATCGGGCCCAATCAGCATGATTTATGAAAGGCAAGTCCCGCTTGACCAGCCTGATCTCCTTCTATGTCAAGGTGACCGGCTTAGCAGATGAGGGAAAGTCTGTCGTGGGGGAGTGAATCCGCCACACAGGCTGTGGATGTTGTGTACTTAGACTTGAGTAAAGCCTTTGACACCGTATCCCACAGCATCCTCCTGGAGAAGCTGCAGCCCATGGCCTGGATGGTGTATCTGCGATGGATAAAGAACTGGCTGGAGGGCTGGGCCCACAGAGTTGTGGTGAACGGAGCCAAATCCAGTTGCAGCCGGTCATGAGTGGTGTTCCCCAGGGCTCAGTATTGGGGCCAGTTTAATCTCTTTATCAATGATCTGGATGAGGGGATCGAGTGCACCCTCAGTAAGTTTGCAGATGACACCAGGTTGGGTGGGAGTGTTGATCTGCTGGAGGGTAGGAAGGCTCTACAGACCGATATGGAGCTGCTGGTTCATTGGGCTGAGGTCAATTGTCTGAGGTGTAACAAGGCCAAGTGCCAGGGCCTGCCCTTGGGTCATAACAACCCCATGCACGACTACGGGCTTGAGGAAGTGTGGCTGGAAAGCTGCCTGGTGGAAAAAGACCTGTGGGTGTTGATCGACAGCGACTGAACATGAGCCAGCATGTGTCCAGGTGGCCAAAAAGGCCAATAGCCTCCTGGAGTGCATCAGGAATAGTGTAATAGGCACAACCGGGGCAGCGATCATCCCCTTGTACTCTTTCTGGTGAGGCCAGAAGTTGAATCCTCAGTTCAATTTTGGGCCCCTCACTTTAGGAAAGACCCTGAGGTGTTGGAGTGAGTGCAGAGGAGGGGACAAGGCTGTTGAGAGCCTGGAGCACAAGTCTTCTGAGGAGGAGCTGAGGGACCTGGGGGTGTTTAGCCTGGAGAACAGGAGGCTGAGGGGAGACCTTTCCCTCTCTACAACTATCTGAAAAGAGGTTGTAGCATGAAGAGTGTTGGTGTTCTTCTGAGCAGCAAGTGATAGGATGAGAGGAAATGGCCTCAGGTTGTGCCAGAGAAGGTTCAGAATTAGTATTAGGAAACATTTTTTCATGGAAAATGTTGTGAAGCAGTGGAACAGGCTGCCCAGGGAGTGCTTGAGTCACCATTCTCTGTTCCATAGCAGAGCTTCTAGGAGGATCTGTTTCATGTTCTTCCCAGGCACAGGTAAGAGGCTGACAGGTCAGTAGTTTTCAGGGTCCTCCTTTCTACAGCAGAGGAGAGAAACACTGCCACCCTCAAAGGGTAGTGCTGTGGTACAAGAAATCATCCAGAAGGAGCGTGAGATCAGTCCACCACCTTGTGTTTCAAGGAACAGAGCATGGGAGTGCAGACACATCAGTCAATGTATCGAAATACCTGGGTGAGAGCAAGGGGAGGAAGCGAGATGGGTGTCTACAGCCTGCAGGGAAAGAGAAGCAGCTGTGGGACAGTGTAGGACAATCTGTGGTGGAGATGGCAAAGGGCACTGGCAAGGCTGGAAGTCACCAAGAGAACCCAAGTCTTTGTCCCCTTGGCTATGGCAATCATCATGTTGTCCTCAGGCACTGGGGGCACCTCATGGCCTCCTTGCACACCCCCAGGAAGGCTGGGAACTGTCACACCATTGTCCTTCACTCAGCATCACACAGCCCACATCCCCCTGCCCCAGGAAGAGCCCTGAGCAATGGGTGAGGGACAGGATCTGCCTTCCCAGGGGCTGGGGGTCAGGCCTTGGCCTCTCTGCTTCATCCAACAAAACCAGGCTTTTCTCAGCACCTCAGCTGCCTGCACATGACCCTTTGTTTATCTGCCATCATGGCCTCCAATTCTCTGCTCTAACGAGTCCCTGGGGAGGCTTTGCTGGTACTTGCCCTCAGTGGAACTCATTAATACTTCAAGGTACTCAGTACTTTTTTCTTCTGACTTTGACTTCTGGCAAGGTTTGTGCAATCTCCTCTCAGCACCTCAGTGAGTTTCAAGGGCTCAGCACCAAATGCACCATGGGGCTCATTACACTGAAGAAAGCTCTAAGAAACCATGTCTCTTCTTGTAATTGTCTTCTACTCTTGTACAGTGAATTAGAGAGTTTTCTTGGTGTAACTACGTAGAAAGATTTCAAAAAGCTTCTAATAAAAGCGTCTCTCTATTATAAAGTGTGTACTTCATTAATTTTTCCGTTTAAAGAAAATATGCTATCAGTATTATATCGATCCAGGGTCTCTCCTAAGGAGGTCTGGACTGGTTGGAGAAGGTCTGACACTTGAGGCCTGACACTGTGTGGACAACCTTGCTCCTCACCTCCCCAACCCCATCATTTCTCTCATTGGCCACCTGGCACTTGCATCCCTTTTCCTTACCCCAGACTTCTCCACTGCAGTCTGCAGCTGGATGTTCCAGCTCCTTTGCACCAGCTCCCACCTGCTCTCCTTGGAGACCTGGCTGCACACAGGCAAAGAGGGACTTTTCTTTCCTTTTGAACAAACAAAATAAAACTGATAAGATTCATGATTAAAAGAAAACACACTCCTCAACTGTATGCCAAGGACAAACTGCCACCAATGAGATTCACCATTCACAAGGCATAACCATGAGAAAATATTTTAGGCAGAAATGAATTACAAAATAAACACAATAAAAGAGTTGGCTAAAGACAGAATTAGACAGACTACTGAAAGACAAGGAATCTTTTAACTCCTTGAAGCTAAAACCAGAAACTGGATTGTTGACAAGAGTCCGAGTGACCGAAGAGTAAGAGGAAGGGAAATCCAGAGAGCAATCGCAAGTGCTTGTGTGCAGATCAGCTGCTGGAAATGGGACTTCAGACATGGTCAGTTTAGTTAGGGCGGGAAAAAATACATAAAAGATGAGGGAGATCAAATGCACAGCCTAAGACAGAGAGTGCTGAGAAGGGAAATCTTGTGGAAGATCAGAAATTCTCCTCTAGCTATTAACGCACACCCTGAAAAGTCTCATTTTGATGTCATGGGAAAACACTGATATTTAAAGTATTAAAAACAAAGAAAAATAATTATAACACCAACAATGTTTGATGCTTAAAGTTGCAAGAAGACATTTCCTTCACTCAACGTCTTTCATTTGGTTTCTTTTTCCCTCCATTTTTAAAAAATGTTCTCTAGATTTCTATCCTACCAAAGCCTACAGCATTAAGAGAGATAATCCTTGTATCTTGCACAGAGTGAAAGGCACCAAAAACTCCACTGCCCTGGACTGTCAATGCCCCTTTTTACCCTTGGCACGGAGTGAGTCAAGCTCAAAGCTCTTGGCCACTCTTGCCTGATGCAGGAAAGAAGGAGAAAAAGGTTAATTGAACTGTTCTTTTTTAAGATGGCCATGTTGGCAGTGATCTCAACAGACCTGTGTTATCTGTCTTTCTATGTGATCATAAGGAAAAATATATATTTATGTGTTGGTAAATATATAGTAAAATATATAATTGCGTCCAGTTACTCAGCAAAATACATTTCCTACCAGCATTCTCAAAGGAAGAGTCTTTCTTCTGAGGAATTGCTGTCTCCCAAGCCTCTGTGACTCGAGGCAGGAATCTGGAGGAGAACAACCAGCAGTGGATGGGGATCAAGTCAGGGGTCACTGGAACTAACACAATCCTGACCAGTCTATGGGACAGGAGGGGCAGCACCCCAGGAGCTGAGACAGCAAGACGGTGTCACAGGGAGGCCACTCTCCACCATCTCTGAAAGCTCATGGACATGGGGGGACTCCTTGACCACTGGCAGCTCTCACACAGTGTGTGCACTTTTCAAAAATGGCCAATGGGTGAGCAGGGGAACTCAAGGCTGTGCCCCAGAGCATGTCCACTGGGACCCCATTTCTGGGTGTCTGAAAGAGAAGGTGACGGGGTTTACCCAGGGTACATTGTGCATGTCTGCCCTCTTTGCTTTCTGTGACGAAGGACAGGGTTGCTGGACGTGGGGAGAACATTGATGGTCTGTTACCTGGAAGTCAGCAGGGCATTCAGCGTCATCCCCTGCAACATTCTTGTGTCCAAGGTAGTGTATTATGGTCTGCATCGGTGTGCAAGTCGATGGGTAAAAAGCAATCTGGATGGTTGGGCTTAGAAGGACATTAGATAAAAGGAGAAACTTTTTGATCATGAGCATAGTCAAGCACTGGAAGCTGTTTCCCAGGCATGTGCACTCACTCTGTCCCAGAAAGTGACCAAGATGTGTTTGGATAAAGCTCTGAGTAATCTGGTCTGATCCTGCTTTGAGCAGGAGGTTGGACAAGACACCTTCTGAGGACCTATCCAGTCTGGATGACGCTGTCCTTCCTTTCCCTTCAGGTTTTCTATTAAGAGAGCACTCTCAGTTTCTCTCTGATCAGAGAAATCATTCACATGAGGCACAGGGCTGCTTTACAAGTAACCAGAAACAGTCCTGACCACAACTTTTGCATCCCTTTTCATTTGCCCCAACCCAGCTGCTTCTTTTTTTCTGTGCTAATACCCTTCCAGAAAGAACAGGCCACCTTGTCAATCCTTTCAGAACAGGTTGTTCAACAGCTGTCAACGTCCACGTACAGATTCTGCACATCAGCCAGGCATAAAAGGCACCATTACAGAAATGGAGACGAGGAACTCGACCAGCTCCTTGAACCCAGGAATCAACACGCCTTGTCTCCTGAGATTCCCGGGAACACCTAAAGTTTAAGAACACAGAAGCGTGAGTCCTCGCTGAGTATCTCGGCTCATCTCCTGACCCATGTGGTGCTTCAGACTGTGAAGAGAATCAAAAGCAACTTTTTGACCGGGGCAGTTGATTTTAAATGCTGTCACACAGGGCAGATGAAGGGAGATCAGAACTCCAATCTCTGCTGCACTAAGAGGCTTGATACCCCATCCATACGTACATATCTCTGTGGTTCAGATAAAGGGTGGTCTTGCAAAAGTCACCCTTTGTGTCCCCAAGTGCATGGACACTGCTCGTGTTCCTCTCCAGAGAGTGGCAGAGGCTGGATCACTTTCTCAGGAGAAACTCCTTGCTGGAAAGGCACAGCTATGGAGGTGGCTCAACAAGGTTTTATTGCATTTCACTCAGCATCAGATTTGATATATTTGGTACTTTTCTGGGATAACACCTGCACGGATGATCACATAAAGACAAGCATTCCATAAGAGCTGGTTATGAAGACCCTGACATGAACAAGAAAACTCACCATGAGGTCTGCAGGGAGCAAGAAAGATTATAACAAGCACCAGGAGGAACCAAGAAGTTCAAGTCATCTTCTGAAGAGCGAGAGGCCCTGAGCAGCAGTGACCGCCCATGTGTGGTGTGGGAGAGGGTCAGGGGATGTGAGGTAGAAAAGGGTGATGGCTGACGATGTTAGTAAATCCTTACAACCATGTCTGAGCCTGCAAGTGGAACGCGGTTGATGATTGTGGGTGGTGGGGGAAGAGGAGCAAGATTTTTAGGGGGTTATGGAAAGAAGGCAGGCTTCTCTTGGGCTAATCATGTAAGGCAGTGACATTTGCATGCTGTGGGCATGGCTGTGCCTGGGAGATGGGAATGGCTGCTGCTGGGGCTGGCTGTGCTCAGTCATGGCCCATGAGCTGACCTCAATCTGCTCCTCTCTTGCACTGCCCACACTTGGATGGTCCTCAGGAATCATCCATGAGCCTGGAGGAAGCACCAACCTCCTGGAGTGTTGGCCTGTTGCTGGATGACAAGAGCGAAAGGTTTGTGAGACACATGGGAGTGCGGGATGAGAGTGGTCTATGCGTAGCAGTGAGTGTGTTAAAGGCAAGAAGAAGACCTGAAGAGCATGGGCTGGTCATGCTACTGTGGAATCGACTGCCTTTGGTTTTAATTTTAGGGCAGCAGAAGAAGGAACATGTGCATTTCAGTGCTGGGGCATGGATCCAAATTGAGGATTCAAGCAAGTTTGGGACTGGGACGGCTTAGGTGATCGAGAACCATCGCCAGGTCTATGAAAGAAGCTGAATGGGTTTTGAGGACCTCACAGGCATTGCCAAATCCTCAGAAAACCAGAGCCTTGTGGTTAAAGGAACAGCACCTGGCACCAAACCCACACCCAAAACACAAATACCTTCACAATGACCACAGGCTGAGCCTGAGAAATATCAGAGAAATGATCTCCTTTGGCTGGTCCTGGGGTCAGGGCTCAGCCTTTCTGTCCTGGTTGAGACAGACAAACGACATAGACCAAGTTCTTCCAGGATGAAAGTAGTAGATGCCATTTATTGCCACAAGTGCATTTTTATACAGTTTTACCAATTCATGTGTCTCTTCACTGTTGGTTACAAGTTACAGCAGTAACATCTCATTGGCTAATTTTGCTATCATCAATGTTACTCTTCTACTCCCTTCTCTCTCACGGGTACACATTAATATGTCCGGATACTCCTTTACTCCCATCTTTCTCATGGGTAGGCCTTAATATCTTCAAGGCTGATCTCTGTTCCCATGCCCTCCGTCAGGGAATCCACGGACCCACTGTAGTCCCCCACACCATTCTGATGACGAACAGCCATGAAGGGCTCACCTGGCATCAGAGCGACCTGCACATCACCTTTACCACCTGTAGCCAGTGTCTCAAGGCTTTTGCTTCACCAGCCTCCAGGGACAGGGACCTCGACTGCTTGTTTCCTTCAGCGCTGGGTCAGTGATGGCCCTTGGTGGGGTCCCAAACGCCCTCACAAACTTCAGTTTATTTCTGCCTTTCACTTCATTAGAGGTTTGTTCATTCTTTCAGTAGCTGCAGTTCAGGATCATGGCAGCAGAGGGCTCATTAACATCCAAAATGCTCTTACAAGCCAAGGCTCTGTGCAGCATTTTCCTGAAGGCTTCGAGTCTGGTGTGGATGATTAGGGAGATTTCAGGAATAGCCAAACAGAGAGCATTTCCATAATAAATAGCAATAAAGCCACATTTCTTCTGTTTCCTTCCCTGCTCACCCTTCCCTTCCTTTCCAGAACAGGTGGTATCAGCAGCCTCCAGTGCATATGGATGTGGAGCATCTCCTGATAAAGACTGAATATGTCAGAAAAGTGGGTGCCTAAATCACCACGTGAGTGAGGAGATAGTCCAGGCCACCTCAAGAGGAGTCACATCCTCTGGACCAAAGCAGGGTGTTCCTGGGAATCTCAGATGCCACAGCACAGCTATACCTGTGTTCAGGGAGCTGGTCAAATGACCCATCTCCTTTTCTGTAATCGTGTTTGAGTTTACTCAGGTAACCCCTGACTTAAGCCCCATCCACTCCTGGGTGTTCTCCAGACTCCTGCCTTCAGGAACAATGTCCTGGGAGGCCTTGCTGGTGAAGATGAAGACAAAGAAGCCATGAAGTACCTCAGTCCTGTCTGATTCTACTCTTAGGAAGTTCAGCAGCAGGCCCATGATCGCCCTGTGTCTTCTTTTACTGTAAGGAAGCTGTGTCAGCTCATCTTGCTGCCCTGAGCCTCCCCTGCAGGTATGAAATCCAGGGCAGCTTTGGCATCACTCCCTACATCTATAGACAAGGTTTCTAAATTCCCCCTTTGCAGCTTCCCCTGCTTCCACCTCCTGTGTGCTGCCTTTTAGCCCTGGAGCTCCATCAGTTCAGACAAGCAGCCTCACGAGATAAATGCTTCTTTTCATGAGTACTTGGAGAGATCATTCTTGTGCTTGGAGCAGGCTGTTCTGTAAGGCCGATCAGATTTCCTGAGGTCCTTCACCCTTCACACCTACTTCGATGTCACCACCTCACCCACCATCCTCCAGTTATCATCTTCCAGGGGCCTCAGCTCCACTTTCTCATCCCTGACTGTTACATCCCTGACCAACTCTTTCTGGTTTGTAGGTGTGAAGTCCCACAGGGCACCTCACCTCACTGACCCCTCAGTCACCCGTGTCAGGAAGATGTTGTCAATGAGCTCCAAAACCCTCCTGGACGCCAGGTACCTTGCAGATATTGGAATATCTTAGGTCTGCAACAAGGAAACCTGAGGCCTGGAAACATGACGCTTCTTTCATTTATCTGAAGGAGGCCTCATCTAATTCCTCTTCCTCATCAGGGAGCCTGTAGCTGATGTCCAGTCAGCACAACATTGCTCATGTTGTTCTGCCCTCTCATGCTGACTCCTCAACGTTCAGCTGACACTGTCTCCATGCATTCCAAATGCTCTCCCACATGAAGGCAAAATTCCAGTCTCTGTGTCCTGTAACTCTTCATGCTCTTGTCTTAGGAGAGACACCCTCATCAGGATAAGCCATCCACATGCAAACATTAACAGCTGAGCAAATGGACCTTCAGTCAAGGGAGAGTCCAGACCTTAAGAAAATCTGGGATTCGCCCATCAGAAAGTTCTGAAACTGAACAAGGAGAAGTGAGCAGTGCTGGGGAGGCTGCAGTAATAGGAGAGAAGCCTGAGAGTGCTTGAAGGGTGGTTTCAGAGATGGTGGGAAACAGCACGAGAAAGAAATAATGGCACACAATGCAGCTGGGGAGGTCCAGGCCGGACATAAGCAGCAAGGAATGTGAGTGGAAGGCAGTGCTGTGGTGGAGCAGGTCACCCAGAGGGAGTCTGCATCAGCCCAAGGCTTTGTGCTTCAAGGAACAGCTGGGGAGGACGGAGAGATATCAGCAAAGGAAGGAAGATGCTCAGACAAGAGCAAGGTGGGGCAGCAGGGGGGATGTCTCCAGCCTGCAGGGAAAGAGGTGCAGGTGATGCCACAGCATAGGACAGGCTGTTGTGGAGATGACTAAGGCATGTAAAAAGGCTGAAAGCCCCCAACAGACATGAGCTCCTTCTCCCCTTAGCGATGGCTGTTGTCTCCACCTCTGATGCCTGTGAGGAGACACCTTGTCCTTACAGCACAGGGGCCTCATGGCCTCCTTGTCCCCAGCCAGGAACCTGGGAGGTGTGGGACCATAGTCCTGCCCTTGGCCTTGCACAGCCCCACATCACAGTGTCCCAGGAAGAGCCCTGGGCAACGTGGGAGGGACAGGATCTGATTTCCCAGGGCATGGGGGTCAGGGCTTGGGCCTTTGGTTAATGAAACACATCCAGGTTTACACAGCAGCAGAGCCACCTGTACTTTGCTTTTCCTGACCTGTCACCACTGCTTTCAGTTTTCTGTCTTAACTGACCCTGGGCATGGTTCCTCAGTAGTGTTTCTCAGTGGGACCCATTAACATTACAAGAAAGATTGGTGTTTGAATCTGACTTTGACTTCTTGAGAGGTTTCTTCAACTTCTTCTCAGGCTGTGAGGCTCATGGACTCAGCACCAAAGCCACCAGAGGGGTCATTAAAGTGCCTGGGGCTGCTCCTGTGCTGCTGAGCTGGGCTGGGCTCCTGGGACAGAGGGAGCTCATGGCAAGCGGCAGCGCTGCAGAGAGACAGCTCTGCCCAGGAGCAGCTCCTCTGCAAAGCGCAGCAGGGCTGAGGGCTCTGCCTGGGGATCTCAGGGAGACGAGCAAGGCAGAGAGAGATTAAAGGTGGTCAGGATGGGGAGGATGACTGAGAGCTCACTGGAGGAGAACTCTTTGCAGCCCCTTGACATGGTAAGTCTCTGGGTCCAGGGCAATGCAGCTGTAGCTCCTGGAGGCATCTCCTAAAGCTGGAACAGCCACAGCTTGTGGGATCCCTATGGAGAGGACTCTTGTTCAGCAGTTTGGGAAATCTGAGAAGTCGATTGTGCAGCCAAGGGTGCCCAGCGCTGTCCTGCAGAGCAGGGTCCCTGCACCCCAGGGCTGTGCCGGGGCAGGGACTCTGCCGCCTGCCAGGGTCAGCGCTCAGCCTGCCCGGGGAGATCCCCATGGTGCTGTGGGGAGAAGCTGTGGGGGGAAGGAGCAACCTCTGACTGGGCAGGGTCGTGCTATAAAGTGAGTGCTGCGTGTGTCAGGGCTGCTTACAGCTCCAGATCACTTTATAACATGCTCAGGAGGCTTTTAAAGAAGCACAGCAAGAGAAGGGCTCTGTGAAAGGGAAGGATCCTATCCTATCATACTCTGGGTTGTCTATGTGGCCAATGGCACATGGAAATTAACATCTCAGTTCAGGAGGAGGCACTGAAATTCCAAATCTGTTACTCTTAGCAGTGAATAAACCTGTGAGTATCAGAAATCAACACACCCTGGCTTACAGACAGCATCAGGATGACTTTTCCATGCTCATTATTGTTGGTCTGATGTTCCCAGCAGAGCCGGCCCACACAGAGCTGCCCCTGGGCAGTGCCCGGCTGCTGGGAGGGGTCTGCAGGGCAGAGCTGAGCACACAGCGGCTGGGATGGGGTCTGTGACACTGACAGGAGGAGACCTGGGCACAGAGACACAGCTGCAGGCAGGGACAGCTCCAGGCAGCAGAGCAGGGGCTGTTCAGGAGCTCTTTTGCTCCTGCTCTGCAGGTGGCTGCTGGGGGTTGTCTGCTGGGCAATGATCGGACTGTCCCTTTAGCACATCCCATCTCCAGGAGCCCTGACTCTGCTCTGCCTGTCCTGCTGGGCTCACCAGCTGCCCCCAGAAAGGCCCAGCTCTGCTGTAGGATGCCAGGAGTGCTGAGCCTTTCCTTGGGGTCCGCACTCTCCTGCCAGAGTCCTTTGCTTGTCTCTGTGAGGGGTCGTGTCCTGCTCTCTCCAGCACATCTCCACCTCTGGGCTGGGACAGAGAAGAGTTAGCAGATCTGCCCTTTCAAACAGGGCTCTCCTTCTCCAGTATGAGTATAGTTGTTTGGATTAATTAGATTAATTTTTTTCTGAAGTCATTTTCATGGTAGCACAAGGTGAAGCACAGGACAGATGAGTAGAATCCTGATGGACACTGCTGCTATCTGACTCTGCACTGAGCCATAGAAAGCTGAGACTTTTTTTCAGTCCCATCGCAAGACACTTCACATTTTAATCACAGAAATGAGGATTTGTACCCCTAAAAAAACCCCGCTCACCTGATGTGGTGGTGGAAAATAAAAACAAAACAGTTAAAATAATGATAAAGACATGCTAATTGTCTCCTCTGCAGCCCATGGCCTTGACAGTCATGAGCAGAGATATTTAACTATTTCATTGCAGGTGGGTTACATCTGCCATTCCTTGTGAATGTCAGACCTGTCACAAACCAGCTCCCATGTCCCCACTGCAGCAGAGCAAAGGTGGCTGCTTGGCAGCACATGGGCAGAGGTCCTGCTCCTCACAGCACACTCAACCAGCACAGACCAGAGAAAGGAAATGCATTTAAATTGGGGTGATATATATAAAAAATGGTATGGCTTTGCTAAGAGGAGTTTGTCCTAATTTTAAGTTGCTTTTATTTTTTTTTTTTTAAACAGAGCCCACATGCCAACAAACAGCAAATGTCCAACAGCAGCTCCATCACCCAGTTCCTCCTCCTGCCGTTCGCAGACACACGGGAGCTGCAGCTCTTGCACTTCTGGCTCTTCCTGGGCATCTACCTGGCTGCCCTCCTGGGCAACAGCCTCATCATCACCACCATAGCCTGTGACCAGCACCTCCACACCCCCATGTACTTCTTCCTCCTCAACCTCTCCCTTCTCGACCTGGGGTCCATCTCCACGACTCTCCCCAAATCTATGGCCAACTCCCTGTGGGACACCAGGGCCATCTCCTACACAGGATGTGCTGCACAGCTCTTTTCGTTTACCTTCTTGGCAGAAGCAGAGTATTCTCTGCTCACCATCATGTCCTACGACCGCTACGTTGCCATCTGCAAACCCCTGCACTATGGGACCCTCCTGGGTAGCAGAGCTTGTGTCCACATGGCAGCAGCCGCCTGGGCCACTGGATTTCTCTATGCTCTGCTGCAGACGGCTAATACATTTTCACTGCCACTGTGCAAGGGCAGTGCTGTGGGTCAGTTCTTCTGTGAAATCCCCCAGATCCTCAAGCTCTCCTGCTCACACTCCTACCTCAGGGAAGCTGGGCTTCTTGTGGTTAGTGCATTAGTAGCATTTGGCTGTTTTGTGTTCATTGTGGTGTCCTATGTGCAGATCTTGAGGGCTGTGCTGAGGATCCCCTCTGAGCAGGGACGGCACAAAGCCTTTTCCACGTGCCTCCCTCACCTGGCCGTGGTCTCTCTTTTCATCAGCACTGCCATGTTTGCCTACCTGAAACCCCCCTCCATCTCTTCCCCATTTGTGGACCTGGTGATGGCCGTTCTGTACTCAGTGGTGCCTCCAGCAGTGAACCCCCTCATCTACAGCATGAGGAACCAGGAGCTCAAGGATGCCCTGTGGAAACTGATGACTGGATTTCTTCTGAAGCTATAAACTGTCTCTGTCTTCTACATAAGAGTTATAGTCTAACTCACTGAAGGGTCATCCTGTGTGCAGTATTTTTTCTCTCTAGTTGTGTTTTTTTATTATGATAATATTTTAATTCCCTTCGTAATTCACTGCCTGCTTTTCGTTTCTCATCGAGTGTCTGTGTCAACAAGGAATCATGCTCTCTGTGTTTAAGCAAAATAAAGGGCCCTTCAGCAAATTGTTTTCTGCAGACATTCTAACTCCAAGGCCTTTTTTGAGCTGCAGGGAGAGTTCATGTGAGCATGGGTGGAAGGGAAAAGAGCTCTTGCATGGCAGCACTGCCAGGGAGCAGCAGAGCTTGGTCTTCCGGAGCTGTTCTCGTTCCACTCCCACACTCTCCTTCTCATCCCTTGTGTTGGTGCAAGGCCTGAGTGCTCTGGCAGCTTGGTCACCGTCCTGCTGTGTGTCAGTCCTGTGAGCGCAGGCAGGGACAGGCAATGGGCACTGCTGTGACAGAGCTGGCCTCAGAACAGCCTTTCCAGAAAGAACGGTCATCTCCTCAAGGCAGTGCATGATGGTTTATATCTTCTTGCAAAGTTTCTCTCAAGCATATGCCTACAAAAGTGGCCCACAGATGAAAACACTATTGTGCAGCTGCACAGTGTGTGTGTGCAGGGCTGGGCACACAGCAGTGTCCTCTCACAGCCAGGCCTCCTGCCAGAGACCTGCAGGACCAGCAGAGCAGGGGCTGGGCTGTGCCCGTGTGCACTGGACACCCCTTCGGAAGGAGCCTCAGGTCAATCACCATGGACTGGCCCCTCACAACCACCATTTCCTGCACTGGCCTCTCACCCCAGCTCAGAGTTCTTTGTCCCTCTATGGAATTACTCTGAATGAGTAGGTCAGAGGTTCATGTTTGTATTGTACAGATGACACGTAAGCATACACATCATGTATGTGAGGTGACATGAACCTGAGTCAGCACAAACACCATCAGCTATTCCTTGGGTTTCCACAAAGGCCTGTGAGACAGACAGTTTATTGAGGTCACATCATGTTGGGACTAATATCCCATAGGAAACCACCAGAATGCAGCACTGGGATGTGCTTCCTTGAGCCAATGTCCATTCCCAATGATGAGGGACGTCAAAGAAGAATGCAGAACATGATCACACACCATGGGGCTGAGGTGCCTCGCATCCTTTGGGAATAGGAACAGGAGGCCAGAGAGACACTGTGACTCCTGTATCTGCCTGTAAAAGGGAAAGTGTCTGACCCTGAATATCTCAATGTGTTTTAAGAGTCCACGAGGCCAGCTCAGATGTGGGTGCCTGACAGAACCCTGATATTTCTGTGTGTGACTCCAGGGACTCCCAGTGGCCCAGTGAGATTCATCTCAGCTCCCTTGGATAGGCTCATCGCGAGTGTCCCTATTTGCTACGTCACCTTTGCCATCTCCATCACATGCTGTTCTACACAGTCCTACACCTGCCCCTCTTTCCCTGTGGCAAATTCTGGATTGTGGTCTCTCAAGAGCGTCAGAGTAACCAGAGAGGTTCAGAGGTCCCTCAGAAAGGGAGACATCAAACCCATCTTCAAGAATGGCAGGAAGGAGAACTGGGAGAACTACAGGCTGGTCAGCCTACGTCTGTCCCTGGGAAGGGGATCACAGAATCACAGAATGTTAGGGATTGGAAGGGATCTCAAAAGATCATCTAGTCCAATCCCCCTGCCAGAGCAGGAACACCCAGGTGAGGTTACACAGGAAGGCGTACGGGCGGGTTTTGAATGTTTCCAGAGAAGGAGACTCCACAACCTCCCTGGGCAGCGTTCTGTCACCCTGACTGAGAAGAAGTTTCTTCTCAAATTTAAATGGAACCCCTTGTACTCCAGCTTGAACCCATTACCCCTTGTCTTACTGTTGGTTGCCACCGAGAAGAGCCTGGCTCCATCCTCGTGACACCCACCCTTTATATATTTATAAACATTAATGGGGTCACCCCTCAGTCTTCTCTTCTCCAAGCTAAAGAGACCCAGCTCCCTCAGCCTTTCCTCATAAGGGTGATGCTCCACTCCCTTAATCATCTTTGTTGCCCTGCGCTGGACTTTCTCCAGAAGTTCCCTGTTCTTCTTGAACTGAGGGGTCCAGAACTGGACACAATATTCCAGATGAGGTCTCACCAGGGCAGAGTAGAGGGGAAGGAGAACCTCTCTCGACCTACTCACCACCCCCCTTCTAATACACCCCAGGATGCCATTGGCCTTCTTGGCCGCAAGAGCACAATGCTGGCTCATGGTCATCCTGCTGTCCCCAGGATCCCCAGGTCCCTTTCCCCTACACTGCTCTCTAACAGGTCATTCCCCAACCTATACTGGAACCTGGGGTTGTTCCTGCCCTGATGTAAGACTCTACATTTTCCTTTATTATATTTCATTAAATTTTTCCCTGCCCAACTCTCTAGCCTGTCCAGGTCTCACTGGATGGCAGCACAGCCTTCTGGCGTGTCAGCCACTCCTCCCAGCTTGGTGTCATCAGCAAACTTGCTGATAGTGCACTCAATTCCCTCATCCAAGTCATTGATGAATGTATTCAATAATACTGGTCCCAGTACTGATCCTTGAGGCACTCCACTAGATACAGGCCTCCAACCAGACTCTGCCCCATTGACCATGACTCTCTGGCTTCTTTCCTTCAGCCAGTTCACAGTCCACCTCACTACCTGATCATCCAGACCACAGTTCCTCAGTTTAGCTGTGTGGATGCTGTGGGAGACGGTGTCAAATGCTTTACTGAAGTCAAGGTAGACCACATCCACCGCTCTGCCTTCATCAATCCACCTTGTTATGTCTTCATAAAAGGCTATGAGGTTGGTCAAGCACGACTTCCCCTTGGTGAAGCCATGTTGACTGTCCCTGATGACCCTCTTATCTTTGATATGTCTTAAGATGGCACCAAGGATAAGGTGTTCCATCACCTTCCCAGGGAAGGAGGTGAGGCTGACCGGTCTAGAGTTGCCCGGGTCCTCCTTCTTGCCTTTTTGGAAGACCGGAGTGACATTTGCTTTCCTCCAGTCCTCAGGCACCTCTCCCGTTTCCCAAAACTTGGCAAAGATGATGGAGAGGGGTCCAGCAATGACTTCAGCCAGCTCCCTCAGCTCCCGCGGGTGCATCCCATCTGGACCCATGGATTTATGGATGTCCAGATTGCTTAATTGCTCCCTAATCCAGTCCTCAACAACTAAGGCGAACTCCTCCATTGCCCTGCCTTCCTCTGGGGCCTCAGGGGTACGGGGCTCCTCAGGACAGCCTCCGGCAGAGTAGACAGAGACAAAGAAGGCATTCAGTAATTCTGCCTTCTCTGTATCTTCTGTCACCAGGGCACCCACCCCATTCATCAGTGGGCCTACGTTGCCTCTGGTGTTAGTTTTATCTGCCATGTATTTGAAGAAGCTCTTCCTGTTGTCCTTGACCCCTCTCGCCAGGTTTAACTCTAAGGAGGCCTTAGCTTTCCTAGTTGCCTCCCTACATCCTCTGACAACAGCCTTATATTCTTCCCAAGCGGCCAGCCCCTCCTTCCATGATTTGTAAACCCTCTTCTTCCACTTGAGTTTGCCCAGCAGTTCCCTGTTGAACCACGCAGGTCTCCTGGCTCCCCTCCTTGACTTCCTGCGCGTCGGGATGCACTGATCTTGAGCTTGGTAGAAGCAGTCCCTGAAAGTTAACCAACTATCTTGGGCCCCTTTACCTTCAAGCAGCCTTGCCCACGGGATTTCCTCCAGCAACTGTTTGAACAGGCCAAAGTTGGCCCTGCTGAAGTCCAGGGTTGCAATTCTGCTTGCTATTCTGCTCCTGCCACACGAGATCCTGGACTCCACCATTTCATGGTTGCTGCAACCAAGGCAGCCCTGCACCTTTACTGCTTCAACCAGACCTCTCCTCGTCGGCTCCTCCACCATTTGCATTAGAAAGTTATCGTCAATGCACTGGAGGAACCTCCTAGACTGAGGCTGGATGGCTGAGCAGTCCTTCCAGCAAACATCAGGGTAGTTAAAATCCCCCACGACAACCAGAGCCTGTGACTGTGAGGCCGCGCTCAGCTGCCCGTAGAAGGCCTCCTCAACATCCTCACTCTGATCTGGTGGCCTGTAATAGACTCCCACAACAGTGTCACCCCTGCCAGCCTGCCCCTTAATTCTCACCCACAGACTCTCAACTTGCTCCTCATCTGTGCCTGCTCAGTGCTCAATACATTGTAGTTGCTCTCTCACGTAAAGAGCAAGTCCATCACCCCGCCTGGCTGGCCTGTCTTTCCTGAAAAGGACATAGCCATCCATGACCACATTCCAGTCATGTGAGCTGTCCCACCATGTCTCTGTTAATGCCACCAGATCATGATCTCCTGACCGAACACAGGTTTCTAACTCCCCCTGCTTATTCCCCATGCTGTGCTCATTGGTGTACAGGCATTTCAGGGAGCGAGCTGAGCACCCTGATTTCACCCTAGAGAGGTATGGGAGGCCTCCCAGTCCCGGTCTTCATCAATTCTAGAGTGCCGCCCCACTGGTGCAAGCCCAGCTACAACCCCATCCCCCTTCAAATCTAGTTTAAAGCTCTGCAAATGAGCCCTGCTAATTCCTGTCCCAGCATCCTTTTGCCCCTGTGAGATAAACTTTTCCCACGTATCACTGTCCAGACTGGATTTATCAGGATTTCCCCCTAAATTACTCTAATGTGTAAGGATGCATCTTAAGGGGAGTAAGATGGTATTTTAGTATTTTAATGGAACCGGTTCCCATTTTGTTATTATGTCCCTGGTTTCAAAGGGTGAAAAACATATCTGCATATACTTTCTTACACCATGAACACTGTCATTTAAGTCTTGCCACGAGACTTAAATCAAGGTGTTTTAAGCTTTTCTTCTGCTTTATACAGATCACAGGCTAAAGCATACCATCATACATTTAAACAGTAATTACTGTAATTAGCACACACTCACACTCATACAGACACACAGACACTTTTACTGGCCGGTTGGTTTTACAACAGATAGCTATCTCAGATAGTGCTTAGAATGGAATGCATGGAATGCCCGGACACTTACAAAAGATAACACACAGTTACAGACCGACTATTACTCCTTCAGCAGCTGCAAAAGTAACTTGAGAGATTCTGGATGCCTTTCACCTTGCTAAAATCATTAGCAAAGGTCCATCCTGGCTTCCAAAACCGGGACGCAGAAATCTTGGGGTTGCTCAATCTACTCCCCAGATTGCTAGCGGCCGACTCTCGTCCAGACAGCAGCCCCGCCCCGGGTACCCATTTACACCAAATACGACTGCGGAAACCCTGGCCATGCATAAGGCATCCCACTATGACTTATTTGCTCCCCGCGTTAAAATGCAATTTTTATTATTTTTATTGCAACATAACTTATCCGCCGTTAGTGCTGGAGATCTTTTGTCTGCTCCCACAATGACCAGCTGGGAGTGGAGGTCTTCCGAAAAAAAACTTTGGAGCGTGCCAAATTCATCCATTCTCAGCTGTTCATGTGGCCGAGCAGAACGCCCTCCTGGCTGGCTCGCCAAAATGAGGCGCGGAAATGACCTTACAACCTTTGTGATTCTAAAGAAGGTATGTATTTACAGTGCTGGACACACGGGGGAATAATTACACCTAAGACATGTGCAAATTTCCAGTAGCTGTGAGCTTGGTTAAATGCTGTAAGGTGTTACATATTCATGAAAGTTTTAGGAACGCCTATACATATTCATAACTTGCCCCCGAGAAGATGGTTCTTATTACAATGAGTTCCGGGAAATCATTTCCATAGTCTCCACCTTTGGCCTCTCCTGGTTGCACCTGCACAGTGACTGTGAACCGGAGTCTTCTTCTCTGTACACCTTCACCTTTGGCTTGGTGTGCTGAGTTGGCTGGGACTCAGACTGCTGAGTTGGATAGAGCTGGCCTATCTCCTGTCCTGTGCCCAAGCTTCTGTTATCTAGTTCACCCAAGGATGCACCAAGGATGCACCCAAAGGTTTTTTTAACTTTGCAAGGCCTGTGAAGTCGTCAGTGGACTCTTGTTTCTCTTACAAGAAGTTACACAAAGCTAAGCAAGGCTAGGCAATTCTGACGTGGGTTGAGGGTTAGCTCTCTAAGTGTTAGTTCCTTAGTTCTTTAAGTGTTAGTTCTTTAAGTGTTAGTTAGTGAATTCCCTGTATGAGGAGCAGGCAAACAAAAGGACACCAGATCATCACAAGGCCTAGAATGACAGCCCAGCCCTGGACATAAACACTTTGCTATTCAGCATCTTAGAGCTGTCCATGAAGACAAAAGTTACCCCTGGACAACCAAGACAATTCCAGCATCCCAGCCCCTCTAACACATCTTTGAAACCCTCCCAACCTTGTCTGTTGTGCTAGGTAAGTAACATGGCAAGACTCACTCCAGGGAGATCGGGATCAATAGACAAGCAGCAAGATGCCGCATGGATGAAGATGCTGCAGAAATATTTGTGCAGCAGTCCATGCAGGTACTGCAGGCTGCTCATAGCTCCACAACCCAAGGAAGTGCTCTAGGTCTCTGCCATAATGGTGGGCACTTGCCTCAGCGTTAAGAACATCGCCCCTGCAGAGAAAGCCCCTGAGATGTCTCTTGTTTCCACTCAGAACCAGTAAGGAAGGACACCTCAGTACAGGTGGTAGGTTGCAAGGAGTGCCCAGACACTTCTGGAGAAAATGTAAGTGCCTGCATAAGGTGTGCACAGGTCGATGATCTGGTACATGAGGTGCCCAAGTTGTAGAAAACTGTTAAAAGGCTGACAATTACTAGGGGAGCTGAGATGGAGACGAGCGGTTTCAAAACCATGATCCTGTAGCAGACACCACTGAGGATGAGGCACTTTGGACACTGGTGACCCACAAGAGCAGGGCTCCACCTCAGTCTCCACGCTCCAGCATGACAACCAAAAACAAATATGAATTTTTAACAGGAATAGACATGAAAAAGCAAAGTACCGCCAGCCCACAGTGGATACTGTACAAAGAAGCGAAGGGTGCTTGTAGCGGGTGACTCTCTGCTAAGGGGCACTGAGGGGCCCGTCTGCCGACTGGACAGGGACTCACAGGAGGTTTGCTGCCTTCCAGGGGCCAAGATCTGGGATGTTACTGAGACGATGCCACAACTTGTCAAGGTCACAGACCTCTGTCCACTCCTGCTCTTTCATGTGGGCATGAACGACACTGGGCAGAAACAAGGAAGACTGTAAAGCCCTGGGTGGGGGAGTAAAAAACTTTGATGCCCAAATTATCTTTTCCTCGCAGGAAAGGGGTCAGCCAGAAATGGACATAAAATGCACATCAACTCCTGGCTTCGAGGCTGGTGCCGTTGTCAGAGTTTTATCTTTTATGACAATGAGATATTCTTTTATGACTATAACCTGTTAGAGAGGGATGGAAAATTCCTGTCTAGGAAGAGGCAAGGGAATCTTTCACAGTAGGCTGGCTGGCATGGCGAGGTGGGCTTAAACTGAAGGGCTTAGGGGTGGGGTCCAAAGTAGCAATGCTTATGTAATCACACCCACCTGCGGAATAAGCCAAGCCAACCAGAGCAGCAACAAATATTCCTTAGGTGGCTCACAAGATAAGGATCAGAGGGCCAACCGCCTCAAGGGTACATACAGCTGTGATGGATCCTTCTGCATCCATCATTGGAAACCTGCGTGCTTGGGAACTTCTCTGAAGTGTCTGTTCACCAATACATGCAGCATGGGGAAAAATACAGGAAGAATTAGAGATCTATGTGCAGTCACAGGGCCATGATCTCATTTCAGTTACAGAGACATGGTGGGACAGCTCACATGACTGGAATGTTGTCATGGAAGGCTCTGTACCTTTTAGGAAAGACAAGCCAACAAGGCGAGGTGGAGGAGTTGCACTTCATGTGAGACTTGAATGTATTGAGCTCTGTCCAGGTAGAGATGATGAACAAGTTGAGTCCTCATGGGTAAAAATTAAGGCACAAGCTATAAAGGAGGACACTGCTGTGGCTGTTTCCTACAGGCTACCAGGTTAGGAAGAGGAAGTTGATGAGGCTGGAAGTAGCCTCAGGATCACATACCCTGGTTCTCATGGGAGATTTCAATCACCCTGATGTCTGCTGGGTAGGCAACACAGCTGAGCACACACAGTCCAGAGGGTTCCTACAGGTTGTTGATGACAACTTCTTGACACAGGTGGTGGAGGAGCCAACAAGGAGAGGCGTGCTGCTGGACCTTGTCCTAACAAACCAAGAAGAACTGGTTTGGAGGTGTCATGGCTGGGAGCAACCTCAGCTGCAGTGACCATGAGATGGTGGAATTCAGGATCCTGCATGGAAGAAGCAGGACAAGAAGTAGGACTAAAACCATGGACTTCAGCAGGGCGAAATTTGGCCTCTTCAAGATCCTGCTTGGAAGAATCCCATGGGAGAGGGCTTCAGAAGGTAGGAGGGTCCAAGAGTGCTGGCTAATATTCCAACAACACTTCCTCCAAGTCCAAGGCCAATGCATCCCTATGAGAAGGAAATCAAGTAAAGGGGGTAAGAGGCCAGTAAGGATGAGTGAGGAGCTCCTGTCAAAACTCAGGTGGAGGAAGGAGGTTTATGTAATGTGGAAAAAAGGACAGACCACCTGGGAGGAATACAAGGAGGCTGTTAGAGTGTGTAGGGATGCGGTGAGCAAGACCAAGCTCCACCTGGAAGTAAATCTGTCCAGGGATGTCAAGCACAACAAGAAGGGCTTCTTCAAGTACATCAGCAGCAAAAGGAAGGCTGGGGAAAATGTAGGTCTGCTGCTGAATGAGGAGGGTGCCCTGGTGATGGATGATACAGAGAAGGCAGAGTTACTAAACACCTTCTTCGCTTCCATCTTTACTGCTAAAACTGTTCCTCAGGTATTGCAGACCCTAGAGATAGGAGAGAAGGTCTGGCAAAAGGAAGACATGCCCTTGGTTTAGGAAGGTCAAGGTAGAGATCGTTTAGGCAAACTGGACACCCACAAATCCATGGGCCCTGATGGGATGAACCCACGAGTGCTGAGAGAGTTTGCAGATGTTATCGCACAGTCACTCTCCATCATCTTTGAAAGGTCTTGGAGAACAGGAGAGGTGCCTGGGGACTAGTAGAAAGCCACCGTCACTCCAGTCTTCAAAAAGGGCAAGACCCAGGAAACTGCAGTCCAGTCAGACTCACCTCCATCTCTGGAATGGTGATGGAACAGCTCATTCTGGACATCATCTCCAAGCATGTGGAGGAAAAGAAGGTTATCAGGAGCAGTCAGCAGGGGTTCACCAAAGGGAAATCATATTTGATCAATGTTAAGGCCTTCTATGATGGTATGATTGACTGGGTAGATGAGAGGAGAGCAGTGGACGTTGTCTACCTTGACTTCAGCAAGGCTTTTGACACTGTCTCTCACAACCTCCGCATAGACAAGCTCAGGAAGTGCAGACTGGTTGAGTGCACGGTGAGATGGATCATGAACTGGCTGGAGGGCAGAGCTCAGAGGGTTGTGATCAACAGTGCAGAGTCTGGTCGGAGGCCTGGAGTTAGTGGAGTTCCCCAGGGGTCAGTGTTTGGTCCAGCCTTGTTCAACCTGTTCATGAAAGACCTGGATGAAAAAACTGAGTGCACCCTCAGCAAGTTTGCTGATGATACCAAACTGGGAGGAAGGGCTGACACACCAGAGGCTGTGCTGCCATTCAGCGAGACCTGGACAGGCTGGACTGGGCAGAGAAGAACCTGATGAAATTCAGGAAAAGCAAGTGCAGGGTCCTGCACCTGGGGAGGAACAACCACAATCACCAGTACAGGTGAGGGGCAGATCTGCTGGAAAGCAGCGCTGCAGAGAACGACCTGGGAGTCCTGGTGGACAACAGGTTGACCATGACCTTGTGGCCAGGAAGGCCAATGGTACCTCGGGTGCATTGAGAAGAGTGTGGCCAGCAGGTTGAGGGAGTTGAATCCTCCCCCTCTGCTCTGCCCTGGTGAAGCTGCATATGTGAAGAAATAAGATGGGAAGTGCTTCAGTTACTTTTGAATGACACTAGGAAGGTTTGTTCCTCCTGCACTCAGCTGATTTGCTGGGTTTCTGCTGGGGAGGTAGGAGTCAGGATCTCAGCTCCTGTCTCCTTTGTTCTAGTGGAGATCCTGAGCTGCTACAGTTCATCATCATCACAGCTCGGACTGGTACTGTGCTGATTCGGTCTTTCATGCTCACATTTCTTCTCTTCCCTTCTGAAGTAGCAGGTTTTCCAGTTGTTCCTGTGGACAATGTGCTTCCTTCCTTGTGTGGGTGTGTAAACATCATGCCCTGTTAGGAATTATCTTGTATAACTGATTCCTGAACAACTTGCAACTTTTTTTTTTTTTTTTTTTCCCCAATTGATGCATGAAATTGTGCCTCCAAATGCTTTTGTGAGTAGCTACTTCATTTTCTGCAGTAAGCAATGTGTATTTCACAGGATCTGGGATTATGTATTAGTCTAAACACTAAAGTTAAAATAGCAAAGCTGAAGGGTAGAAGGGGTGGCTGGAAAGATGGTGTCAGTGATAGCTGAAGTACTGCAGAAGGGACTTGGTTCACTGGAGTTGGTAGGGCAGAAGCTTCTCCTTCTCTTACTTGCATCAGCAAATGACCCAACTAGAAACAAGTATTAAGACTTCAATTGCTAACTCATAGATTCAAAATACAACAATGTGGTTCTCGTAAAAAGGAATTTATTGCAAACAGAAAGGGGCCTCGTTGGTAGGATAGCTTTCAGCAGCATGTGACCATAGTCCTATCTTTCCCAGCTAAATGGATTACAGAGCAGATGGAGTTTGTCTAAAAGTTTATACCTGGAAGAATGTTAACTAATGGGATGCTCTATCTTGACAACATTTTAAATATTTTTGATAGTTTTTATTTATTTACTAGTGTTTCAGTAGTGCTCAGGAGCCCTGGGCCTCAGCCTGTGCTAGTCAAAAAGAAAACAGAAAGGCTCGTTCCTAATTAGGAGACAAAAGCAAGCTTTTCAGAAAAGGACTTACAGTGAGAGACGTGCAATCTTCTCTGATCCTTTGCAAAAGTTACAGTAGTTCTACACCTCTCCCTTCTCACTTTCCACTTTTCTACTCCACAGTTTTTTCATGGCCGCCTTCACCTCCTTGTTTCTCAGTGTGTAGATAAGTGGGTTCAGCATGGGCGTGATGACGGTGTAGAACACAGCCACACTCTTGTCCTCTGACAGATCGCTGGATGGGCGTAAGTAGGTGAATGTGCATGGCCCGAAGAACAGGATCACCACAGTGATGTGGGACCCACAGGTGGAGAGGGCCTTATGCCTCCCTTCAGACGTTTGACTTTTCAAGGAAACCAGGATGACAAGGTAGGACACGACTAGGATGAAGAAACAGCTCAGAGCTATTATTCCACTGTTGGCAACAACAATGATGCGCACGGCATAGGTGTTGTTACAGGCCAGTTGTAGCAGGGGGTGGACATCGCAGAAGTAGTGGTCAATTACGTTGGGGCCACAGAATGAGAGACGAGAGGTCAGGAGAGTCTGCACCATGGAATGCACGAAGCCTCCCACCCATGAGCCGATCACCGTCTGGCCACACACACGCCTGGTCATGAGGGTGGTGTAATGAAGAGGTCTGCAGATGGCTGTATAGCGATCATAGGCCATCACTGTGAGGATGAAGATCTCGGTGCCACCAAAGAAATGTGCCCCAAACAGTTGTGCTATGCAACCCACAAAGGAAATGGTTTTATTTTGAACAAGGAAGTCTGCAATCATTTTGGGAGCTGTGACGGAAGAATAACAGATATCTACAAAGGACAGGTAGGAAAGGAAAAAATACATAGGGGAATTCAGATGTTGACTGCTAATTACAGTGACTACAATTAGCAGATTTCCTGTCACGATAATTATATAGAAGAACAGAAACACCACAAAACATATTTTCTGCACTCCTTGATTCTCTGAGAGGCCCACAAGAATGAATTCCTTCACACTGCTTGCATTCACCATGTTCATCAGTTGGGTGGCAATATGAAATTTACACCTGGAAAAATAAAGACATATGAGTCATCAGGCTTTTTCATTATTAATAATAAATCCTGTATCAGAAATGCACACAGACATCAATCTTATGAAGTGATTATTTTCCTTTTTTTTTTTTTTTTTTTTAGCAGATAGTCAATTCTCCTTGCATGAGAGTTCAGCCGTGGCTATGACTTCAGGGTTTTGAAGGACTATCTCTAGGTCTGCTGTGCTTCCATGGACTAAGAACAAGGCCAGAGAGTTCATGAGAACTACAGGGGCTACTGGGTGTATCCTGCAGCATGTTTGCCCTCAGTGTAGACAAAATCTATGATAACAACATTAGTAAAAACAGTGCCTTTAAGAATACTTGGCAATATTTCTTGGATTGTTGATTTCTTTTAAAGTAAAAAATACCTCTGAATTTTTTAAAAGGGAATGAAACAACATGGACAAAAAAATAGATACCTTGTGTATATAAATGTTGAAAGATAAATTTGCAACCTCATGGGCTGAAAAGGTGGTTGTGGGGAAGTTACCTATCATGGAGAAAAGAGCAAAAAAATTGCACATACAACTGCACGTACTGCCTATAGCTCTACATCTCAGCACTGTTACTTTCAGATGAAGGAAGAATGAAAGAATCTGGTGGTATCTTCTGCCCCAGTACAGCAGAATTTTACCTAGTACTGTTTTCTTTCTTTGTCTGTTTGTGGTTTTCTGTTTGTTTTGTGGCTTTGTTGTTTGTTTGGGTTTTTGGTTTGTTTGTTGTTCTGGTTTTGGTTTTGTTTTCCTGTACACTCTGGGGGATATTCTAAAGGGTTAACTTGCTCTTAGTGAAGATGGTGGTGATTCTAAACCTCTCTACAGGCAGAATGGATAAACTAGGGTTCTTTACAGAACTCCTTTATTTCCATTGACTAGAATAAGCCTAGAGTAAATTAATTTCACTAAGGTTATCTTTATTGAATAAACCTCTTTGTCCCTTGAAAGTAGTTCAGAGGTTTCGTACTATGGTTGAACTCCTTACCCCTAGGCATTTCTACATCTGTACAGGTTCTTTTTCCAGACGTGGTCACATTCCAACATGGACATGGGGCTTCTTTGGTTCTGCCTGTTCCACTGGTAGGTCCTGGAGTAGTACATGTTACTAGCAAACAAATAATCTTCATCTTTAAAGAGGCTTACAGTCCTTTCTAGCTTGTTATTATGCATCCAGACAATCAGAGTGCCTTTGGTCAAAGAAGTCCAGAAACAACCAGATTAAACAAACCCAGGTGCCCTTA
This sequence comes from Caloenas nicobarica, assembly GCF_036013445.1. Lineage (NCBI taxonomy): Eukaryota > Metazoa > Chordata > Aves > Columbiformes > Columbidae > Caloenas > Caloenas nicobarica. Next base: position 2,347,749 of record NC_088273.1, read on the forward strand.
GAATAGAAATATCAGCCGTATGGAGTTCATTCTAGTATCAAAAGATTCCCAGTCATTTGACATTAAAAATTACCATGATAAGTCTAGCCCAATGAAATCACAATCAGTTCTCCCTGCTTGTGCCAGTGATCTCTGAGCAGAGCTGTCAAATGAAACAGTTAATTCAAATTATCCAACAACTCTTTAAAATTGCAGCATAATCAGAAACTCTTGTGCAGTCAAAAATTGGTCAAACATATACAGGAAACACAGGAATGAAGAAAACAAAAGATTACACTGAAACCCCCACTTTAAAGCTTAGAGAGGAAATGGAGAAATTTAGGGACTTTACCTGTGCTTGCAGTAGGTAAATGGTATTCAAGAATAAGAGTAAATTGTATATGGATGGTTCCCTTTCCAATATACCTCCAAAAAATGGATCAATAAAAACAACATGATTATCAATTTTTACCCAGTCATACCACGCTGTGGTCCTTTCCATCTCTCTTTTCATTTAGCAACGACACAGATTTCTTCAGCAAGTAACATAAAAGTATGAAATAAGAGCACCTTTATAGTGGTGCAGTACCCAGTGGAAGAGAAACAGCTAAGGTTCCACCCAGGCCAGAGCAGAATTGGAAGCAAACTACACCAGTCCCAATGTCCTGTTTAGGTAATCAGTTGTTCAGAAAAGTAAGAGATAAATGATCAAGGGAAACTATATTCTGAGTTGGATGATAGGAAATTCACAAGCTAAAAGGAAGCTGTGTAATTTAGAAAGGTTTCTAAAGATACAGCTGGTTCACAACACAGCTTTACTGTGTATCCCTCTTGACAAGGTCCCTGCCAGCACCACCAAATTACATTTTACAAAATATTCATCTGTTTGATCTCAGCTCATTGACTTACACCACGTAGACATCCATATCTGAGCTAGTCACACGCACTCTTTTCCTGCCTTTGCAGCACGATTTATGATCATTTGATGGTATCTACTTAAAGACGCAATGAATTACATACTGGATGTACCTGCTCCTTTCTATTGACTCAAAGAGGATTACTAGAATGATTAATCCTATGATACAATGCAATCAGTTTCAAAACAAAAAACAATAATCAGTCTGATATAAGGCAATAAGTTGCAAAATAAAATAAATGCAATGTGGAGAGAGAATGTCTCAAAAAAAGTGAGACATTGCATCCTCGTCTTACGTAACCTCTTTATAGTATGCATTCTCCTCTAAAATCTCAGGTGGTTAATTGGAAAAAAAGAAAACCCAAACCAAACCAAACCAAACCAAAACCAAAAAAAACCCAAACAAAAAAACAAAACCCCAAACCCTAACAAAGAAAAAAAACCCAACAAACCCCCCCAAAACTAAACAACAGAATAATTACAAAGTAATCTGTTCTGGGTCTGTAGACCCAGTTCTGTACATGGTTCCAGCCCAGTGATAACTTCAGTGAAATTCTGTTTTTGCATTTTCACAGCTGTCAAAGATGAAAGAAAAAAAAAGAGAAATGGAAAGGAATAGAAGAGGAAGGGAAACAAACAAACAAACAAAAGCTAGACAAGCTGGCAAACTTACCTCCTCTGTAGTTAGAGATCTCAAATTTTGCATAAGGACTGTATAATTTTACCTCTTAAATGCCTGCCTTCCCTTGCAGGAAAGTGTTAGAATCTTTGAAGAGGGCAGAATGGCTTCTGGAAAGCTTCCAAAACTTGCTCAGCAGATGCCTTTTATTGTTTCATCTGATCTAATTTAAGCTCTTGCTCTTCTGTATCACAAGTGTATCTTGAAATTTCCTTACTCTGTAAGAACTGATTTGATGGGCTGCCTGGATTATGTGGCATGTGTGCACGGAATGATGCATTCATAACCCAGCAGCAGAAATAGGAGCAGAGAAGAAAACCATTGGGAGTACCACTCTTTAAAGCTCCCAGGAAATCTCGCACAGGAAGGGCTCTTGGGGCTAGAGGACAGAGGTGTGGAGTCTCAGGGCAGAAAAGGCATGAAAGGAAGTGGCAAAGGAGGAGAAATTAATTCTGCCTTGACTGAAAAGTTTAAGCAAATATATTTTAAACAAATAGTTGCCAGTCAGTGGCTTTATAATAGAATGGAATAATAGAATAGAATAATAGAATAGTTTGGGATGGAAGGGACCTTCCAAGCTCATGCAGTCCCACCCCTGCCATGAGCAGGGGCATCTTCACCAGCTCAGGTTGCTCAGAGCCACATCCAGCCTGGCCTGGGGTGTCTCCAGCGATGGGGCATCCACCACCTCTCTGGGCAACCTGGGCCAGTGTTTCATCACTGTCATTGTAAAAAAAAAAATTCTTCTGTATGTCTGACCTCAACCTCCCCTCTAGTTTAAAACCATCACCCCTTGTCCTATCGCAACAAGCCCTGCTCAAAAGTCTCTCCCCATCTTTCTTATTGGCCCCTTTTAAGTCTGGAAAGGCTGCAATAAGGTCTCCTTGGAGCCTTCTCTTCTCCAGCTGAACATGCCAACTCTCTCAGCCTGTCCCCCCAGCAGAGCTGTTCCAGCCTCAGGTCATTTCTGTGGCTCCTCTGCACCTTTACCAGCAGGTCCATGTCTGTCCTGTGCTGAGGACCCAGAGCTGGACACAGGACTCCATAATGGTACTACAACAGCATTTCATGTTTTCACCACTACAAATAACAGCCAATGGATTGGCTGAATATTAATCTCGACAAGCATGTGCAGCAAACTAGTCCAGTTGACCCCTTCCAGGATCCTTTAATAAACTCAGCTGATGGATTTATGGCATTCACAAGTATAGGGGGCCATTAGATCCACTGCTCTGGATTTCTAGCATGGTGAATACTAAAATAGCGCATTTTAATATTGAATGTAAAAACCAGCAACAACCAACCAAACAGAAAACAAACAATCAAAATACCTCAAACACACAATTCTTCATTAAAAAAAAAAAAAAAAAAAAAAGAAAAGATAGTTCTAGTAGTAAGGAGAGGAGCATCATCCTCTGGGAGTGGTAAAGAGTTGTCTACCACAACAGTCTTTTAAGGGCAGGTTCTCTCACTTCTCTCAGGAGTCGTTATGATTCAGTTATTTTTTCATGGAGACAGAAGATGGACCTGGTTACCTCTCAATGATCTCTCAAGCCTTATTTTGCATGGAATTTCCTCACAGGCAAACCAATCAATAAAGCCTGTGATTAGGTCTGAAATAGACACCTAGGTTTTGAAAGAACCCACAAAACTCTTGCTGTCAAGAAAGGCCTCACCTTTCTTAATTTATACCTCTGTAATCAAAAATGAATCTATGAAATGAAACACAATGAAGGAAATGGACATGCCGACTCATGGCTTAGTTCAACCAAAGTCTTAGACTCCTCATTGTGCAGAGCTCTACTGTGTATTTTTAGCATCTGCCTCATGGATGTCAGTAAAGAAATTATTTCAGCGATGGTCCATTACTTTTTTGAAATTTCTTGAAATACAGAATGGCCTGATACCAACCAAGGTAACATAACCCTGTCCTGGTACTGAATGTCAGAGATCCATGCAGTGAAGATGGAAATCCCCAAATTAATGTGGAGATTAAATGCCGGTCCGGATGAAAATCACAGAACCACAGAATGGTTGGGGTTCAAAGGGACCTCTGGAGATCATCTAGTCTGTTTGTGCTTGTTGACCCTCATCCTATAATTGGGCACCACCCATCCTCTTGACACCCACCCTGGAGATATTTATAAACATTGATGAGTTCCCTCTCAGCTTCTCTTCTCCAGCTGGACAGCCCTAGCTCTCTCAGTCTCTCCTCATCAGAAAGGTGCTTCAGACCCCTCAGCATCTTTGTGTCCCTCCACTGGACTCCCTCCAGTAATTCCTTGTCCTTCTTAAACTGGGGAGCCCAGAACTGCACCCAGAACTCCAGATGCGGCCTCACCAGGGCAGAGCACAGGGGGAGGATTCACGTCCCTTGACCTGCTGGTCCCACTCTTCCTTATTGACCCCAGGACACCATTGGCCTCTTGGCCACAAGGGCACATTGTTGACTCATGGTCAACCTGTTGTCAACCAGAACTCTCAAGTCCTTCTCTGCAGAGCTGCTTTCCAGCAGGTCAGCCCCCAACCTGTACTGGTGCCTGGGGTTATTCCTCCCCAGGAGCAGGATCTTGCACTTGCTGTTGTTGAATTTCATCAGGTTCTTCTCTGCCCAGTCTTCCATCCTGTCCAGGTCTTGCTGACTGGCAGCACAGCCTCTGCTGTATCAACCACTCCTCCCCTAATGTGGCCAAACGCTGAATATAGTAAGAGCAGGAGCAGATGGGGCTCAGATACCTAATTGGTTCTTTTCCTCTGTCTTCACCACAAAGATCTCCTGGGCCTTTGTTCCTGAAGGCAGGAGTTGGGACAACAACCAGCAGTGGATGGGGATCAGGTCAGAGGTTACCCAGGCAAACTGAGACACCATTTCAGAAATGGAGACGGGTCAACTGATCAGCTCCCGGAACACAAATATCAGTATGTCATGACATCCAATTTTCCCAGGAACACACACATTTTAGACCAAAGGATTTTGATTCCTGTTGTGGTGTCCTGGCCAATCTTGTGACCCATATTGTGCTGTAGGCTATAAATCAAATCAAAAGAATGCCACTGCCTGGGGTAATTTCACTTTCAGTGCTGAAACATGGGGCAAATGGAGGGAGCTCAGAGGTTTCAGGCTCTCTGCTGCAGGACTAGAAATTTAGAGACTGGAAATGTAGATAATGGGCCAGTACCAGTGTACCTCACATAAAAATTTGGCCTGCTTTCTGCTTTTCAGCACTCTGGGGTCTGTCATTTGGCTTTTTTTGGTTATAAACTAACACCTTTCACACACGCACATTGGTAACAGGGATAAAATATAGAAAGTGGAAATGATTTAGTGGAAACACTCTCTCAGAGGTGTTAGCATTAAATGATAACAGTTATCAATGAAAGAAAAAGCAATTTTCTGAAACATTATGCAAGAGGTTACATACCATGAAACTGCAGCTATCTGGTCAAGTAGGACTGAATGACAGGAACAAATTAAAGAAATCAAGCCTATCAACATAAAGAGGAATAAGAAAGTATTTTAGAGCATGTTACTCTTACTGGTTTTAGTGACAGTAGAAATAAGTCCGTAATGCGGTGGGTTGACCCCAGCTGGTCGCTGGGCCCCCACCCAGCTGCTCACTCACTCCCCTCTCCTGCGGAATGGGGAACAGAACTGGAAGGGCAGCGGGGTAAAAACTCATGTGTAGAGACAAAAGGCAATTTAATGACAAAGCAAAACTGTGTTCACAAGCAAAGTAATATAACTAATGACTTCACTGCTTCCCATTGGCAGACAGGTGTTCAGCCATTTCCAGTAGCCATTCACAAGGGCTGCTGGGGCAGAGCTGAAGTAGCTCAGCTGGGAGAGCATCAGACTGCAGATCTAAATGTCTCTGGCTCATCCCTGGGCTTCAGCAATGATTTTCTCCCTTTGACATTTGCGGAGCCCATCTGCCTTCTTCCATCCTGCCCTGGCCCTCCTTGCTCCTCCAGCTCTTGCCACAGCACTGCCCATGCCCTGTACCTGCAGATCTGTGGGTCAGAAGGAGCCTTCTTCTTGCACCACAAGTTCCCGCCTCTCCCTGGGCAGGAATCTCTATTCAGTGCTTTTTTGGGGTGATCTCCAGCTGTCCCTCCTTCAAATCAGCAATCAGGATCTCTGTTTCGTGAGGCCTCTGCAAAGACCCTGTCTCTCTCCTCTTTGTCATTCTCGATGGTGCACAGACTGCTCCCCTCATACACCTCCTTGCCTGGAACTCAGGTCCCCGAACTGGAGCATCCTGACCACCATCCCACCCAGTCCAAGGGCCGGGCACTCTCCTGAGCTGAGGTGTGAGTGGCAGCATCCTCTGTCTGGAGGTTTGTCACAGCTGGGCCTCTGATGTGCCAAGGACAGCTGGCAAAGCCGTGCTGAGGTTCGTCCCCTGGGGAGCGTGGGCACCAGTGTTGTTCAGTCACACGCTGTCCTGAGCAGAGTTTTGTGCCTCCCCGCTTTGCCCTCCTGCTGCAATGTTTGATGAATCACAGACACGCTCCTCTCTGGGCATCAGCAGAGAGATACAAGCACAGGGGAATCTGTCTGAGGCCCCACATGAACATCCCTCTGCATCAGTTCCTCCCTGCTGCCAGGGCACAGGTCAGGACAGAAATACCAGCAGTGGCTCCCCTGGGGTCTAGCTTGGAAGTCACCAGCCATCACACTGGGACTCCCAAACAGCCCCAGCTCTACCACTGAATGTCATTTTTACTTTTACTTGCATTTCCTGAGCATTGCACAAGCTGCTGTGCTCTCCATCCTCTCAGCCCAGAGCCAGGGCTCACAGCACAAGTGTCTCAACTGTCCCCCGTTTCCATACCCAAATATTCCAGGGAAGCTGGGCTTTTGTTGTGACTGAGAACAACTGAGAGGAGAGGGACAGACTGCCCAAGCAAAGTTACTGTCTTTTCAGCTTTGAGAATGAGCTTGAAAATGTTTGGCTGCAGGGGTAGTGCCTGCATGACTGTTACTGCTCCAAAAGTGTCCTTCTAGGTTCTTGCTGAGCAAGAACAGGAGAGTCATTGATGAAGACGGGCTTCGGGGACCCATGTGCCTCCTGACCATTGCGGGAGGAGATCTGTGGGCCATCATCACCTCTGGGGCCATCTGGAGTTTAAAGGGCACCTTGACCACCTTAGGGTTCACTTCTGCGGGGTCACAGCCCAGGACTTACCCTGATTGGCAGCTCTGTCATGGCCTCTGCGCTGTGGGACCAGCCTGGCCCAGGCAGGGCCTGGGGGAAAGAGCAGCTGGGAGATCTTGGGGTGAAGAAATGGGCACTGGGGTGCATCATGGCACCTATTAGAGAGCCATTTCGACTAGAAACTGCCTGTGACAAAGCGGGATGGGAACGTCTCTGTCAGCAGGATTATTCCACAGCGACCACGGGCTCTAGCAGCCACACAACCTGACCCCAAACCTGCTGTCCCTGAGACAAACCCCTTCCCCACCGCCATGTCTTTGTTCTCTGCTGCCCCTGATCAAACTCAGGAAGATTTCCTGATGCCTGGGCAGACACAAACCAGATCCCGGCTAAAGTCCACTGAGACTTTTAATGAGAACAAATATGATGCACAGTGTAAAAACAGGGAAAAAATGGAGGAAACTCTGGGCTGTTTCTGCTGCCCATGGGCAAAGGGAGACAGTTCCCCGGTGCTCACGGGTCTCCCAGCTGCACAGACCTCTCCTCCCTCCCGGCTGCACCCACCTGCACAGCAGGGATGGGCTCTCCTGGCCAGGGGCTCAGGGATTGCTGTGCACCCAGCTCTGTCACAGCCTTTGTGTCCTCACAAGGATGTGCCAGAGAGATCTCTTCAGCATCATCATAGCCCATGCTCCCCGGGGACAGGGATGAGGTGTCTCCTTCAGCTCCAGGGACCCCGGCACTTCTCTGGGAGCACAGGCTGCCCCCTGCAAGCAGCAATGCAGGACATTGCAGTTCACCCCATGGGGTCTGTGCACCACCTTCCTCCCTGCTCCTCACCACATTCAGCTCCTTCTTCCACCCTCCAGTCCCTCCATGGGAAACTCCTGGGGCAGGATTCCCCTTCCCAAGAGGTTTAGGTCTCAGTACAGCAGCACTAGGGTGTGAGCAGGGATGGCACCCCAGGAACCAGCAGCGCTGAATTTCCCTCTCACCTCTGGGTGCATCCCTGGGTCCTGCTCCCTCCTCTGGCACCCTGGGCATTTCCCAAGCTCCCTGTCCAGGGGCATCGTCCTCCTGAGGGTGAGAAACCTCCCTGGCATCATCATAGCCCTCTGCTGGGTCATCCCCATGCAGAACAAGAACATCTGAAAAGAGAGGGGAGCTGGTGACAGTGAGAAGATACATCCTGCAGAGCAGAGGATGGGAGGCACTGGTGTTGGCAGCAGCACAGGAGACCCTCAGGTCCTCCCCATCTGACAGTGACACTCAGTGACACCTCTGTCCATCACTTGTCTGCAGGCAGATCAGCCCCTTCCTGCTTCATTACCTGGTGCTGATCCCAGACCATCCTCCTCCTCACGGTACCCAGGGTAGGGCTGCAGCTGGGTCAGGGACTGCTCTGAAGAGGAGCCTGGAGAGATGCGCAGCGGGTGTTATGGAGCGAGCCCACTGACCTGGTTCGTGGCCAGTGCTGCTGGGGAAGGGGGACCCACAGAGCTGGGGCTGCATGGGGAGGAGGGCTGGGAATTCACCCTGTTCCCCTGGGACAAACTCTGTCTCAAAGGTGCTCCCAGAGCTGCCCCAGGTCAGCTCATCCCTCACTGGTCAAGTGGGGTGCAGGGGCAGGAAGAGAGGGGCTGCCCAGCTGCGATCAGCAAAGCTGGTTGGGAGGCAGCTCCTCTCCCGGGCCCAGGACCTGGGTGCTCTCCCCACACACCACACAGCCCCAGCACTGCAGGGACCACGGGCTGGGGGCTTCAGAGGGTCAGCCCTGGGGTGGGGCCAGAGGAAAGGGTCCTGCAGATGTGCCCACACCCACCTGAGCGACCAAACCTCGCCTGCTTCTCCCATGCTGGGCTGTAACCGATCTCCTCATACACGGCCTCGGGGAAGAGCTCCTGGGCTGTCCTGGAGCCTGGGGACAGAGGCAGGCCTGGCACAGGGACAGGCAGAGAGGCGATGGGACCCCACTGTGCTCCCCCAGACCTGTTCCTTGGCCCAGCCCAGGACTGCTCCAACAGCACAGCCCCACTGTGCTGTCCAGGAACAGCTGCCACATCCCCAGTGAGGGCCACATCACTGTGGAGATGATCTGGGGCAGCATCACACCCTTGGAGACAGTGCCCAAGCCCCTCTGGCCCCTGGGTCATCCCCCCTTGTCTGACCCCAGAGCAGCTCACATGTTTCCTCTCCACCTGGAGCTGACCCCTGTCTGCCCCATGAGTCCATAGCAGGGTCCCAGCCTTACCAAGGGCAGGCAGGGCTGGGCAGAGGGTCAGCCTGGGGCCTGACACCGTGGAGATGGGCCCTGCTGCTCTGTGTTCCTCCTGTATTCTCCTTTACTCCAGAGCACCCTCCAGCACTACCCAGAGCACTGCCAGCCTTGGCCATCTCCACCAGGATAACATCTCCTCCAGGATAACATCTCCCCAGGACAACATCTCCCACAGGATAACATCTCCTCCAGGATAATATCTCCCCCAGGATAACATCTCCCACAGGATTATATCTCCCCAAGGATAAAATGTTCCCTGGTCGTGCTCTGCCATTTCTCTCCTTGCCCCATCTCTTGCTCCCACCACCTCTGGGCTCTCTCCACCCCTTGCTGCTGGTGCCCTATGGCCAGACAGTCAATGAGGTGCGTGGAACAGGTGGCAGCACACAGTCTCATCCCCTCAGCTCTGCTTGTGCCCCTTACTGACCCCCCGCAGCACCCACAGCCCTTCCAGGAGGCATCACTGGGACCTCTGTGGAAGGACCCACCTCTGCGCCCAGCCCTGGCTCTGAGCACTTGCCCGGCCAGCAGGGCCAGGAGCAGGCAGAGAAGGGCCCCCAGGATGATGCAGATGATGACGGGCACTGAGATCCTCCCATTGACAGCCGGATGGCCCCGGGTGGGATCTGCATGGGCAAGAACATGGAAGAACAGCACCAGCCTTGGGAGAGGTGGAGGCAGCACCAGTCCTGACCCCCATCACACAAGGCAGCAGGCAGTGGAGGGCCCAGGGGGAGAGTGATGGAGAAGCTTCCACCCTGCTGAGTGAATTACAGCCCTCCTCAACCCCCACACAAACACCCCAGTGCCTCCTCCTGGGAGTTCACACTCCAGGAAGAAGCCCCTTCCACCCAACTGTGGGTCAGAGTCTGGCCCTGGGATACCCAGCCCTAGGGGGAGGACAAGTTACCTGCTTGGGGTGGGGATGCTGCTGTCCTGGGTGCAGCTGCAGAGGAGGAAAAGGAGAGCTGGGCTGAGAGGGTGGGAGTGCACGTACCAGGGAGCCTCCCCTCCACACACCCATGTGTGTCTGTAGGTGTCCCTGACACATCCTGCCCAAATTGCCCCTCCTGTAGTGCTAGAAAGGGACCCAGGACAGGGCCCGTGGCCTCTGCTCTGGGTGGCAGGCAGGGTGGCACAGGCAGCCCAGGGGATGGCCCTGGAGCTGCAGGGCCCCACGGGCAGTGGCCCAAGGACATCCAGTTCCACCGAGGCTGCTCCCTGCGTGGCACCAGCCTGCTGCACCCCACAGGAACATTCCTGCTCTCGGGAGCTCAGGGGCTGTGCCAGGACCAAGCGGGTGAAAGGCCTTCCCCAGCTCCCTGCCAATACCCGAGCAAGGGGTCCCAGCCCCAGCTCACCCGAGCAGCGCACGGCAGCATCTTCCTTATGCCGGCAAGCACGTCCGTCCCCAGGCCGGGCCCAGCAGTCCTGCAGAGACGACTCCGTCCCCCGGCACTCCACCCGCTCCAGCCAGATGGGGCCTTGCCCCACCCCAAAAGCAGCCTCACGCAGGGCAGACACCGCGGGGCCACAGCCCAGCTGCCTGCACGCCACCTGGGCATCCCGCATGTCCCAGGAGTCATCGCACACTGTCCCCCAGGAGCCGTGATGCCAGAGCTCCACTCTGCCCGAGCACCCGTCCTCGCCTCCCATGGCGCGGATCTTGTCCCTGTCTGGAGAAGGCAAAGAGCTGCCATGGCACTCAGACAGCAGAGCCCTGCCAGGCAAGAGGAGCACACAGAGGAGCAGCTCCCTACCTGTGCAGCTGGTGGAGTTGGGGCACGGGGCCAAAGGCTCTGGGGGCATTTCTGGGCGTCTCCCTGAAGAAGGAAACACTGTGGTGAAGGGGCTGGCTCGGGGGATTGTGCAGAAGAGAGTGGGGCTGAGCTCTGCTCGTGCCTGTGTGTGCCATGTTGGTCACAGAGCAGCAGGGGGTGTCCATGGAGGGGAGGCTCCTCTGAACCCCATCTGGTCTCTGCTGAGACCTCACTTGGAGATGTCACTGCCTCCCCCAGGCACTGCTGGGTGGCAACTGCTGCTGGACGTGTGGAGCTCTGAGAGCTGTGGTCACGTTTGTGCCACCAGCAGCAGAAGAGTCTGACATGGAAATGAAAACCCCTCCAAGCTCTTTCTCTGCATTTGGCTGTGCCCAGAGGGGAGCAGAAGCTGGGGTGACACCGGACCCGAGTGGCTCAGAATTACCATTGCAGGTGATGTAGGTCTCATCTCGCAGGTCATCGCATGACTGTGGGTCCCAGGGAGCAGAGGGACACTGCCAAAAAGAGTTGTTTTTCTCCCCACACTGCACGTAATCCAGCCAGGCAGGGCCAGACACTCTGCCATAGGGCAGGTCTGTCTCCAGGGATCCTCCATCCCCACAGCCCAGCTCCTCGCACGCCAGCGACACCGTGTCAGGAGTCATCGCGTTGGAGCAAACACTCCCCCACGTCCCGTTGTAGAAAACCTGCAGGCGCCCGGAGCAGCCGTCACTGTTCTCCAGCCTCAGGGCCACGAACTCTGGGAGGAAAGGCAGCAAGAGGAACAGGCTGGTCTGGGGCTGTGGGAGCCAGGGCACCTCTGCACTCCCCAGGCCCCCAGCCAGGCAGGGCAGGGCCAGCAAGTCCCCCTTGCAGCCAGGGCAGAGAGAAGTCCCTGATGGACACACTCCCCTGCTCTCCCCGCTCACCCTGGGGGACAGCTGAGCTCCCCAGGGACCCCAGTGGGACTGAGGGCACCCGTGCATGGGTGTCCATAGGCCGGGCTCAGGCAGGGGCTCAGCCAGGGACAGCCTTGGCCATGCCCGGCTTTCCCTGCATCCCAGCCTCTCCAAGAGCCAGGATCCCAGCACATCTCCCAGCACAGACCTGAGCAGATGACGCCCGCGTCCTCTTTGTGCCCGCAGTCGTGCTGCCCCCAGGGCCCGGCAGCGCAGTCCCAGAGAGCAGCTTCGGACCCAGAGCAGTTCACACCGTCCAGCCAGATGTGGCCGGAGCCTTCTCCGAACCGAGCAGAGTCGGCCACCTCCACCGGCCCTCCACAGCCCAGCTGGTGGCAAACGACGGCGGCATCAGACAGGTCCCAGCCATCGTCACAGACGGTCCCCCAGCTGCCCTGGTAGTAGATCTCCACTCTCCCTGCGCAGCGCCCGGACCCATTCACGAGCCGGACCCGCCGGCTCCCTGCAGTGGGGAGAAACCCCAGGTGCTGTCAGGGGGTGGCTGCCCCCCCACCCCATCATCTGGGGGCTCGTGCAGCACCGCTCACCCCAGCAAATGACTCCCACGTCCTCCACAACCCCTCCCAACAGCAAACTCCTGGACAGGGAGGTGTTGCAGAGGGTCAGGCTGGCCTCGTGCCCCGCGCACCGGACCCCTCGCAGCCCCACGGGGCCCGTCCCTCGCTCAGGCTTTGCGGGGTTGTAGGCTTTTTCTGCCTCTCCACACCGCAGCTGCCGGCACACCACGCTGGCCTCCTGCACGTCCCACTGGTCGTCCAGGACTCTGCCCCACGTCCCGCGCTGGAAGATCTCCACTCGCCCGTCGCACCGGCTCCCTCCGCCCACCAGCCGCAGGGACGCAGAGTCGGCTGGGCCTGGGGACAGCAGAGGAGCCACAGCCATCAGCGGCACCGGGCAGCACGGCAGCCTCCAGGGAGGAGGGCAAGGGGGGTTTGTCCGACCAGACAGGACAAGATTGAGCCCTGTGCTGATGAGAAGCTAGGGCAAAGCCCAGGCCCTGTCTGCAGCTCACAGCCAGGTCTGCTGCTGCTGGGTGGTGGGATGGGGCTCTGCAGGGCTCTCTGTGGGGATGGGATGTGGCTGTCTGCAGCCACAGGGATGGAGCAGAGCCCCACCGACCTGTCCTGGGCTCATCCTATGGAACACAGGCCTGGCAGTGGTGCTGGGGCCTGAGGCGCTGCCCTGGGGACAGGTGTCTGCCTCTGTTCAGACCTCAGCTCTCCCAGAGCAGAGCGGTCAGTCTGAGCAGGGAAAGCCCCCCAGGGATCCTCCAGGGAGAAATTCAGCCTGGTGCTGCCATGTGACCCAGCTTTGGGTGGCCATGTCTCCCACAAAGGGAAATGGAGGTAATGCACCATTTTCCCAGCACTCACCTGAGCAAATGACAGCAGCGTTTTTCCCGTGGGAGCATGGGGAGGCCCCCAGGGTGGTCACTGGGCACTGTCCCAGGTGGGCTTCAGTCCCGTCACAGTGGAACGAGTCTCTCCAGACAGGGCCAGTCTCTCTCCCAAAATACTCTCCTCCAGGAATGGACTCAGCAAACCCACAGTGGAGTTGATGACACAGAACGTGGGCATCTGAGAGATCCCAGCGGGAGGCACAGAGGGTCCCCCAGGTCCCCAGCACCTGGACCTCCACCCTCCCTGCACAGGCTGTGCTGCCGTTCACCAGCCTGAACGCTGTGTACTCTGGGGACAGAGGAGGAGAGAGGGTGGGTTGGTGCTTTTGTAGCCTCGGCAGCCAGTGCACAGTCCAAAGGAACAGATGCCTTTCTTCTTGTGCATGGTTTTCATGCTGTAGACAGTACAATGATCCCTTCTGTCCTACACCCACCCAGCCTGGTTCTTCCTCTGTTCCCAACCCCTGGCACAGCCCCAGTGTTCACCACCCCACCCCGAGTCCTTACGTGTGCAGCTGACAGCAGCGCTGTTCATCTGGGTGCAGGCCTGGTCCCAAGAGGGCCCCGTGGGGCAGGAGGACAGGAGGGACTCATTCCCCACACACTGCAGCTCTCCATCCCACATGGGACCAACCCCTTCTCCAAAGTGACCTCCTCCAGACACAGGCAGGGCCAGACCGCACTGCAGCTCCCTGCAGACCACCTCGGCAGCTTTGGGGCCAAAGTGGGAATCACAAACAGTTTTCCACTGGTCCCCATCACGGATCTCCACACGTCCTGAGCAGCGGCTCTTCCCTCCCACCAGATGGAAAAATCCTGGAAAAAAACCACCAAAAAACCTGGGAGTTCCCAGACCCTCTGGCAGTTACATGCCCACATCCCACATCACCTCCGAGCAAGCCGTGGCCTAAGTGCCCATTGCACATCCCAGGGGAAGCTGTTGGGGAAGGGCTGGTGCCAGAAACACATCCAAGACTCCTCCTCCCCTTGTCCACATCACCAGAGCACCCGAGGTGTGTGTCTGCCACACACTCACAGCCACAGGTGCATGCGATGATATGGAATAAGCAGCCAAATATAAGCAGCTGCCAAGCTCCTAAAGCCTCACAGAGCGGGACCACACAGCCAAGCCCTGGGGTTGGGCAGCGAGGGGCCATGTGCCGCCTGCTCCTCTGCGCAGGGCCAGTGCTCATGCTCTCTTAAAACTCCCTCCAAGGCCATCGATGTACACATGTGCCTGAGGGGGAACATCCAGCGTGATCAGCCCTCTCATGCTCTTCCTCCAAGGTGTGGGGTGCCGGCATGTCCTCCCATGGTGTTTCCAGCTCAGGGATCCTCAGCCTTGTTGGCTGGGAACTGGCAGAATGAGTGGGGACCGACAGACACCAGCAGACACTCCAGGGCAGGATGGAGGATTCATGTGCAGCCCAAGACACCAATTGAGGTGGGGATGAGACACTGTGGCAGGGTTAGTTCTGCCTGGGGTAGGTTCCTTCTGGGCTTTCCCAGGGACTGGGAACATGAGCAATGACAGTCCCAGCTCAGCAGTTGGACCAGCATCACTGCCACATTCTCTGGCTTATGCTTTTTGTTCCCTGAGGGCACAGCCAGGTCCCTTCCCCCAGCCCAGCCCCAAAGGTGAACAACAGGCTGACCCCTTACCTGAACATGTCACTCCAGCATCAAGAATGTGAATACAGTCATGTTCGCCCCATCCTGCATGTTTGCAGTCAGACAGGGCAGATTCGGTGCCATTACAGCTGACGTCATCCATCCAAATGGGGCCAGATCCTGCCCCAAAGTGTCCGTACTGAGGAGCTCCAACAGCAGACCCACAGCCCAGCTGCTTACAAACCACTGCTGCATCGTTCACACTCCAGTAGTTACCACACACAGTCCCCCACTGTCCCAGGTATTTCACCTCCACTCTCCCAGCACAGCGCCTGCCGCCATCCACCAGCCTCACCTCCGCAGCACCTTCAAACGCTGACACAGGACCAGTCAGATCAGCGTCAAGCCCCAGCACTGTGGGTGTCAGGGTGGGAGCCCCCTCCCCTCCAGACTGTCCCCAATATGGTGCAGAGGTCCCTTGTATCCCCACGGGCTGTGCAAGGCTGGGGTGACTAGCTCCAGCCCTGCTGGGTCATTTATGGCCCCTAAGATTTCGGCACTTCCTTCTACGCTAATAGACCCTTCAACCTGCCCCTCGCCCAGGCCCACCTAGAGCACCCATTCCTCCCCATCCAGCACCCTGGGAAGAGACCTGTCCCCAGGGATCCCTAAGCACCTGCTTCTGCTTCTCCCAGGGCCCTCAGCTCTCCTGGACCACAGTCTTCCCATCTCCCACATCATCATCTCAGGCTTTTGTGTATCCACTGTGGAGCAACATGTTGATCCCAGGGAGCCCTCCCAGCCCATGGCCCCTCTTTGTCCTTGGACCTCGACACAGATCTGCCCTTGTCTGTGATCCCCAGGAAGGTCACGTCTCTGCCAGCCTGTGGGAACAGATGCCCCAGTTCCCTTGTCTCCACAATCACAAACTGTCCCCTCCTCAGGCTGGAGCTCACCCCAGTGTTCAACACCCCACTCTGAGTCCTTACGTGTGCAGCTGACAGCAGCGCTGTTCATCTGGGTGCAGGCCTGGTCCCGGGAGGACCCCGTGGGGCAGGAGGACAGGATGGACTCATTCCCCACACACTGCAGCTCTCCATCCCACATGGGACCAACCCCTTCTCCAAAGTGACCTCCTCCAGACACAGGCAGGGCCGCGCCGCACTGCAGCTCCCTGCAGACCACCTCAGCAGCTTTGGGGCTAAAGTGGGAATCACAAACAGTTTTCCACTGGTCCCCATCACTGATCTCCACACGTCCTGAGCAGCGGCTCTTCCCTTCCACCAGACGGAAAAATCCTGGGAAAAAAACACCAAAGAAACTGAGAGTTCCCAGAGCCCTCTGTCAGTTACATGCCCACGTCCCACATCACCTCCGAGTAAGCCATGGCCAAAGTGCCCATTGCACATTCCAGAGGAAGCTGTTGGGGAAGGGCTGGTGCCAGAAACACATCCAAGACTCCTCCTCCCCTTGTCTACACCACCAGAGCACCCGAGGTGTGTGTCTGCCACACACTCACAGACACAGGTGCTGCTCACACAAAGGGCTCCCACACAAGGTCCTCTGTGCTGCCTGGCACGGTCCCCCCAGCACCACAGCCGTGTGAGCAGTTGGGGTCCAGGAGAACTGGCCCAGATGATGATGAAACTGCAGCTGCTCAGCCCCTGCAGAGCTTGGGCCAGGCAGGACCATCATCACCTGGGTGCAACCAGAAGCGCACTCTGCTCCCAGGAGTGTTCCTGGGGTGTTGGGAGGTTCCTTTTAGGTGGGAGATGTCCCAGAGCACAGAAATGGAGCAGCTGTTATCATGGCTGGCGCTTTCCAGAGCCCTCCCCTGCCTGCTCGAGGGGGATGTTCTCATCCAGGGACACCGTGCTCTGCCCAGGGGTGCACAGGTCCCAGGCCAATGGCCAGGCAGGGGACAGGAGACCCGCATGTCCCCCTGGCCTCACACTGCCTCAGAGGATGACAGTAGCACGGACGAGAGTCAATAAGTGCCGGCAAAGACCCTGTTTCATGGGTCAGTGTGGGGAGCTGTGGGCAGGCAGGAGGGGTTGGGCAGCTGGTCAGCACTGCCTGCGTGGGGTCCTGTCCTCACAGGGATGTCACAGCTTTCCCCAGGGACCAGTTACACCAGCAATGACAGCCCCAGCTCGGGAGCATGACTGGCCACACTGGGCCCAGATCCAACATGTTTGTTGCACCCTGTGGCACAGCCGGGTCCCCTCCCCCATCCCAGCCCCAAGGTGGGAACGGGCTGACCCCTTACCTGAACATGTCACTCCAGCATCATGAATGTGCTCACAGTTATGTTCACCCCATCCTGCATGTTTGCAGTCAGACAGGGCAGATTCGGTGCCTTTACAGCCAACATCATCCATCCAAATGGGGCCAGATCCTGCCCCAAAGTGTCCGTACTGAGGAGCTCCAACAGCAGACCCACAGCCCAGCTGCTTACAAACCACTGCTGCATCGTTCATGTCCCAGTAGTCACCACACACAGTCCCCCACTGTTCATGCTGTTTCACCTCCACTCTCCCAGCACAGCGCCTGACGCCGTCCACCAGCCTCACCTCTGCAGCACCTTCAAACACTGACACAGGACCAGTCAGAACAGCATCAAGCCCCAGCACTGTGGCTATCAGGGTGGGAGCCCCCTCCCCGCCAGGCTGTCCCCAATGTGGTGCAGACGTCCCTTGTAACTCCATGGGCTGGGCAAGACTGGGGTGCCCACCTCCAGTCCTGCTGGGTCATTTATGGCCCCAAACTTTTCAGCACTTCCTTCTACCCTAACAGACCCTTCAACCTGACCCTGGCTCACACCCACCAAGTGCACCCACTCCACCCCAGCCAGCACCCTGGGAAGAGATCTGTCCCCAGGGATCCACAAGCACAGGCTGCTGCTTCTCCCAGGGCCCCCAGCTCCAATGGACCACAGTCCGCCCTGGGCACCTCCCACATCATCATCTCAGGCCCTTGTGTATCCGCTGTGGAGCAACATGTTGATCCCAGGGAGCCCTCCCAGGCCATGGCCCCTCTTTGTCCTTGGGCGTCAGCCCAGCCCTGCCCTTCTCTATGATCCCCAGGAATGTCACATCTCTGCCAGCCTGTGGGAACAGATGCCCCAGTTCCCTTGTCTCCACAAGCACCAACTGTCCCCTCCTCAGGCTGGAGCTCACCCCGGTGTTCAACACCCCACCCTGAGTCCTTACGTGTGCAGCTGACAGCAGCGCTGTTCATCTGGGTGCAGGCCTGGTCCTGGGAGGACCCCGTGGGGCAGGAGGACAGGAGGGACTCATTCCCCACACACTGCAGCTCTCCATCCCACATGGGACCAACCCCTTCTCCAAAGTGACCTCCTCCAGACACAGGCAGGGCCAGACCGCACTGCAGCTCCCTGCAGACCACCTCAGCAGCTTTGGGGCCAAAGTGGGAATCACAAACAGTTTTCCACTGGTCCCCATCACGGATCTCCACACGTCCTGAGCAGCGGCTCTTCCCTCCCACCAGACGGAAAAATCCTGGAAAAATACACCAAACAACCTGGGAATTCCCAGAGCCCTCTGTCAGTTACATGCCCACATCCCTCATCACCTCCGAACAAGCCGTGGCCAAAGTGCCTATTGCACATGCCAGAGGAAGCTGTTGGGGAAGGGCTGGTGCCAGAAACACATCCAAGACTCCTCCTCCCCTTGTCTACACCACCAGAGCACCTGAGGTGTGTGTCTGCCACACACTCACAGCCACAGGTGCTGCTCACACAAAGGGCTCCCACACAAGGTCCTCTGTGCTGCCCGGCACGGTCCCCCCAGCACCGCAGCCCTGTGAGCAGTTGGGGTCCAGGAGAACTGGCCCAGATGATGATGAAGCTGCAGCTGCTCAGATCCTGCAGAGCTTCGGCCAGGCAGGACCATCATCACCTGCGTACAAACAGAAGCTCCTTCTGATCCCAGGAGTGTTCCTGGGGTGTTGGGAGGTTCCTTTTAGGTGGGAGATGTCCCAGAGCACAGAAATGGAGCAGCTGTTATCATGGCTGGTGCTTTCCAGAGCCCTCCCCTGCCTGCTCGAGGGGGATGTTCTCATCCAGGGACACTGTGCTCTGCCCAGGGGTGCACAGGTCCCAGGCCAATGGCCAGGCAGGGGGCAGGAGACCCGCATGTCCCCCTGGCCTCACGCTGCCTCAGAGGGTGACAGCAGCACAGACGAGAGTCATTAAGTGCTGGCAAAGACCCTGTTTCATGGGTCAGGGTGGGGAGCTGTGGGCAGGCAGGAGGGATTGGGCAGCTTGTCAGCGCTGCCTGCATGGGATCCTATCCCCACAGGGCTGTCACAGCTTTCCCTAGGGACCAGTTACACCAGCAATGACAGTCCCAGCTCAGCAGCATGACTGGCCACACTAGGCCCGGATCTACCATGTTTGTTTTTTGCTGAGAGCACCGACATGTCACTTCTTGCATCCCAGCCCCAAAGTTAGGTATTAGGCTGACCCCTTACCTGAAAACGTCACTCCAGCATCAAGAACGTGAATACAGTCATGTTCACCCCATCCTGCATGTTTGCAGTCAGACAGGGCAGATTCGGTGCCATTACAGCCAACATAACTCATCCAAATGGGGCCAGATCCTGCCCCAAAGTGTCCGTACTGAGGAGCTCCAACAGCAGACCCACAGCCCAGCTGCTTACAAACCACTGCTGCATCGTTCATGTCCCAGTAGTCACCACACACAGTCCCCCACTGTCCCTGGTGTTTCACCTCCACTCTCCCAGCACAGCGCCTGCCGCCATCCGCCAGCCTCACCTCCACAGCACCTTCAAACACCAACACGGGATGAGTCAGGAGAGCGCCGAGCCCCAGTGCTGCAGGTCTGGGGGAACCTCCTGCCCGCACTGAATCAGATGTACCAGGGTGGGAGCCCCCTCCCCTCCAGGCTGTCCCCAGAGCAGCGCGAGGGTCCCTTCTGTCCCCACAGCTGCGCAAGGCTGGGGGTGCCCACGTCCAGCACTGCTGGGTCATTCTCCATCCCACCACACAAGGCACCTCTTCCCACCCAAAAGGCCACCTGTCCCCCACCCATGCCCACCCACACACTGCCCAGCCCTGCACTGGGCAGCAGCTGTCTCCAGCCCAGCACCCCCTGAACAGCCCCGTGTACCCAGGGCTGCAGCTTCCCCTGCAAACCACCTGCCCCAGCACCATCCAAACCCTGCCCAGCCCCAGGGCTTTCCCTGTTCCCACTGAGACCATCCACAGGATCACACATCCCCTCCTCTCCTGGTGTCAGCCCAGCCCCTGCACTGGGCCAGGCCCCCCAGGAAGGACGTCTCCCCACTGCAGATGTCCCCGTCCTCTTCCCTCTGCGGGGCACAAACTGCTCTTGTGGGGTCAGGGCTCCCCTGGAACAAGGGGCGCTGAGCAGCACACAAACCCTCTGGGGCACCCCAGAGGTTGGCAGTGGCCTGGGGATCTCTGGGTGCTGCCATCACCAGTGAGGCCACCACTGGCTCCAGAGGCAGAGTGCTGGGAACAAGGGGGCCCAAAATGGTACCCCAGGAGAGGGTGTCTGTGAATCCAGCCAGGCACAGGCTGCCCTGAACACTGGAGCCCTGGAAAAGGAGATACTCTCTCCCACCCAGATAGGCACAGGGAAGGGCACAGGCTCCATGGATCTGAGCACCTTCTGCCCCTTGTCTCAGCAGCACCTGCAAAGAAACCCCATTCCCAGACAGATCCCCATGACCACACTGGTACCCGCTGGCCCTGGGCGGTGGGACAAGGGAGTCAGCACTTACCCCTGCACAGCTGTACCCAGAGGAGCAGCCACAGCGTCTGAGGGGACAGGAGTCCCTCTGTGCCCATCCTGAGCCTCCTGCCCTGATGGCGCATCCCTCTGTGCTGCACTCCCTGCCGCAGCTCCAGGGACTCGTGGGAACAATGATGATGGGAGGGCAATATATCTCTGCAGATGTCCCCCAGCTACAGGAGGAGCCAATCGAAGCAGCAGCACCTTTTTAGACATTATCGGGAGCTATCTCCCCTCCGACACAGCCCAGTCCTCCAATGAACTTCTCCAGCGCCATTCATGACCATATATGAGGGACGGCTCCGCTGCAGGTGTCACATCACTGTGCTGGTGGAACGTCACAGGACAGGGTTGGTTGTAGTGGGGCAAACAATTTTTTACTCCTTGAGCCCTGTGGTGGGGACCAGGAGCACCGAGCATGTCCTGTGACAGGCTATCCAAGAGCTCGAGGTAGAGAGCGTCCAAACACTGCTGTGCTATAAGACCCATGGGGCTGCGACTGCACCGGGGCTGTGTCAGGAAGGGAAGGAAACAGCCCCTGTGACAGACCCCACAGTGCTGGGAGCAGCAGCTGGGAAAGGGCCTTAGCCCAGGGCAGAGCCCCATCCCAGGAGCGCTGGCTCACCCACCGCTCCCTGGAGAGCCCACGGAAGGTCCCTCGCAGGAGCTGGAGCTGGGACACGTCCCTGTCCTGGCAGCAGACGTGCAGCCCAGGGGCTCAGACGCGTCCCTGCCTGTCAGTGTGTCACCGAGGGGCCGTTATTCCCCACGGGTGGATCAGAGCTGCAGCCTGCAGGTGCACAAACCACAGCCCCCGCGCTCCCCCCGCGGCGCCCGGGCAGGAAGTCTGTGGTTTCCTCCGGGCGCCGTGCCCGGGCACATCCCTGCCGTGCCCCCGAGCCACCCCCACCCCGACGGCTGCAGCCAGGGCTGCAGGGGCTGCTCCTTCGGCCTCGCAGACACGGGGCCGGGCAGCTCCGGTACCTCGTGGGGACCCTGTGACAGCACATGGACGGTCTGCACCGAGCTCCATGGCCATGGGGTGTCACCGGTGACGTGAGCACTGCACCGTCCTACTGCCAGTGCTGGGTGTGCATGGGTTATACTGACAGTGACCTCACAGCTCCTGCTGCCACCGCTGTGTGCTCATTGGTTACAATGACAGTGACCTCACACCCTCGAGTGCCACCGCTGTGTGCTCATTGGTTACACTGACAGTGACCTCACACCTCTACTGCCACCGCTGTGTGCTCATTGGTTACACTGACAGTGACCTCACACCCTCGAGTGCCACCGCTGTGTGCTCATTGGTTATACTGACAGTGACCTCACACCTCTACTGCCACCGCTGTGTGCTCATTGGCTATACTGAGGGTGACCACAAAGGTACGACTGGCATCGCAGTGTGCTCATTGGTTATACTGAGAGTGACTTCACAGCTCCTACTGCCACCGCTGTGTGCTCATTGGTTACACTGACAGTGACTTCACAGCTCCTACTGCCACCGCTGTGTGCTCATTGGTTATACTGACAGTGACCTCACACCTCTACTGCCACCGCTGTGTGCTCATTGGTTATACTGACAGTGACCTCACACCTCTACTGCCACCGCTGTGTGCTCATTGGTTACAGTGTCACATGTGTGTGTGCACTCTATGGACTTCTGCTGACAATGGTTCCAAAAAGCTGAATTTGGGTGGGGTATAAATATGGTTTTGTGACATCAGGAGCACCCAGACGAGCCATGTGTCTGTTCCTGGCCCATCTACTACTCAGCCACTGGTGATGTCATAATATCTATGTCTGATATGGGCCTGCTCCTGGTCTATTGGCTATTCAGACACCAATGACCGCAAAACCACCTACACATGCCATGGCCCTACTCCAGGCCTGTGAGCTACTCAGGGCTGACTGACTCAGACACCTGGTGACCTCCCCAGCACCTGTAAGGACGTGCACCTGGTCCTGGCCCATCAGCCATTCAGCCAGGACTGACATCACAAGTACATCCCAAGCCACGTTTCTCCCTCTTGCCTTCAGCTCCTCAGACACCAGTGACCTGACCACATCACATCCACCCACTTGCTGTCTGCTCGCCTGCGAGACACAAAGGCACAAGTGACCTCACAAGCTGTGACACAAACTGTGTGCCTGCGCTGGGCCTGTCAGCTGCTCGGGTGTCAGTGACCTGCAACCACTTACACAATCGCTGAGTCAGCTCCTGGCCTGTGATCTACTGAGACACCAGGGACCTCACCCGCACAACCTATTTGCTCTGTGCACATGTTGGGGGTGACCCCATCTGGCAGCGCCCACCCAATCACTTGCTCAATCCCCAGCAGCGGGATGGGGGAGGGAACTGGAAGGGCAAAAGTAAGAAAGAATATCTCATGGGTCAAGATAAAGACAATTTAATAAGTGGAGAAGTAATCACTCAGAGCAGGAGATATATATGCTCAGCCTGTCTCTGAGCAAAGGATGTTCTGAAGAACACACCTGCCTCCTCAGTTCTATTGCTGACCATGACGTCATATGGTGTGGAATATCCCTCTGGTCAGTTGGGGTCAGCTCTCCTTGCTTTGTCCCCTCCAGCCTCTTGCCACCTGCAGCCTCCACACTGTTAGGGCAGAGGGAGAAACAGCGAAGGCCTTGAGGCTGTGCCAGTGCTGCTCAGCAACTGCTACAACGTCAGAGTGTTGTCAAAGCTGTTCTGGGCACCATCAGCAGGGGCTGTGAACAAGAAAATTAGCTCCATCCCAGCCAGTACAATCTCCACCCCTTATTCCATACCATGTGCACCCTGCTCAGGTCCTACAGTGTTCAAGACATTGACATCCACCACCACCCCCGTCCCCACCCCTTGACACCACACACGCAGCACACTGGGTTTGGCTGGTGTGGCTCAGGCGGACCTGGGCAAGTCCCATCACACTCCTGACTTCTCCCCTCACTCAGTCAGAGCAGTTTGGAACATTCAATCAGGTTATGAACCTAAGGACAAAGAAACCTATTTATCACCAGCATGCACCCCGCAGTGGCTTTACAGGCAGCTGGGTGACCCCCACAACCAGTGGGGTGCCTCTGTTTGGCATCTCAACATCCAATTTGTGGTTCCTGGGTTCGTTGGCGAGTTCTTCTGCGCTTGGCCTTGTTACACCTCAGACAATTGGCCTCAGCCCAATGAACCAGCAGCTCCAGATCCTTCTGAAGAGCCTTCCTACCCTCCAGCAGATCAACATTCCCACCCAACCTGGTGTCATCTGCAAACTTACTGAGGGTGCGCTTGATCCCCTTGCCCAGATCATTGATAAAGAGAATAAACTGGCCCCAATACTGAGCCCTGGGGAACACCACTCACGACCGGCTGCAACTGGATTTGGCTCCGTTCACCACAACTCTGTGGGCCCAGCCCTCCAGCCAGTTCTTTATCCATCGCAGATACACCCATCCAGGCCATGAGCTGCAGCTTCTCCAGGAGAATGCTGTGGGATACGGTGTCAAAGGCTTTACTCAAGTCTAAGTACACAACATCCACAGCCTGTGTGGCGGATTCACTCCCCCACGACAGACTTTCCCTCATCTGCTAAGCCGGTCACCTTGACATAGAAGGAGATCAGGTTGGTCAAGTGGGACTTGCCTTTCATAAATCATGCTGATTGGGCCCGATTGCTTGTCTCGTATGTGTGACCTCCCGGTCCCTTTCCCAGCCATGTTCCTGCTGTTGATCTATCTCCTGCAGAGGCAGAAGGGACCTCACAGTCCCCTCCACAGCCATTGACTTCCTACTGGATTATGAGTTCCTGAGACACAGCTGAGCACATGGCATCGTACCCAGCCATCACCCTCCTTGTGGTCCAGTGTGTGAGCAGATAAAACTAAGCTGCTTTCATCAAATTTATCTAATAGATTTCCTATCAAGGGTTTGAGTGGAGAAACGTTCCTCAGAGGAGCTGCTGTATTTACACTGGTGCATTTTATATCTCTGCTTCTGCCTTTTTTTTTTTTCTTCTTCCTCGGTCTATTCTGTCTTGAAAGAGCTCTCCAAGGAAAAGATTCATGGAATCCTATAATAACACAGGTTGGAAGAGACCCCTGAACACCATCTCTGTCCCACTGACCTTTATGGCGCCCCAAGAAATAGCTGATAGCATTTGTGCTCACTTGAGTTTATCTTACTGCATGCACACAATGGACATGCACATGACGCGTATGTTTACAAATCATCTTTACAACAAAAACATGGACTTTTGACCTAGTTTTTCATAGAATCATAGAATGTCCTGAGTTGGAAGGGACCCACAAGGATCATCGAGTCCAACTCCTGTCCTGGCACAGGACAACCCCACAGTTCACATCATCTGTCTGAGGATGTTGTCCGGTCTCTTCTTGAACACTGTCAGGCTTGGGGCCGTGACATCTCCCTGGGGAGCCTGTTCCAGTGTCCAGCACCCTCTGGGCAAAGAACCTTTTCCTCATGTCCACCCTGAACCTGGCGGATGTTTCTTCCATTCCCTTGGGTTCTGTCATTGTTCTGTCATCCACAGACAAGACATCAGTACCTTCCTTCTCCCCTTGTGAGGAAGCTGTAGCCACCATGAGGTCTCCTTTTAGTCTTTTTTTTCAGTTCTGATGGTGAGAAAACCCCTTGCTTTGCTTTCTGAAGCAGAAAGGAGAAGCCATGACCTCCAGGCAATGGGAAGGGGGATCCTGTCCCTCACACACGGCTCAGGGCTCTTCCTGGGACCGTGGGATGTGGGTGTGCAAGGCCGAGGGAAGGACAACACTGGTACAACAACTGCCAGCTTCCTCATTGGGCCTCCATGGAGGCAACGAGGCCCCAGTGCCATGAGGACAACATGTCTTCTCCTAGGCCTCAGTGGCAGAGACAACTCCCATGGCCAAGGGGACAGAGACCTGGGATCTGTTGGTCCCTTCCAGCCTTGCCAGCGCCCTTTGCCACCTCCATCACAGGCTGTTCTACACCGTCCTATCACTGCCCCTCTTTCTCTGCAGCCCGTAGACACCCATCTCTCTTCCCCACCTGCTCTCACCCCAGCATTTCTGTCCCTTCCCTGATGTGTCTGCACCCTCACTGGCTGTTCTTTGGAACACAAAGCCATGGGCTGATCCAGCTCCCTCTGGGTGACCTCTTGCGCCACAGCCCTGCCCTTCCAGTGACACATCTTCCTCCTGATATCCAGTCCTCACCTTCCAAGTTGCACTTTCTGACTCTTCCCTGCTTCTTCCCACTTCCAAGGAGAGCACGACCATCTAAGAAACTGCCCTTCATGCAGGGAACCCAACCTGTTAGGCTTCTTGTGGTCTTTTACCTGACCAGAGAGAAGTAACTTCACCACCATCTTCTAAATCCCGTGACTGCTGTTGGCCTTTCAGCTTCTCTGACAGGCACAACCATGTTCCTGCTGCTGTCCCGTCATGTTCTCAGGTGGGATGGACATGACAATGCATCTCCAAGGCCTCTTCCTGGATAAGACCTGTGGGTACCTTGGCAGATATTCTTTCCCAGCCATGTCCCTGCTGCTGGCCTGTCACCTCCAGAGACAGAACTGATCTCACTGTCCCCTTCACAGCCACACGCTTCTGAGTGGATTATGAGTTTCTGAGACACAACTGACCTCATAATACCACACCCATCCATCCCCCTCCTTAGCCCCCAGGACCTGATCAAGACTGAAGCATGTTCTACGCAGTCCTACACCTGCCCCTCTTTCCCTGCAGGCTGTAGACACCCATCTGGCTTCCTCACCTTGTTCAAATTCATCAAATATATTTCCTACTAACAATGTGCATGAAAAGCACTCTTCTCTGGAACTGCTGTATTTCCATTAACACCTTCTATATCTCCTCTTTTGACTTTTTTTTTATTATTCTTCTACCTGTTCTATCTCCAGAAACCTCTCCAAGGCAAAAATTCTTTCAAATTACAGAATAACTCAGGTTTGAAGAGAGCCCTTGTCTCACTCATCTTGTCTCACTCTCCCACTCAGGGCACGGTCAACCAGGTGAGGTTGCTCAAGGCCTCCACCCAGGTTTGCATCATCCTCAAAAGTGTTGAAAGTGCACTCTCTTACATCTTAGAATGGGAGAATAAAGACGTTCAACAGTGTTGGCCCAAGTGCTGGTCACTGAGAGATGACACTAGTAACTGGTTGCATGGAGGACTTTGTACCACTCATGATATTTGGGCTTAATGGTTCAGCATCCCTCCCAGCATCCACTTCTGGAGCCCCATCAGCACCACTCTGCCCAGAAGGACACCATGGCTGAGGCCTTGCAAGCACCCTGTACACAACATGCCTTTCTTTCCCCTGTCCATTTGGGTTCCGCAATCCCTTCCTTTGCCTTCACATTCCAGGAAATGGGTGTAGGAGGACATGTCCCATCCCTTTCCCAGGGAGGGAGGTAGGGTCACCAGCCTGTAACTCTCCCAGTTCCTATTCCTGCTCTTCTTGAAGATGGGTTTGAGGTCTGCGATTTCTAAGGACCCCAGAACCATTCTGGTTTCCATGGCACTTTTGAGAGCACAATCCGGAATCATGGGAAGGGTGACGTAGCAGACAAGAACACGTGCAATGAGCCTGTCCAAGGCAGCTGAGATGAATCTCACTGGTCAAATGGGGTTTGTTCCTGTAGTCAAACACAGAAATGTCCAGGTTCTGTCAGGTGTCAACATCTGAGCTGGCCTCATGGACTCCTTATGCACCCATGGATGCTCAGAGACAGAGTCTGTCCCTTTTACACACAGAGCCAGGTGTCACAGAGTCCCTCTCGACCTCCTGTTGCCACTCCCAAAGGGCAGGAGACACCTGAGCCCTGTGGTGTGTCACCCTGCTCTGCACTCATCTGACTTGTCCCAGGGCAGGAAGAATGGACACAAGGAGCTTGCTTGAAGGAAGCACATCCCAGTGCTGCATTCAGGCAGTTAACAATGGGATGTTACTTCCAACACCAAGTGACCTCAAGATCTTGTCTGTCCCACAGGCCTTCATGGAACCCTAAGGAATAGTTGATGGTGTTTGTGATCACTCGGGTTCATGTCACCTCAAGTACATGACGTGCATGCTCACAATTCATCTGTACAAAGCAAACACGAACTGCTGAACTACTCATTCAGTGTCCATCCATGGAGGGAAGAACAACCTCTGTGGGTGAGAGGCCAGTGCAGGAAATGGTGGTTGTGAGGGGCCAGTGCATGATGATTGACCTGAGGCTCCTTCCCAAGGGGTGTCCAGTGCACACGGGCACAGCCCAGACCCTGCTCTGCTGGTCCTGCAGGTCTCTGGCAGGAGGCCTGGCTGTGAGAGGACACTGCTGTGTGCCCAGCCCTGCACACACACACTGTGCAGCTGCACAGTGGTGTTTCATCTGTGGGCCACATTCTTGTACATGTTCTTGACAGAAACTTTGCAAGAAGACCTAAGCCTTCAGGCACTGCCTTAAGAAGATCACTCTTCTTTATATAAGTATGTTACGGAGGCCAGCTCTGTCACAGCAGTGCCCATTGCCTGTCCCTGCCTGCGCTCACAGGACTGACACACAGCAGGACGGTGACCAGGCTGCCAGAGCACTCAGGCCTTGCACCAACACAAGGGATGAGAAGGAGAGTGTGGGAGTGGAACGAGAACAGCTCTGGAAGACCAAGGGCTGCTGCTCCCTGTTAGTGCTGCCAGGCTGGGACTCTGTTCCCTCCACCAGTACAGACAGAAACTGTCATTGCAGCTCCAAAAAGGCCTTAAAAATAAAACAAAAAAAACCCACTGCAGAGCCCTTTATTCTTTTTAAAAACAGAGAGAAAATGGCTCCTCATTTCCATAGACACTTGGTCAGAAAAAAAGGCAGACAGTGAATTAGGAAAGGAATGACAACTTTATGACAAAACACAACCACAACAACAAGAAACACATTGAATGTCACGAGTTACCCTATAACTGCTATGCAGAGGGTGAGAGTTTGTTGCTGTTTCTTATTGAAAAAGTGCAGTTATCAA
Organism: Caloenas nicobarica; assembly: GCF_036013445.1. NCBI lineage: Eukaryota > Metazoa > Chordata > Aves > Columbiformes > Columbidae > Caloenas > Caloenas nicobarica. Next base: position 2,376,319 of record NC_088273.1, read on the forward strand.
TTTCCACACTGAATCCTGGAGCTCCTGGTTCCTCATGCTGTAGATGAGGGGGTTCGCTGCTGGAGGCGGCACTGAGTACAGAACAGACAGCACCAGGTCCAGGGAAGGGGATGAGATGGAGGGGGGTTTCAGGTAGGCGAAAATGCCAGTGCTGATGAAAAGAGAGACCACAGCCAGGTGAGGGAGGCAGGTGGAAAAGGCTTTGTGCCGTCCCTGCTCAGAGGGGATCCTCAGCACAGCCCTGATGATCTGCACATAGGAGAAAAAAATGAAAAAAAACATCCCTCAAAAAAAAAAGCACTAAACATGAGAAGCCCAACTTCCCTGTAGTGGGCATCTGAGCAGGAGAGCTTGAGGATCTGGGGGATTTCACAGAAGAACTGGTCCACAGCATTGCCCTTGCACAGTGGCAGTGAAAATGTATTGGCCGTGTGCAGCAGAGCATTGAGAAACCCAGTGGCCCAGGCAGCTGCTGCCATGTGGACACAAGCTCTGCTGCCCAGGAGGGTCCCGTAGTGCAGGGGTTTGCAGATGGCAACGTAGCGATCATAGGACATGATGGTGAGGAGATAATACTCTACTGAAATGAAAAAGAGAAACATAAAGAGCTGTGCAGCACATCCCTAAAAGGAGATGGCCCTGGTGTTCCAGAGGGAGTTGGCCATGGATTTGGGGAGAGTGGTGGAGATGGAGCCCAGGTCGAGGAGGGAGAGGTTGAGCAGGAAGAAGTACATGGGGGTGTGGAGGTGCTGGTCACAGGCTATGGTGGTGATGATGAGGCCGTTGCCCAGGAGGGCAGCCAGGTAGATGCCCAGGAAGAGCCAGAAGTGCAAGAGCTGCAGCTCCCGTGTGTCTGTGAACGGCAGGAGGAGGAACTGGGTGATGGAGCTGCTGTTGGACATTTGCTGTTTCTTGGAATGTGGACTCTGTTCAAAAAAAGAAAACCCAACGTAAAATTAGGACAAACTCCTCTTAGCAAAGCCACATCATTTTTTATAGATATCACCCCAATAGAAATGCATTTCGTTTCTCTGTTGTGTGCTGGCTGAGTGTGCTGTGAGGAGCAGGACCTCTGCCCATGTGCTGCCCAGCAGCCAGCTTTGCTCTGCTGCAGTGAGGACATAGGACCTGGTTTGTGACAGCTCTGACGTTCACAAGGAATGGCAGATGTAATCCACCTGCAATGAAAAAGTTTAATATCTGTCCTCATGGCTGTCAAGGGCTTGGGCTGCAAAGGAGACAATTAGCATATTTTTATAAATATTTTATCTGGGTTTTTTTATTTTCCATCACCACATCAGGTGAGTGCTGTTTTTTCAGGGGTAGAAATCCTAATTTCTATGATTGAAAATGTGATGAATCGAGAGACAGGAGAGGCAAAAAGGCTCAGCTTTCTCTGGTGCTTTATTGAGTCAGACAGCAGCAGTGTCCATCAGGATTGTACTCATCTGTCCTGTGCTTCACCTTGTGCTGCCATGAAAATGACTTCAGAAACAAATTAATCTAATTACTCCAAACAACTGTACTCATACTGGAGCAGGAGAGCTCTGTTTGAAAGGGCAGATCTGCAAACTGTTCCCTGCCCCAGCCCAGAGGTGGAGATGTGATGGAGAGAGCAGGACATGACCCCTCACCCAGAGAAGCAAAGGACTCTGGCAGGAGAGTGCGGACCCCAAGGAAAGGCTCAGCACTCCTGGCATCCTACAGCAGAGCTGGGCCTTTCTAGGGGCAGCTGGTGAGCCCAGCAGGACAGGCAGAGCAGAGTCAGGGCTCCTGGAGATGGGATGTGCTAAAGGGACAGTCCGATCATTGCCCAGCAGACAACCCCCAGCAGCCACCTGCAGAGCAGGAGCAAAAGAGCTCCTGAACAGCCCCTGCTCTGCTGCCTGGAGCTGTCCCTGCCTGCAGCTGAGTCTCTGTGCCCAGGTCTCCTCCTGTCAGTGTCACAGACCCCATCCCAGCCGCTGTGTGCTCAGCTCTGCCCTGCAGACCCCTCCCAGCAGCCGGGCACTGCCCAGGGGCAGCTCTGTGTGGGCCGGCTCTGATGGGAACATCAGATCAACAATAATGAGCCTGGAAAAGTCATCCTGATGCTGTCTGGAAGCCACAGTGTGTTGATTTCTGGTAGAAACAGGCTTATTCACCCCAAAGAGTAACAGATTTGGAATTTCAGTTCATCCTCCTGAACTGAGACATTTATTTCTGTGTCCCACTGGCCACATAGACAACCCAGAGTATGAGACTGTTTGAACAGGATTCTTCCTTTTCACAAAGCCCCTCTCTTGCTGTGCTTCTTTTAACTCCTCCCGGACAGGTCATAAAGTGATCTGGAGCTGTGAGCAGCCCTGACACACACAACACCCACTCCATAGCAGGACCCTGCCCAGCTAGAGGTGGCTCCTTCCACCCACAGCTTCTCCCCTCAGTGTTGTTGGGATCTCCCCGGGCAGGCTGAGCGCTGACCCTGGCAGGCGGCAGAGTCCCTGCCCCGGCACAGCCCTGGGGTGCAGGGACCCTGCTCTGCATGACAGCCCTGGGCACCCCTGGGTGCTCACCCGGCCTCACAGCTGTTCAACATTGCTTGAACAAGAGCCCCCTCCTTACAGATCCCACAAGCTGTGGCTGTGCCAGTTTTAGGAGAAACCTCCAGGAGCTACAGCTGCATTGCCCTGCACCCAGAGACTTACCGTGTCAAGGGCGGCAAAGATTTCTCCTTCAGTGAGCTCTCAGTCATCCTCCCAGTCCTGACCACCTTTAATCTCTCTCTGCCTTGCTCGTCTCCCTGAGATCCCCAGGCAGAGCCCTCAGCCCTGCTGCGCTTTGCAGAGGAGCTGCTCCTGGGCAGAGCTGTCTCTCTACAGCGCTGCCGCTTGCCATGAGCTCCCTCTGTCCCAGGAGCCCAGCCCAGCTCAGCAGCACAGGAGCAGCCCAAGGCACTTTAATGACCCCTCTGGTGGCTTTGGTGCTGAGTCCATGAACCTCAGACACTGAAAGGCAGTTGAAGAAACCTGTCAGGAAGCCAAAGTCAGATTCAAACTCCAAAGTTTCTTGTAATGTTAATGGGTCCCACTGAGAAACACTGCTGAGGAACCATCCCCAGGGTCAGTTAATTCAGAAAACTGGAAGCACTGGTGACAGGTCAGGAAAAGCAAAGTAAAGGTGGCTCTGATGCTGAGTAAACTGGATGTGTTTCATTAACCAAAGGGCCAAGCCCTGACCCCCAGACCCTGGGAAATCAGATCCCATCCCTCCCACGTTGCCCAGGGCTCTTCCTGGGACACTGTGATGTGGGGCTGTGCCAGGCCAAGGGCAGGACTATGGTCCCACACCTCCCAGGTTCCTGGCTGGGGACAAGGAGGCAATGAGGCCCCTGTGCTGTAAGGACAAGGTGTCTCCTCACAGACACTAGAGGTGGAGACAACGGCCATAGCTGAGGGGAGAAGGAGCTCATGTCTGTTGGGGGCTTTCAGCCTTTTAACATCCCTTGATCATCTCCACAACAGCCTGTCCTATGCTGTGGCATCACCTGCACCTCTTGCCCTGCAGGCTGGAGACATCCCCCCTGCTGCCCCACCTTGCTCTTGTCTGAGCATCTTCCTTCCTTTGCTGAGATCTCTCCATCCTCCCCAGCTGTTCCTTGAAGCACAAAGCCTTGGGCTGATGCAGACTCCTTTGGGTGACCTGCTCCACCACAGCACTGCCCTTCCACTCACATTCCTTTCTCTGCATGTCCAGCCTGGACCTCCCTGGCTGCACTTTGTGCCTTGATTTCTTTCTCATGCTCTTTCCCACTATGAAGAAAACCTCCATCATCTCTGAAACCACCCTTCAAGCACTCTCAGGCTTCTCTCCTATTACTGCAGCCTCCCCAGCACTGCTCACTTCTCCTTGTTCAGTTTCAGAACTTTCTGATGGGCGAATCCCAGATTTTCTCAAGGTCTGGACTCTCCCTTGACTGAAGGTCCATTTGCTCAGCTCTTAATGTTTGCATGCGGATGGCTTATCCTGATGAGGGTGTCTCTCCTAAGACAAGAGCATGAGGAGTTACAGGACACAGAGAGTGGAATTTTGCCTTCATGTGGGAGAGCATTTGGAATGCATGGAGACAATGTCAGCTGAACGTTGAGGAGTCAGCATGAGAGGGCAGAACAACATGGGCAATGTTGTGGTGACTGGACATCAGCTACAGGCTCCCTGATCAGGAAGAGGAATTAGATGAGGCCTCCTTCAGATAAATGAAAAAAGCGTCATGTTTCCAGGCCTCATGTTTCCTTGTTGCAGACCTAAGATATTCCAATATCTGCAAGGTACCAGGCGTCCAGGAGGGTTTTGGAGCTCATTGACAACATCTTCCTGACACGGGTGACTGAGGGGTCAGTGAGGTGAGGTGCCCTGTGGGACTTCACAACTACAAACCAGAAAGATTTGGTCAGGGATGTAACAGTCAGGGATGAGAAAGTGGAGCTGAGGCCCCTGGAAGATGATAACTGGAGGATGGTGGGTGAGATGGTGACATCGAAGTAGGTGTGAAGGGTGAAGGAGCTCAGGAAATCTGATCGGCCTTACAGAACAGCCTGCTCCAAGCACAAGAATGATGTCTCCAAGTACCCATGAAAAGAAGCATTTATCTCGTGAGGCTGCTTGTCTGAACTGATGGAGCTCCAGGGCTAAAAGGCAGCACACAGGAGGTGGAAGCAGGGGAAGCTGCAAAGGGGGAATTTAGAAACCTTGTCTATAGATGTAGGGAGTGATGCCAAAGCTGCCCTGGATTTCATACCTGCAGGGGAGGCTGAGGGCAGCAAGATGAGCTGACACAGCTTCCTTACAGTAAAAGAAGAGACAGGGCGATCATGGGCCTGCTGCTGAACTTCCTAAGAGTAGAATCAGACAGGACTGAGGTACTTCATGGCTTCTTTGTCTCCATCTTCACCAGCAAGGTCTCCCGGGACTTTGTTCCTGAAGGCAGGAGTCTGTAGAACACTCAGGAGTGGATGGCGCTCAAGTCAGGGGTTACCTGAGTAAACTCAAACACGATTACAGAAAAGGAGATGGATCATTTGACCAGCTCCCTGAACACAGGTATAGCTGTGCTGTGGCATCTGAGATTCCCAGGAACACCCTGCTTTGGTCCAGAGGATGTGACTCCTCTTGAGGTGGCCTGGACTATCTCCTCACTCACGTGGTGATTTAGGCACCCACTTTTCTGACATATTCAGTCTTTATCAGGAGATGCTCCACATCCATATGAACTGGAGGCTGCTGATACCACCTGTTCTGGAAAGGGAGGGAAGGGCGAGCATGGAAGGAAATAGAAGAAATGTGGCTTTATTGCTATTTATTATGGAAATGCTCTCTGTTTGGCTATTCCTGAAATCTCCCTAATCATCCACACCAGACTCGAAGCCTTCAGGAAAATGCTGCACAGAGCCTTGGCTTGTAAGAGCATTTTGGATGTTAATGAGCCCTCTGCTGCCATGATCCTGAACTGCAGATGCTGAAAGAATGAACAAACCTCTAATGAAGTGAAAGGCAGAAACAAACTGAAGTGTGTGAGGGTGTTTGGGACCCCACGAAGGGCTATCACTGACCCAGCGCTGAAGGAAACAAGCAGTCGAGGTCCCTGTCCCTGGAGGCTGGTGAAGCAAAAGCCTTGAGACACTGGCTACAGGTGGTAAAGGTGATGTGCAGGTCGCTCTGATGCCAGGTGAGCCCTTCATGTCTGTTCATCATCAGAATGGTGTGGGGGACTACGGTGGGTCCGTGGATTCCCTGACGGAGGGCATGGGAACAGAGATCAGCCTTGAAGATATTAAGGCCTACCCATGAGAAAGATGGGAGTAAAGGAGTATCCAGACATATTAATGTGTACCCGTGAGAGAGAAGGGAGTAGAAAAGTAACATTGATGATAGCAAAATCAGCCAATGAGATGTTACTGCTGTAACTTGTAACCGATAGTGAAGAGACACAGGAATTGGTAAAACTGTATAAAAATGCACTTGTGGCAATAAATGGCATCTACTACTTTCATCCTGGAAGAACTTGGTCTATGTCGTTTGTCTGTCTCAACCAGGACAGAATGGCTGAGCCCTGACCCCAGGACCAGCCAAAGGAGATCATTTCTCTCTGATATTTCTCAGGCTCAGCCTGTGGTCATTGTGAAGGTATTTGTGTTTTGGGTGTGGGTTTGGTGCCAAGTGCTGTTGCTTTATCCACAAGGCTCTGGTTTTCTGAGGATTTGGCAATGCCTGTGAGGTCCTCAAAACCCATTCAGCTTCTTTCATAGACCTGGCGATGGTTCTCAATCACCTAAGCTGTCCCAGCCCCAAACTTGCTTGAATCCTCAATTTGGATCCATGCCCCAGCACTGAAATGCACATGTTCCTTCTTCTGCTGCCCTAAAATTAAAACCAAAGGCAGTCGATTCCACATTAACATGACCAGCCCATGCTCTTCAGGTCTTCTTCTTGCCTTTAACACACTCACTGCTACGCATAGACCACTCTCATCCTGCACTCCCATGTGTCTCACAAACCTTTCGCTCTTGTCATCCAGCAACAGGCCAACACTCCAGGAGGTTGGTGCTTCCTCCAGGCTCATGGATGATTCCTGAGGACCATCCAAGTGTGGGCAGTGTAAGAGAGGAGCAGAGCGAGGTCAGCTCATGGGCCATGACGGAGCACAGCCAGCCCCAGCAGCAGCCATTCCCATCTCCCAGGCACAGCCATGCCCACAGCATGCAAATGTCACTGCCTTATATGATTAGCCCAAGAGAAGCCTGCCTTCTTTCCATAATCCCCTAAAAACCTTCCTCCTATTCCCCCTCCACCCACAGACATCAACCACATTCCACTTGCAGGCTCAGACATGGTTGTAAGGATTTACTAACATCGTCAGCCATCACCCTTTTCTACCTCACATCCCCTGACCCTCTCCCACACCACACATGGGCGGTCACTGCTGCTCAGGGCCTCTCGCTCTTCAGAAGATGACTTGAACTTCTTGGTTCCTCCTGGTGCTTGTTATAATCTTCCTTGCTCCCTGCAGACCTCATGGTGAGTTTCCTTGTTCATGTCACGGCCTTCATAACCAGCTCTTATGGAATGCTTGTCTTTATGTGATCATCCGTGCAGGTGTTATCCCAGAAAAGTACCAAATATATCAAATCTGATGCTGAGTGAAATGCAATAAAACCCTGTTCAGCCACCTCCATAGCTGTGCCTTTCCAGCAAGGAGTTTCTCCTGAGAAAGGGATCCAGCCTCTGCCGCTCTCTGGAGAGGAACATGAGCAGTGTCCGTGCACCTGGGGATGCAAAGGGTGACTTTTGCAAGACCGCCCTTTATCTGAACCACAGAGATATGTACGTACGGATGGGGTATCAAGCCTCTTAGTGCAGCAGAGATTGGAGTTCTGATCTCCCTTCATCTGCCCTGTGTGACAGCGTTTAAAATCAACTACCCCGGTCAAAAAGTTGCTTTTGATTCTCTTCACAGTCTGAAGCACCACATGGGTCAGGAGATGAGCCGAGATACTCAGCGAGGACTCACGCTTCTGTGTTCTTAAACTTTAGGTGTTCCCGGGAATCTCAGGAGACAAGGCGTGTTGATTCCTGGGTTCAAGGAGCTGGTCGAGTTCCTCGTCTCCATTTCTGTAATGGTGCCTTTTATGCCTGGCTGATGTGCAGAATCTGTACGTGGACGTTGACAACTGTTGAACAACATGTTCTGAAAGGATTGACAAGGTGGCCTGTTCTTTCTGGAAGGGTATTAGCACAGAAAAAAAGAAGAAGCTGGGTTGGGGCACATGAAAAGGGATGCAAAAGTTGTGGTCAGGACTGTTTCTGGTTACTTGTAAAGCAGCCCTGTGCCTCATGTGAATGATTTCTGTGATCAGAGAGAACCTGAGAGCTTTCCACTAATAGAAAACCTGAAGGGAAAGGAAGGACAGCGTCATCCCGACTGGATAGGTCCTCAGAAGGTGTCTTGTCCAACCTCCTGCTCAAAGCAGGATCAGACCAGATTACTCAGAGCTTTATCCAAACACATTTTGGTCACTTTCTGGGACAGAGTGAGTGTTAGTTCCAGTGATCCCTGACTTGATCCCCACCCACTGCTGGTTGTTCTGCTCCAGATTCCTGCCTCCAGTCACAGAGGCTTGGGAGACAGCAATTCCTCAGAAGAAAGACTCTTCCTTTGAGAATGCTGGTAGGAAATGTATTTTGCTGAGTAACTGGCAACACTTATATATTTTACTATATATTTACCAACACATAAATATATATTTTTCCTTATGATCACATAGAAAGACAGATAACACAGGTCTGTTGAGATCACTGCCAACATGGCCATCTTAAAAAAGAACAGTTCAATTAACCTTTTTCTCCTTCTTTCCTGCATCAGGCAAGAGTGGCCAAGAGCTTTGAGCTTGACTCACTCTGTGCCAAGGGTAAAAAGGGGCATTGACAGTCCAGGGCAGTGGAGTTTTTGGTGCCTTTCACTCTGTGCAAGATACAAGGATTATCTCTCTTAATGCTGTAGGCTTTGGTAGGATAGAAATCTAGAGAACATTTTTTAAAAATGGAGGAAAAAAGAAACCAAATGAAAGACGTAGAGTGAAGGAAATGTCTTCTTGCAACTTTAAGCATCAAACATTGTTGGTGTTATAATTATTTTTCTTTGTTTTGAATACTTTAAATATCAGTGTTTTCCCATGACATCAAAATGAGACTTTTCGGGGTGTACGTTAATAGCTAGAGGAGAACTTGTGATCTTCCACAAGATTTCCCTTCTCAGCACTCTCTGTCTTAGGCTGTGCATTTGATCTCCCTCATCTTTTATGTATTTTTTCCTGCCCTAACTAAACTGACCATGTCTGAAGTCCCATTTCCAGCAGCTGATCTGCACACAAGCACTTGCGATTGCTCTCTGGATTTCCCTTCCCCTTACTCTTTGATCACTCAGACATCTCTCAACAATCCAGTTGCTGCTTTCAGCTTCAAGGAGGTAAAAGCTTCCTTGTCTTTCGGTAGTCTGTCTAATTCTGTCTTTAGCCAACTCTTTTATTGTGTTTATTTTGTAATTCATTTCTGCCTAAAATATTTTCTCATGGTTATGCCTTGTGAATGGTGAATCTCATTGGTGGCAGTTTGTCCTTGGCATACAGTTGAGGAGTGTGCTTTCTTTTAATCATGAATCTTATCAGCTTTATTTTGTTTGTTCAAAAGGAAAGAAAAGTCCCTCTTTGCCTGTGTGCAGCCAGGTCTCCAAGGAGAGCAGGTGGGAGCTGGTGCAAAGGAGCTGGAACATCCAGCTGCAGCCTGCAGTGGAGAAGTCTGGTGTAAGGAAAAGGGATGCAAGTCCCAGGTGGCCAAGGAGAGAAATGATGGGGTTGGGGAGGTGAGGAGCAAGGTTGTCCACACAGTGTCAGGCCTCAAGTGTCAGACCTTCTCCAACCAGTCCAGACCTCCACAGGAGAGACCCTGGATCGATATAATACTGATAGAATATTTTCTTTAAACGGAAAAATTAATGAAATACACCCTTTAAAATAGAAAGACGCTTTTATGAGAAGCTTTTTGAAATCTTTCTACATAGTTACACCAAGAAAACTCTCTAATTCACTGTACAAGAGTAGAAGACAATTACAAGAAGAGACTTGGTTTCTTAGAGCTTTCTTCAGTGTAATGAGCCCCATGGTGCATTTGGTGCTGAGTCCTTGAACCTCAGGTGCTGAGAGGAGATTGCACAAACCTTGCCAGAAGTCAAAGTCAGAAGAAAAATGTACTAAGTACCTTGAAGTATTAATGAGTTCCACTGAGGGCAAGTACCAGCAAAGCCTCCCCAGGGACTCGTTAGAGCAGAGAATTGGAGGCCATGATGGCAGATAAACAAAGGGTCATGTGCAGGCAGCTGAGGTGCTGAGAAAAGCCTGGTTTTGTTGGATGAAGCAGAGAGGCCAAGGCCTGACCCCCAGCCCCTGGGAAGGCAGATCCTGTCCCTCACCCATTGCTCAGGGCTCTTCCTGGGGCAGGGGGATGTGGGCTGTGTGATGCTGAGTGAAGGACAATGGTGTGACAGTTCCCAGCCTTCCTGGGGGTGTGCAAGGAGGCCATGAGGTGCCCCAGTGCCTGAGGACAACATGATGATTGCCATAGCCAAGGGGACAAAGACTTGGGTTCTCTTGGTGACATCCAGCCTTGCCAGTGCCCTTTGCCATCTCCACCACAGGTTGTCCTACACTGTCCCACAGCTGCTTCTGTTTCCCTGCAGGCTGCAGACACCCACCTCGCTTCCTCCCCTTGCTCTCACCCAGGTATTTCCGTACATTGACTGATGTGTCTCCACTCCCATGCTCTGTTCCTTGAATCACAAGGTGGTGGACTGAACTCATGCTCCTTCTGAATGATTTCTTGTACCACAGCACTACCCTTTGAGTGACATTTGTTCCTTCTCATGTCCAGTTTCCACATTCCAAGCTGCGCTGTGTGGCAGTGTTTCTCTCCTCTGCTGTAGAAAGGAGGACCCTGAAAAGTACTGACCTGTCAATCTGTTACCTTTGCCTGGGAAGATCATGGAACAGATCCTCCCAGAAACTGTGCTAAGGCACAAGGAGGACAGGGAGGTGATTTGAGACAGCCAGCATGGCTTCACCAAGGGCAAGTCCTGCCTGACTAACCTAGTGGACTTCTACGATGGAGTAACTACATCAGCGGACAAAGGAAGGGCTATGGATGTCATCTACCTGGACTTTGACATGGTCCCTCACAACATCCTTCTCTCTGAATTGGAGAGATATGGATTTGATGGCTGGACTGTTCCGTGGGTGAGGTACTGTCTCAATGTTCACACCCAAAAAGCAGTGATCAATGGCACGATGGACACTGGTGACAAGTGACGTCCCTCAGGGGTCCATACTGGGATCAGTACTGTTTAATATCTTCATCAATGACATAGTGGGATCAAGTGCACCCTCAGCAAGTTTGCGGATGACACCAAACTGAGTGGTGTTGCTGATACGCCTCTGGGACAGAAGGCCACCCAGAGGGACCTGGATAAGCTCGAGAAGTGGACCCATTTGAATCTCCTGAGGTTCAACAAGGCCGTACACAAGGTCCTGCACCTGGGTTGGGGCAACCCCCTTGCTATGATTACAGGCTGGGGGATGAAGGGATGGAGAGCAGCCCTGACGAGAAGGACTTGGGGATACTGGTGGGTGAAAGACTGGACAGGAGCTGGGAATGTGCGCTTGCAGCCCAGATGGCCAAACATATCTTGGGCTGCATCCAAAGGAGCATGATGAGCAAGTTAAGGGAGGGGATTCTGCCCCACTCCGGTGAGGCCCCACTTGGAGTCCTGCATCCAGCTCTGGGGTCCTCAGTACAGGACAGACATGGAGAGACCAACACTCTCCATACTCCAATCTCCTTTCAGGCAGTTGTAGAGAGTGAGAAGGCTTCCCCTCTGCTTTCTTTTCTTCAGACTAAACAGTCCCAGTTCCCTCACCTGCTCCTCATCAGACTTTTCCTCCAGCCCCTTCACCAGCTCCATTGCCCTTCTCTGAACTTGCTCCAGCACCTCAAGGTCTTTCCTATAGTGAGGGACCCAAATCTGACCTCAGGATTCAAGGTGGGGGCCTCACAAGCGCCAACTACAAGTGGATGATAGCTACCCTGGTCCTGCTGGCTGCGCTACTCTTGGTGCATGCCAGGATGCTGGTGGCATTTTGTCCACCCAGGCACATGCTGGCTCATATTCAGCTGCTATGAATCAACACCCCCAGATCCCTCTCTGACAGGCAGCTTTCCAGCCACGCTTCCCTTCAGCCTGTAGCACTGCCTGGGGTTCTTGAGACCCAAGTGCAGGACCTGGCACTTGGGCTTGTTAAACCTCAAACAACTACACTCAGCCCATCATTTTATCTGGTCCAGATCCCGCTGTAGAGCCTTCCTATGCTCCAGCAGGTCAACACTCCCTCCCAATTTGGTGTCATCTCCAAACTTCCTGAGGGTGCACTTGATCCCCTCATCCAGATCATTGATAAAGAGATTATACAGAACTGGCCCCAACACTGAGCCCTGGGGAACACCACTCCTGACCGGCCGCAACTGGATTTGGCTCCGTTCACCACAACTCTGTGGGCCCGGCCCTCCAGCCAGTTCTTTATCCATCGCAGATACACCATCCAGGCCATGAGCTGCAGCTTCTCCAGGAGAATGCTGTGGGATTCGGTGTCAAGGGCTCTACTGAAGTCTAAGTACACAACATCCACAGCCTGTGTGGTGGATTCACTCCTCCACGACAGACTTTCCCTCATCTGCTAAGCCGGTCACCTTGACATAGAAGGAGATCAGGTTGGTCAAGTGGGACTTGCCTTTCATAAATCATGCTGATTGGGCCCGATTGCTTGTCTCGTATGTGTGACCTCCCGGTCCCTTTCCCAGCCATGTTCCTGCTGTTGCCCTATCCCCTGCAGAGGCACAAGTGACCTCACAGTCCCCTCCACAGCCATTGGCTTCCTACTGGACTATGAGTTCCTGAGACACAGCCGAGCACATGGCATCGTACCCAGCCATCACCCTCCTTGTGGTCCAGTGTGTGAGCAGATAAAACTAAGCAGGTTTCATCAAATTTATCTAATAGATTTCCGATCAAGGGTTTGAGTGGAGAAACGTTCCCCAGAGGAGCTGCTGTATTTACACTGGTATATTTTATATCTCTGCTTCTGTCTTTTTTTGTTGTTGTTTTCTTTTTCTTCTTCCTCTGTCAATTCTCTCTTGAAAGAGCTCTCCAAGGAAAAGATTCATGGAATCCTACAAAAACACATCTTGCAAGAGACCCCTGAACACCATCTCTGTTCCACTGACCTTTATGGCACCCCAAGGAATAGCTGATAGCATTTGTGCTCACTTGGGTTCATTTCACCACATGCACACAATGGACATGCACGTGATGTGTATGGTTACAACTCATCTGTACAATGAAAACATGGACTTTTGACCTAGTGTTTCATAGAATCCTAGAATGTCCAGAGTTGGAAGGGACCCATAAGGATCATCGCATCCAACTCCTGTCCCTGCACAGGACAACTCCTTTTAGTCTTTTCTTCAGCTCTGATGGTGAGAAATAATTATTTTATCACCATGCATGCTCGTTGAGGAAGGGTCCCGGGCTGAGCCTGGGTCTGCCATCCTAGGCATGCGTATTTTAGTATTATAATGAGTGTATAAGGAGAAAAGTTCTGCTAAAGGACACTTTATGTAACGGTCTTGAGATAGATGTTAAAACAAGACTCAACTACTTGTGCAGGCTCCAGAGTGTCTGCACTGCAAGGACAGTATTTTTTGCACGTTCTGATCAGGTGTTTTAAAAGTCACTTTTATTTTTGTTAGAGGAGCAGAGTGACCAAAACTGAGAGGATTTACATATTTTAGGTTAGCAATTGCAGGCAGGATTCATTCTTGTAACTGATAAGGACTACATATTCTGTCTTCAAACACTTCTCCAAGGTAAAAATTCATTGAATCATATAATACCTCAGGTTTGATGAAGGCCCTGAACATCATCTTGTCTCACTCTCCTGCTCAGGGCAGGGTCCACCAGGTGAGGTTGTTCTAGGCCTCTGCCCAGCTTTCCATCATCCACAAAGGAGCTGAAAATGTGCTCCGTGACACGATGCAGGGGGAGAATAAACCCATTCAACAGTGTTGCCCCAAGTACTCATCACTGAGGGATGCCACTAGAAACTGGCTAAACAGAGGACTTTGTACCACTGATGATATTTGGGCTTGGTCATCCAGCCAACTTCCCACCCATCAAAACATCCACATCTTCATCCCAGACCTCACCAATCTGCTCTAAGGCCACCACAGGAGACCATGTCTGGGGCCTTGCAAAACTCCATGTACACAACATGCCTTTCTTTCCCCTGGCCATTTGGGTTCAGCAATCCCTTCCTTGTCCTTCGACTGCCTGGAAATGGCTGCAGGAGGATGTGGCCCATCCCCTTCCCAGGGACAGACGTAGGCTGACCAGCCTGTAATTCTCCCAGTTCTCCTTCCTGCCATTCTTGAAGATGGGTTTGACGTCTGCCTTTCTAAGAGACCTCTGAACCTCTCTGATTACTCTGGCACTTTTGACACCACAATCCAGAATTTCCCACAGGGAAAGAGGGGCAGGTGTAGGACTGTGTAGAACAGCATGTGATGGAGATGGCAAAGGTGATGTAGCAAATAGGGACACTCGCGATGAACCTGCCCAAGGGAGCTGAGATGAATCTCACTGGGCCACTGGGAGTGCCTGGAGTCACACACAGAAATATCAGGGTTCTTTCAGGCATCCACATCTGAGCTGGCCTCGTGGACTCTTAAAACACATTGAGATATTCAGGGTCAGACACTTTCCCTTTTACAGGCAGATACAGGAGTCACAGTGTCTCTCTGGCCTCCTGTTCCTATTCCCAAAGGATGCGAGGCACCTCAGCCCCATGGTGTGTGATCATGTTCTGCGTTCTTCTATGACGTCCCTCATCATTAGGAATGGACATTGGCTCAAGGAAGCACATCCCAGTGATGCATTCTGGTGGTTTCCTATGGGATATTAGTCCCAACATGATGTGACCTCAATAAACTGTCTGTCTCACAGACCTTCGTGGAAACCCAAGGAATAGCTGATGGTGTTTGTGCTGACTCGGGTTCATGTCACCTCACATACATGATGTGTATGCTTACATGTCATCTGTAAAATGCAAACATGAACCTCTGACCTACTCATTCAGAGTAATTCCATAGAGGGACAAAGAACTCTGAGCTGGGGTGAGAGGCCAGTGCAGGAAATGGTGGTTGTGAGGGGTCAGTGCATGATGATTGACCTGAGGCTCCTTCCGAAGGGGTGTCCAGTGCACAGGGGCACAGCCCAGCCCCTGCTCTGCTGGTCCTGCAGGTCTCTGACAGGAGGCCTGGCTGTGAGAGGACACTGCTGTGTGCCCAGCCCTGCACACACATACTGTTCAGCTGCACAACGGTGTTTCATCTGTGGGCCACTTTTGTAGGCATATGCTTGAGATAGATTTTGCAAGAAGATATAAACCATCATGCACTGCCCTGAGGAGATGACCGTTCTTTCTGGAAAGGCTGTTCTGAGGCCAGCTCTGTCACAGCAGTGCCCATTGCCTGTCCCTGCCTGCGCTCACAGGACTGACACACAGCAGGACGGTGACCAAGCTGCCAGAGCACTCAGGCCTTGCACCAACACAAGGGATGAGAAGGAGAGTGTGGGAGTGGAACGAGAACAGCTCCGGAAGACCAAGCTCTGCTGCTCCCTGGCAGTGCTGCCATGCAAGAGCTCTTTTCCCTTCCACCCATGCTCACATGAACTCTCCCTGCAGCTCAAAAAAGGCCTTGGAGTTAGAATGTCTGCAGAAAACAATTTGCTGAAGGGCCCTTTATTTTGCTTAAACACAGAGAGCATGATTCCTTGTTGACACAGACACTCGACGAGAAAAGAAAAGCAGGCAGTGAATTACGAAGGGAATTAAAATATTATAATAAAAAAACACAAGTAGAGAGAAAAAATACTGCACACAGGATGACCCTTCAGTGAGTTAGACTATAACTCTTATGTAGAAGACAGAGACAGTGTCTAGCTTCAGAAGAAATCCAGTCATTCAGTTTCCACAGGGCATCCTTGAGCTCCTGGTTCCTCATGCTGTAGATGAGGGGGTTCACTGCTGGAGGCACCACTGAGTACAGAACAGCCAGCACCAGGTCCAGAAATGGGGAAGAGATGGAGGGGGGTTTCAGGTATGTAAACATGGCAGTGCTGATGAAAAGAGAGACCACGGCCAGGTGAGGGAGGCAGGTGGAAAAGGCTTTGTGCCGTCCCTGCTCAGAGGGGATCCTCAGCACGGCCCTGAAGATCTGCACATAGGACACTACAATGAACACAAAACAGCCAAATGCTAATAATGCACTAACCACAAGAAGCCCAGCTTCCCTGAGGTAGGAGTGTGAGCAGGAGAGCTTGAGGATCTGGGGGATTTCACAGAAGAACTGGTCCACAGCATTGCCCTTGCACAGTGGCAGTGAAAATGTATTGGCCGTGTGCAGCAGAGCATAGAGAAACCCAGTGGCCCAGGCAGCTGCTGCCATGTGGACACAAGCTCTGCTGCCCAGGAGGGTCCCGTAGTGCAGGGGTTTGCAGATGGCAATGTAGCGATCATAGGACATGATGGTGAGCAGAGAATACTCTGCTGCTAACAAGAAAGTAAACGAAAAGAGCTGTGCAGCACATCCCAAAAAGGAGATGGCTCTGGTGTCCCATAAAGAATTTGCCATGGATTTGGGGAGAGTGGTGGAGATGGACCCCAGGTCAAGGAGGGAGAGGTTGAGGAGGAAGAAGTACATGGGGGTGTGGAGGTGCTGGTCACAGGCTATGGTGGTGATGATGAGGCCGTTGCCCAGGAGGGCAGCCAGGTAGATGCCCAGGAAGAGCCAGAAGTGCAAGAGCTGCAGCTCCCGTGTGTCTGTGAACGGCAGGAGGAGGAACTGGGTGATGGAGCTGCTGTTGGACATTTGCTGTTTGTTGGCATGTGGGCTCTGTTTAAAAAAAAAAAAAAAAAACAACTTAAAATTAGGACAAACTCCTCTTAGCAAAGCCATATCATTTTTTATAGATATCACCCCAATAGAAATGCATTTCGTTTCTCTGTTGTGTGCTGGCTGAGTGTGCTGTGAGGAGCAGGACCTCTGCCCGTGTGCTGCCCAGCAGCCAGCTTTGCTCTGCTGCAGTGGGGACATAGGAGCTGGTTTGTGACACCTCTGACGTTACAAGGAATGGCAGATGTAATCCACCTTCAGTGAAAAAGTTTAATATCTGTGCTAATGACTGTCAAGGGCTTTGGCTGCAGAGGAGACAATTAGCTTGTCCTTATAAATTTTTTTTTTTGTGTTTTTTTATTTTCCACCACCACATCAGGTGAGTGGGGTTTTTTTACGGGTAGAAATCCTCATTTCTCTGACTGAAAATATGAAGAGGCTTGAGACAGGACAGGCAAAAAAGCTCAGCTTTCTCTGGCTCAGTGCAGACTCAGACAGCAGAAGTGTCCATCAGGATTGCATTCATCTGTCCTGTGCTCCACCTTGTGCTGCAATGAAAATGACTTCAGACACAAATTAATCTAAGTAATCCAAACAACTGTACTCACACTGGAGCAGGAGAGCCTTTTAGAAAGGGCAGATTTGCAAACTATTTCCCAGCCCAGAGGTGGAGACGTGATGGAGAGAGCAGGACACGACCCCTCACAGAGACAAGCAAAGGACTCTGGCAGGAGAGTGCGGACCCCAAGGAAAGGCTCAGCACTCCTGGCATCCTACAGCAGAGCTGGGCCTTTCTGGGGGCAGCTGGTGAGCCCAGCAGGACAGGCAGAGCAGAGTCAGGGCTCCTGGAGATGGGATGTGCTAAAGGGACAGTCCGATCATTGCCCAGCAGACAACCCCCAGCAGCCACCTGCAGAGCAGGAGCAAAAGAGCTCCTGAACAGCCCCTGCTCTGCTGCCTGGAGCTGTCCCTGCCTGCAGCTGTGTCTCTGTGCCCAGGTCTCCTCCCTGCCCTGATGAGGCTGGAAAAGTCATCCTGATGCTGTCTGTAAGCCAGGGTGTATTTAGTTCTGATACTCACGGCTTTATTCCCCTCTCGGAGTAAGATTTCTGGAATTTCAATTCCTCCTCCTGAACTGAGAAAATAATTTCTGCGTCCTATTGCCCACCCAGACAACTCAGAGTACGTGATTGATGGTACAAGATCCTTCTTTTTCAGGTAGCCCCTGCCTTGCTGTGCTTTTTTAAAAGTAGCCTGGCAGATGTCCTTTAGTGGTCTGGAGTAGTGAGGAGCCCTGACCCACACAGCGCTCTCTCAAGAACAGAAGGACCCTGCACTGATCTGTCAGAGATTGTTCCTTCCATGCAGAATTTCTCCCCACACAATCACAGGGATCACCATGGGCAGGCTTAGTGCTGACCCTGACCAGCAGTGGAGTCCTTGAGCCGACACACAGCCCATGGGGTGCAGGGAGCCTGCTCTGAACCACAGCTCTGGGCACCCAAATTTGAAATTTCTGAAGAAGAGCTTCCTCTTTCAGATCCAACAAGCTGCATTTGTGCCAGATTTAGAGGATGCCTTCAGGAGCTACAGCTGCATTGCCCTGCACCCAGAGACTTACCGTGACAAAGACTGAAAAGATTTCTCCTCCAGTGAGCTCTCAGTCATCTTCAAAGTCCTGACCACCTTTAATCTCTCTCTGCCTTGCTCGTCTCCCTGAGATCCCCAGGCAGAGCCCTCAGCCCTGCTGCGCTTTGCAGAGGAGCTGCTCCTGGGCAGAGCTGTCTCTCTGCAGCGCTGCCGCTTGCCATGAGCTCCCTCTGTCCCAGGAGCCCAGCCCAGCTCAGCAGCACAGGAGCAGCCCCAGGCACTTTAATGACCCCTCTGGTGGCTTTGGTGCTGAGTCCATGAGCCTCACAGCCTGAGAGGAATTGAAGAAACTTCTCAAGAAGTCAAAGTCACATTCAAACTCCAAAGTTTCTTGTGATGTTAATGGGTCCCAATGAGGGACACAACTGAGGAACTGTCCCAGGTTCTGGGTAGATCACAAAACTGGAAGCAGAGGTGACAGGTCAAGAAAAGCAAAGTAAAAGTGGCTCTGATGCTGAAGTACACCTGGAGGTGTTTCATTAACCAAAGGGCCAAGCCCTGACACCCAGACCCTGGGAAATCAGATCCTGTCCCTCCCACGTTGCCCAGGGCTCTTCCTGGGACAGTGTGATGTGGGGCTGTGCAAGGCCAAGGGCAGGACTATGGTCCCACACCTCCCAGGTTCCTGGCTGGGGACAAGGAGGCCATGAGGCCCCTGTGCTGTAAGGACAAGGTGTCTCCTCACAGGCATCAGAGGTGGAGACAACAGCCATCGCTAAGGGGAGAAGGAGCTCATGTCTGTTGGGGTTTTCAGCCTTTTTGCATCCCTTGATCATCTCCACGACAGCCTGTCCTATGCTGTGGCATCACCTGCACCTCTTTCCCTGCAGGCTGGAGACATCCCCCCTGCTGCCCCACCTTGCTCTTGTCTGAGCATCTTCCTTCCTTTGCTGAGATCTCTCCATCCTCCCCAGCTGTTCCTTGAAGCCCAGAGCCTTGGGCTGATGCAGACTCCTCTGGGTGACCTGCTCCACCACAGCACTGCCCTTCCACTCACATTCCTTTCTGCTCATGTCCAGCCTGGACCTCCCCAGCTGCACTTTGTGCCATTATTTCTTTCCTATTCTGTTTTCCACTATGAAGAAAACCTCCACCCTCTCTGAAACCACCCTTCCAGCACTCTCAGGCTAGTCCTACACTGCTTCAGCCTCCCCAGCGCTGCTGGACCAAAGCAGCCCAGGTCCCTCAGCATCCCACACCATGGGCACAAGGTCCTGACCCCTGCCTTGGCAGAGCCCTGCACTCTCCAGTTCCTCCCTGCTTCTCCAAACTGGGACCCGCACACTGGCACACACCCGTGTGTGTGGGGTCACACCAGTGCTGAACCGAATGGGATGAGAACTCCAGGTGTCTGGGTTCCCACGCTCCTCCTCATGCAGCCCCGTGTGCAGCTGCCTTGTTCATGGTGAGCGTGCAGCATGGGCTTGTGTGGCGGCCCTTGTAGTGCCCAGGCCCTTCTCCTCAGGGTCACTGCTCAGCATGTCAGGTCCTGGTCTGTCCTGGTGGATGGGGTTATTCTCCTGCCCTGATACAGAACTGGCCACTTCTCCTTTTAAAACTTAAGAGATTCCTTATGCTGTAACTCCAATTTTCTCCAGGTTTGGACTCTCCCTGGACTGCTGCAGTCTCAGCCCCTCAACTTCTGGCCGAGGCAGAGACCAGTCACCTCAGGAGCCCCCGGTAACCCCAAAGTAAAGGGTCCCTGGCCTCCAGGGCTCTCAGAGCTTTCTGATAGGCGACCCCAATGTTTCTCCAGGTCTGGAGTCTCCCTGGGCTGAAGGTCCATTTGCTCAACTGTTAATGTTTCCATGCAGATGGCTTATCTGGATGAAAGTGTCTCTCCCAAGATAATTGCATGAGGAGTTACAGGACACCACATATAGCCCCTCCTGGAGAAAGTGCGGGGTCTAGGGGGACTGATGCTCATAATGCCAGAGGTCTGGACTTAGAGGGGAGGTTTTCTTTCATGTGGGAGAGCAGCAGGAATGCGTGGAGCTCTGCCTGGGGATAGATAATGTCAGATGAAGGTTGAAGAGTCAGCATGAGAGGGCAGAAAAACATGGGCAATGTTGTGGTGACCGGACATCAGCTACAGGCTCCCTGATCAGGAAGAGGAATTAGATGAGACCTCTTTCAGACAAAGGAAAGAAGCCTCATGTTTTCCAGGCCTGTGTCCTCGTGGCAGATCTAAGATATTCCAATATCTGCAAGGTACCAGCCATCCAGGAGAGTTTTGCAGCTCATTGACAACATCTTCCTGAAACGGATGACTGAGGAGTCAGTGAGGTGAGGTGCCCTGTGGGACTTGACACTTACAAACCAGAAAGAGTTGGTCAGGGATGTAACAGTCGGGGATGAGAAAGTGGAGTTGAGGCTTCTGGAAGATGATAACAAGGCAAAGAGCAGGATTTCAGGAGAGCAGGCTTTGGCCTGCTGAGGGACCTACTTGGGTCCTGTGGGATATGACCTTGGTGTCTGCAGTGCTTTTTATCTCCCATTTTTTCCCTCCTCTCTCCCACCTGCTGTTGTGCAGCATTTTTTACCCTTTCTCAAATACAATATCGCAGAGGTGCTGCCAGCATCACTGAGTGGCTCAGATTTGGCAAGGAGTGGGTCCATCTTGGAGCCAGCTGAAATCAGCTCTGTCTGACATGGGTCAAACTGCAGTTGTCTTCTCAGAGAGGTGACAACTGTAGCACACCCACACTCACCCCCAGTTCCAAGACTTCGCCATGTAAATCCAGCACAGGGTGACATCATGTTGGGTGTTACAAACTACTTGATCATGGAGAAGAAATGGAAAAGATCTTCTGTCAGCAACCTGAGGAAGTCTCCAGTCAATGAGCAGGTTCCTATGGGGAACTGAA
The DNA here is from genome assembly GCF_036013445.1 of Caloenas nicobarica. Classification (NCBI taxonomy): domain Eukaryota; kingdom Metazoa; phylum Chordata; class Aves; order Columbiformes; family Columbidae; genus Caloenas; species Caloenas nicobarica. Next base: position 2,397,426 of record NC_088273.1, read on the forward strand.
ATCCCCCTGACATTCACTGGCCAGGCAAAGCTGTGGATACCAACAGTCCAAAGGATCTTGGGCTGACTTCTTAACATGTCTACCTGGTGGGCCAACAAGGGTGATGCTCACCTGGATCTGGCACTGGGAAACAAAGAAGAGCTGGTGAGGGCTGCGAACATCAGTGTCCACCTTGGCTGTGGTGACCAGGAAACTGTGGGGTGCCAGGCACCAGAGGGGAGGGAGGAAGGGCAGCAGCAGAGCACAGGCTGGTGGACTCCAGAGAAGAAGACTTTGACATACTAGGAGACAGCAGCCGATAGAGGTGGTGACATGGAAGTCTGTCTGATGGGTGAAGGAGCTCAGGAAATCTGAGAAGCCTTGCAGGACAGCCTTGTGCTCCAGAGGAGTGTGATTCCTCTTGAGCTGCCCTGCATCAGGCACCCACTTTCCTACACTTGTTATTTGTCTTCATCAGAAAATGCTCCAGATCAATAAGATACCACCTCTTCAGGAAATGGGGAGGAGGGTGAGGGGGGAAGGCAATAGAAGAAATACTGATTTATTGTTCTTTATTATGGAAATGCTCTCTGTTTGGCTATTCCTGAAATCTCCCTAATCATCAACACCAGACTTTAAGCCTTTAGGAAAATGATGTACAGAGCCTTGGATTGTAAGGGCATTTTGGATGTTAATGAGCCCTCTGCTGCCATGATCCTGAACTGCACCTACTGAAAGAATGAACAAACCTCTGATGAAGTAAAAGGCAGAAGCAAAGCCCAAGTTTCTGAGGGCGTTTGGGACCCCATGAAGGGCCAGCACTGACACAGCTGTGAAGGAAACAAGCAGTCGAGATCCCTGTCCCTGGAGGCTGGTGAAGGAAAGACTTGGAGACACTGGTTACAGGTGGTGAGGGCAATGTGGAGGTGGCTCTGATGCCATGTCAGCCCTTGATGCTTGTTTATCACCAGAATGGCTGAGCCCTGACCCCTGGGGCTTGGTAAGTATTTCTCAAATGTTTTTCAGGGATTTGCCTGTGGTCAGGGTGAGTGTTTTGTGTTTTGGGGGTGGGTTTTATGTCAAGTGCTGTTACTTTAACTGCAAGGCTCTGGTTTTCTGTGGAGTTGGAAATGCCTGGGAGTTGCTTCACAGCTTCTTTCATACACTTGGCAATGGTCACCAATCACCTCAATGTCCCAGTCCCAAACCTGCTTGGATCCTCTATTTGGATCCATACCCCATCACTCCAGGAGGTTCATGCATCCACCAGGTTCATGGATGTTTCCTGAGGTCCATCCAAGTGTGGGCAGTGTAAGAGAGGAGCAGAGCAGGGTCAGCTCATGGGCTATGACTGAGCACAGCCACCCCAGCAGCAGCCATTCCCCATCTCCCAGGCACAGCCATGCCCACAAGATGGCAATGTCACTACCATATATGATTAGCTCAAGAGAGGCCTTTCTTCCTTCCATATTCCCAGGAAAATCTTCCTGCTATTCCTCCTCCACCCACAGACATCAACTGCTTTCCATTTCTGGGCTCAGACATGGCTGTAAGGGTTCACTAAACCATCAGCCATCTCATTGCTTCTCCCTGACATGCCCTGACCCTCTCCCACACCTACACATGGCCAATCTCTGCTGCTCAGGGCCTCCCGCTCTTCAGAAGAGACCTTGAGCTTCTTGGTTCTTCCTGCTGCTTATTAGAATCTTCCTCGCTCTCTCCAGAGTTCATGGTGAGCTTTCTTGTCCATAACAGCCCCTTTATGACCATGGCTTAGTAAACGGTTGTCTTTTATGATCATTTGTGCAGAAAGGGTAGTCACAGGAAAGCACCCAAGATGTCAAAACTGATGCTGAGTGAAATGCCGTAAAGACCTGACGCGTTACCCCTGTGGCTGTGTCTCTCCTGGACGGAGTCTGTCCTGAGAAGGGGATCCAGCTTCTGCCCCTCTCTGCAGAGGCACATGAGCAGTGTCCGTGCACCTGGGGACACAAAGGGTGACTTTTGCCAGACCACCCTTCATCTGAACCACTTAGACGTGTACTTATACATGGGGTATCATGCTTTATACTGCAAATATCTATTTGATTTGCACTGCCAGTGGGGCTACCACTGATGCAGAGTGAAATGTGGGAGATAATTATATTTAGGCAGATTAACATTTCTTCTAATTTTTTTTTGTACTGACACTCTTAGAGAAATTCAACAAAGACTTGAAGGATTATTCATTCCTTTTAACATGATTATCCACAGAAGGCCCAGCAGCTTTGCATCTCAAGAAATTGAATGCCAGAGTTGACGGGAAGGATGGTTTGGGCTCTGTCCTGGGATCTGGGAAACTGAAACGTGCTCCCATCTCCCCAACACCCTGCCCTCCTCACTGAGGGGTTCTGAGACATTCTGCCAACGAGGTCTGAACTCACAGGCATGACAAGTATCTTATGTCTAACTGCACTTAATGGTGTCCTGCCAGCTCAGGATTTTATCTTCCATCCCTGGCAGTATTTAAAAGATGTGGAGATGTGTTGCTTAGGGATATGGCTTAGTGGTGGCCTTGGCAGTGTTTGATTTACGGTTGCACTCCATGTTCTTAAGGGTCTTTTCCAGCCTAAATGATTCTATGATCCTATGATTCTACGATTCTATGATTTGGGTTGAAACCATTTCAATTCCCATCACGTGCATCTTCCCTCAGAGGCTGCTGTTGTGTGGCACAACTGTCCTGGCTCTCCAGGCAGGTTGGGCACTGGTTTGGTGCCTGCATTGGAAGTTTTCCCCTTCCTGGGGTAAAAGACTCTTGATGGTGACTTTGATGTCTGGCTGATGTGCAGACTCCGTACATGGATGCTGACACCTCTTGAGCAACCTGCTCTAAAAGGATTAAGGAGTTGGGCATGAGGAGAGCAAAAAAAAGGAGACCCTGGGTTGGGGCAAATGAAAAGGGATGCAAAAGTTGTGGTCAGGCATGCTTCAGGTACTTGTAAAGCAGCCCTGCACCTCATGTGAATTAGTTCTGTGGTCAGGGAGAACTTGAGAGCTCTCCCTAAATGGAAAATACAAAGGGGAAGGAAGGACAGTATCATCCAGGCTCAAAGGGAGCTTGGGAGGTGTCTTGACCAACCTCCTGCGCAAAGGAGGGTCAGACCAGATTACTCAGGGCTTTATCCAAACACATCTTGGACACTTTCTGGGACAGAGTGAGTGCACATGCCTGGGAAACAGCTTCCAGTGCTTGACTGTCCTCATGACTGCAAAGTTTCTCCCTTCCTATAGCACCTTTCCAAGCCCAACCAAACAGATTGCTTTTTACTCATCGACTTACACACTGACACAGACCATAATATCCTAACTTGGACACTCTAATATTGCAGGGGATGATGATGAATGTCTTCCTGACTTCCAGGTAACAGACCATCAATGTTCTCCCCGCAACCAACAATCCTGTCCTTTCCTCACAGAAAGCAAAGAGGATGAACAGGCACAATGGACCCTGGGTAAACCCCATCACCTTCTCTTTCAGACACCCAGAAATGGGGTCCCAGTGGACATGCTCTGGGGCACAGCCTTGAGTTCCCCTGCTCACCCATTGGCCATTTTTGAAAAGTGCACACACTGCGTGAGAGGTGCCAGTGGTCAGGGAGTCCCCCCATGTCCATGAGCTTTCAGAGATGGTGGAGAGTGTCCTCCCTGTGACATGGTCCTGCTGTCTCAGCTCCTGGGATGCTGCCCCTCCTGTCCCATGGACTGGTCAGGACTGTGTTAGTTCCAGTGACCCCTGACTTGATCCCCACCCACTGCTGGTTGTTTTCCTCCAGATTCCTACCTTGAGGCAGAGTGGCCTGGGAGAACATGCTGGTGAAGATGGAGGACAAGAGGACACAGAGACTCTCACCTCTTTCTCTTATTAAATTCATCAGTGGCCACACGGTGTCTTTGTTTCTCCTTTAACTGGTCCTGAAGTAGGAACAGATCATTATGTGGCTCTTGAATATCCTTACAGGTCTAGACTGAGTTTTGTTCTGGACTGTTGCTATGCTTGGAGGCTGCTGTCCTTGAAGACCAGATGAACTAACTTCTGCCACCCTGCCTTGGCAGTTTATTCCATCCGTGTCACAGCTCTGTCTGCAACACTGACAGCTCCAGCTCCCCCAGTCAGGTCCCTGGCTGAGGACATTGCCTCACATCTGGGCTGAACCCCCCCAGCTGTGGCACCAGCCCAGCTCTGACCTGCCACAAGGAAGCCTGGTACCAAGGGTCCAAGAGCCTATGTGAGCAAAGGATTTGCTTCAGAGCAGAGACATGATGTGGCCAAAAGATTGCTGAATGCCTTTCTAGACCTAGGAGTATAAAACCAGAATGAAATGCCTAACTTCATTCAACTGAAGATATTTCTCCCCTAGCTTGGAGAGATTAGATCCTTTGCTGTAATATTACTGATGTCCTGTCTAATGATGGAACAAGAAAAGATGATTCTCATACCGATTTATTTTTCAATATGAAGAATACAATGCTGGTAAGAAGTGTCTCTGCAGTAGACAGATAATCAACATCTCTGATTACTTCAGGGTGTTTCAAAGGATGTGCCCCTGGAGCCCCAGGGACACCTGGAGGGAGCCCAGAGGGGACAAGAAAGGGACATCATGGGCTGCTCCTGTGCTGCTGAGCTGGGCTGGGCTCCTGGGACAGAGGGAGCTCATGGCAAGCGGCAGCGCTGCAGAGAGACAGCTCTGCCCAGGAGCAGCTCCTCTGCAAAGCGCAGCAGGGCTGAGGGCTCTGCCTGCAGCACCGAGGGGATGGAGCCAGGCAGAGAGTGAGACGGCAATTTGGAGTGGGAGGACAGCTTAATGTTTACTAGGAGAGAAATCACCACAGCTCTTACTACAGTGAGTCTCTCTGAGGTCCAGAGCAGGGACTCCCCACTGCACCATCAGAGGGCTGGCTGTGACGGGAATGGGTGCAGGGGGAGCAGCCAGGGGTGCCCAGGGCTGTCCTGCAGAGCAGGGTCCCTGCACCCCAGGGCTGTGCCGGGGCAGGGACTCTGCCGCCTGCCAGGGTCAGAGCTCAGCCTGCCCGGGGAGATCCCATGGCAGCAGCTGTGGGTGGAAGGAGCGACCCCCGGCAGGGCAGGCAGGGAGCTTGTGGGGCTGAAGTGTGCTGTGTGGGTCAGGGCTGCTCAGAGCTCCAGATCACCCCCACAGACATTGCAGAGGGTCCTTCTGAACAACGACATCAAGACAGCAACAGCTGCAAGGGAAGGAGTCTGTGCTTTCAGCTTTCCACTCTTGGTTGTCTGGGTGGGCAGTGGGAGATGGGGATTTATTTCTCGGCTTTGGAAAAGACACTGAGACCCCAATTCTTGTTAGGACTTGTCTGAGCTGCTCCTGAGCCCCTGCACACACAGAGCTGCCCCTGGGCAGTGCCAGGAGGTGTGAGCAGGACAGAGCTGAGCACACAGCGGGTGGGACGGGGTCTGTGACACTGACAGGGAGCAGACCCAGGGACAGAGACACAGCTGCAGCAGCAGAGACATGGCAGGGAGAGGGAGCTGCGACCAGAAATGCTGGGGATGGGTATTAGGAAACCCCCTGCCATCCCCCGCAGTGCAGACGCATTTCCCAGTGCAACCCCCTGGTCTCCCCTTCTCCCCAGCAGAACCTCTGCCCCAAAGCCATGGGGTCCAAGTCATGAGTCTCCACCTCAGCAGTTGCACCTCCAGGTGAAGCGTTCCTGGAACGTGGTACTCAAAAAAGGTGCTGAAAGTACTTGCTCTACAGTGTCATTCTGTGAGTGGCAGCAGCACAGCCAGGTAAGGAGAAGGTTTCACAGCATGCCCGTCTGCCTTCCTGTCCTTGCTTTATTTCTCAGGAGCACTGCAGTGTTCTTCCCTGTTCCTCTACCTGTCCCAGGTGCTCTTGCTTTCTGGGGTTGGGGTGAGCATGTGGGTCAGTTTTTGTTCTGACTCCAAGACAGGGGGTCTTGCCCCAGAGGTGTGTTCATGGAAACTAGATGCCCAAGCTGCATTTTAAGCTGTGATGAACTGTTTTTCTCACTTGGTAGAAAGAGAGAATGAGCTGAAACATCCCTCCATCAGGGAGGGGATTTTCCATGAGAAACAGCATGTTTATTTTCCTGAGAGAAGTCTCCCCTAATGTGTCATTGTCTTCCTCCTTGCACAGGTCCTCATGCTCACAGGCAGCAAATGTCCAACAGCAGCTCCATCACCCAGTTCCTTCTCCTTCCATTCACAGACACACGGGAGCTGCAGCTCTTGCACTTCTGGCTCTTCCTGGGCATCTACCTGGCTGCCCTCCTGGGCAACGGCCTCATCATCACCACCATAGCCTGTGACCAGCACCTCCACACCCCCATGTACTTCTTCCTGCTCAACCTCTCCCTCCTCGACCTGGGCTTCATCTCCACCACTGTACCCAAATCCATGGGCAACTCCATGTGGGACACCAGGGCCATCTCCTACGCAGGATGTGCTGCACAGCTCTTTTCGTTTACCTTCTTGGCAGAAGCAGAGTATTATATACTCACCATCATGTCCTACGACCGCTACGCTGCCATCTGCAAACCCCTGCACTACGGGACCCTCCTGGGCAGCAGAGCTTGTGTCCACATGGCAGCAGCTGCCTGGGCCACTGGGTTTCTCTATGCTCTGCTGCACACGGCCAATACATTTTCACTGCCACTGTGCAAGGGCAATGCTGTGGACCAGTTTTTCTGTGAAATCCCTCAGATCCTCAAGATCTCCTGCTCACACTCCTACGTCAGGGAAGTTGGGCTTCTTGTGGTCAGCGCCTGCTTAGCATTTGGGTGTTTTGTTTTCATTCTTTTCTCCTATGTGCAGATCTTCAGGGCTGTGCTGAGGATCCCCTCTGAGCAGGGATGGCACAAAGCAATTTCCACTTGTGTCCCTCCCCTGGCTGTGGTCTGTCTGTTCGTCAGCACTGGCATGCTCACGTATCTGAAACCCCTCTCCATCTCTTCCCCATCCCTGGACCTGGTGCTGTCCGTTCTGTACTCAGTGGTGCCTCCGGCAGTGAACCCCCTCATCTACAGCATGAGGAACCAGGAGCTCAAGGATGCCCTGAGGAAACTCATGGCTGGATTCTTGTCAAAGGCATTAAATTTCCCATGTTCTGCATATCACTCATGACATATCTCATGACAGGTCCTACCCTATCTTTTTTATATTTTTTATTTGTGGATGATTGTTTGGTTTTGGGGGAAGGCTTGTTTGGTTTTGCTTTTAAAACTATGATAATATTGCCAACAAAGAAATGTTATTATTCATCCCGCTTCTAATTCTCTGTACACCTTTATACTTCAAGTCATCAATCTTGTAAATAAGAAGTCATGCTCTCTGTGGATTTAAACAAAATAAATGACCCTGCAGTGAACTGTTTGTCTGAGGTCTTTCCTCTGCAGCCTTTGTGAAGCTCAATACAAGCTGTCTGTGGGCAAAGATGGAGGAAACAGTCCCAGCAGAGCAGCTCTGCCAGGGAGCACCAGCCTTGCTCTTTCCGGAGTCCTTCTCTTTCCACTTCCCCACTCTCCTTCTCAGCCCTTGTGTTGGTGCAAGGCCTGAGCGCTCCCAAGGCTTGGTCACCGTCCTGCTGTGTGTCAGTCCTGTGACCAGAGGCAGGGACAGGCAATGGGCACTGCTGTGACAGAGCTGGCCTCGGAACAGCATCTCCATCAGCAAGGGCATCTCCTTAGCACAGTGCCTGAATGTTTAGGTCTTCTTCCAAAGTTCCCTGAAGAACATTCCTAAGGAACAGACTCTCAAGAGCCTCATTGTTTTGCGTGTTTCTCTGTGGACTCAGTGTGATGAGATCAGGGTCCCAGTGCGGCTTTCGAGGTACTTCGGGCTGGTTGTTCAGGTGTTGCTTGTTGGTGACTAGCACCCACACAGATGGTGAATAAGGCAGGGTCCCTCTGAGCACCCGCCATGGCCACCCAAGAGTTTGTGTGGGAGGCGGTCAGTGGCAGTGACCACCATCAGCTGGGGCTGCCTCCCAGCCTGACCAGTATGGCCCCGCAGAGTCACCCCAGCCCGGGCACCACAGCCCACTTGATCTACAGAGCAAAACCCTCAGCTCGGGGGCTGTGGGGAGCGTGGGGACAGGGTGCAGGAACGGCAGCCAGGCCAGTGCAGGTGTGCTCTCCCTAGGGAAAGGCTTTGTGGGGAGATGGGATGTCCCAGGAGAAGAGCAGGACACAGTGTGTGTGCAAGAGAGACATGGAAACAGTCTGTCATGCTGCTGGGTGCCAGCTTGGGGCTGTTGCCTCTTGCAGCCACCATCTTGATCACTGTCCTCTCACCATGGCTCAAAGAGCTTTTTCTTCCCCCCGTGGAAGGGCACCAGATGAGTAGGTCAGAAGTCCAGGTGTGCACTGAGGGGACATGTGAGCATGCACATCCTGTGTGGGGGGAAATGAACCCAAATGAGCACAAATGCCATCAGCTGTTCCTGTGGGTGCCATGGAGGCCTGTGGGACAGTGTATTGAGGTCACTTCATGTTGAGAGTAACTTCCCCAAGAAACCACCTGAATGCAGCACAGGGATGTGCTTCCTTGAACTGAGGTCAGTGTGACCTCCCTGGAGACCTGCATCAGCTCCACCACCCAGAAACAGTTGCTGCGAGTTTTGTGACTGACAGCGGCACCATCTCTGCTTGCAGCTCTGTCACTACTATTTCCTGCAACTCTTGCATGTACTGAGTGCCTTGGTGTTGTTTTGTTTGTTTTTTTGTTTTCTGGCGGCCACATCCTGCGACCAGTGCTGGGCCCTAAGCCACCCACTGCATTTTGCAAGAGTTATAGGCTGGACGGTCTGTCTCCAGAAGGCAGCTGCAACTTGGCTATGGGGATTTCTCTCCCCTACAGTCATCACTTCATTCTTGCCCCAGATACAGTTTGTGGTTGTATTTTAGAGCCATTTGTCCCCTTCCTGTTCACATGGGCATCCCATGAATGCATTGCTGCTCTCTGCCCCAGTGTAGACAGGCACAAGGCCTTCTCCACCAGCTCCTCTCACCTCACCAGTGCCACTGTTTTCTACAGCACCCTCATAATTGACTGTGGGGTGCCCAGAACAGCCCTCCTGAGACAGTTTGACAAAGCCTTTTTTCTGCACCATCCTCATATCCCTGCTCAACCCCCTCACCCACAGCTTAAGGACCAGAAAGTTTGGGCAGAAGTGGGGCACTGAGAAAAATGCTCAGGAAAGCTTGGAGGTGCACAGAGAGCCCATCAACATGTTGGCCTGCTGCTCCCTTCTGAACAGGCCCAGAGGACCTGGAGAGCATTTGCTGTGTCCCAGAAACTCGCCTGGAAGGTTGGGTTATGGAGAAAACTTTTGGTGTAGGAAGGGGCAGACGGGTGCTGGTGGAACTGGCTGGTGTCACCATGAGACATCTCTCAAACACCTCAGAAAAGCCATGGCTCTCAGGGGGGTTGCATGCTCCTCTGAGGAAGAAAATATCAAAACAGACTTACCATAGAATCCCAGAATAACTGTGGCTGGAAGAGACCCTTAAAATCATTGAGTCCAACCATGACCTAAATCTGGCACTAAACCATGTTCCTAAGAGTCTCATCTATCTGTCTTTTAAACACCTTCAGGGATGGTGACTCCTCCACCTCACTGGGCAGTCTGTTCTGCTGTTTCAAAACCCTTTCTGTGAAGAAATATTTCCTAATATCCAATCTGAACCTCCCCTGGCAGAACTCAAGGCTATTTCCTCTTGTCCTGTCTCTTGGTACTTGGGAGAAGAGACCAACACCCTCCATTCTACAACCTCCTTTCAGGCAGTTGCAGAGAGTGATAACGTCTCTGCTCAGCCTCCTGTTCTCCAGACTGAATCTCCTAAGGTCCCTCAGCTGCTCCCAACAGCCTTGTCACCGTCCTCTGATCTCTCTCCAGCTCCTCTATGTCTTCCTTGTCATGAGGGGCCTAAAACTGACCACAGTGCAAGGGGATGATCACTTCTCTAGTCCTGCTGGCCACAATATTCCTGGTACAAGCCAGGATGCTGTTGGCCTTTTTGGCCACCTGGGCACACACTGTCTCATGTTCAGCCATTGTCGCCAAGACCCCCTGGTTCTTTTCCTTTCCAGATGCTCTTCCCTGAGCCTGGAGCATTCATGTGGTTGTTGTGACCCATGTACAGGACCCAACACTTGGCCTTGTTAAACCTCATACAATTGGCCTCAGCCCAACCATCCAGCTGGTCTAGATCCCACTGGAGAGCCTTCCTACCCTCCAGCAGATCAACACTCCCACCCAATTTGGTGTCATCTGCAAACTTACTGAGGGTGCACTTGATCCCCTCATCCAGATCATTGATAAAGAAACTAAACACAACAGGCCTCAATACCAAGCCCTGGAGAACACCACTCGTGACTGGCCACCAACTGGATTTGGCTCCATTCACCACAACGCTTTGGGCCTGGCCAAAGCATCCTTGTATTCCTCTCGAGTCTCCTGCCCCTTCTTCCAAAGGTTATAAATTCTCCTTTTATTCCCAAGTTCCAGGCCGGCCTTCTTCCCCGACGGCTCGCCTTCCGGCACACAGGGACAGCTGCTCCTGCGCCTCTGAGATCACTTTCTTGAAGAGAGCCCAGCTTCCTGGACTGCTTTGTCCTTCAGAACTGCCTCCCAAGGGACTCTGCCAACCAGCCTCTAAACAGACCAAAGTCTGCCCTTCGGAAGGCCAAGTAGAAATTCATCTGACCACCCTCCTCGAGTCCATCTCCTGTCCCTGCACAGGACAACCCCACAGTTCACACCGTGTGTCTGAGGACGTTGTCCAGTCTCTTCTTCAACACTGTCAACTTGGGGAGCCTGTTCCAGTGTCCAGCACCCTCTGGGTGAAGAACCATTTCCTAATGTCCAGCCTAAACCTCTCCTGGCACATCTTCCTGCCATTCCCTCGGGTTCTGTCATTGGTCACTAAAGAGGTGAGTTCGGTGCCTTCCCTTCCTCCTCCCCATGTGATGAAGCTGTAGACCGCAATGAGGTCTCCTCTCAGTCTCCTCTTCTCCAAGCTGAAAAACCAAATGAGTTCAGCTGCTTGTTATACATCTTCCCCTGCAAACGTTTCACCAATTTTATAGCCTCTTCTGGACACTCTCTAGCAGCCTATTATCTTTTTTATACTGTGGCATCCAGAACTGCAAACAGTGCTCCAGGTGAGGCTTCAGGAGAAGACTCTAGACCATAGGAGAGACACTGGATCAGCACCAATGAAATAATGCTGCAATCACCTCTTCTACAAACTGAAAAATAATAAACTATAACTTTAACCAAAAAACAAAGTAATTTTTATTACAAGGCTTTGAAATCATTCTCTGTGACTACACCAGGAAACCTCTCTAATCAACTGTACAAGACTAGAAGGAAACTACAAGAAGAGACATGGTTTGTTAGAGCTTTTTTCAGTATAATGAGCCCCATGGTGTATTTGGTGATGAGTCCTTGAACCTCAGGTGCTGAGAGGAGATTGCACAAACCTTTCCAGAAGTCAAAGTCAGAAGAAAAAAGTACTATGTACCTTGAAGTATTAATGAGTTCCACTGAGGGCAAGTACCAGCAAAGCCTCCCCAGGGACTCGTTAGAGCAGAGAATTGGAGGCCATGATGGCAGATAAACAAAGGGTCATGTGCAGGCAGCTGAGGTGCTGAGAAAAGCCTGGTTTTGTTGGATGAAGCAGAGAGGCCAAGGCCTGACCCCCAGCCCCTGGGAAGGCAGATCCTGTCCCTCACCCATTGCTCAGGGCTCTTCCTGGGGCAGGGGGATGTGGGCTGTGTGATGCTGAGTGAAGGACAATGGTGTGACAGTTCCCAGCCTTCCTGGGGGTGTGCAAGGAGGCCATGAGGTGCCCCAGTGCCTAAGGACAACATGATGATTGCCATAGCCAAGGGGACAAAGACTTGGGTTCTCTTGGTTACATCCAGCCTTGCCAGTGCCCTTTGCCATCTCCACCACAGGTTGTCCTACACTGTCCCACAGCTGCTTCTCTTTCCCTGCAGGCTGTAGACACCCATCTCGCTTCCTCCCCTTGCTCTCACCCTGGTACTTCCATACATTCCCTGATGTGTCTCCACTCTCATGCTCGTTCCTCGAAACACAAGGAGGTGGACTGATCTCATGCTCTTTCTGGATGATTTCTCGTACCACAGCGCTGCTCTTGAATGACATTTCTTCCTCCTCATGTCCAGTCTCCACCTTCCAACCTGCACTGTGTAGCAGTGGCTGTCTCTTCTGCTGTGGAAAGGAGGCCCTTGAAAACTACTGACCTGTCAGCCTCTGGCATGTGCTTGGGAAGCACATGGAAGAGATCCTCGTAGAAGCTGTGCTAAGCACAAGGAGGACAGGGAGCTACAGCCAGCACGGCTTCACCAAGGTCAAGTCCTGCCTGACTAACCTAGTGGCCTTCTCTGATGGAGTAACTACATCAGTGGACAAAGGAAAGGCTATGGATGTCACCTCTCTGGACTTCTGTAAAGCCTTTCACATGGTCTCTCACAACATCCTTCTCTGTGAATTGGAGAGATATGGATTTGATGGCTGGACTGAGGACCTTTCTCAATGGTTGCACCCAGAGAGTGGTGGTCAATAGCACAATGTCTGGATGGCCACTGGTGACAAGTGGTGTCCCTCAGAGGTCCATACTGGGATCAGTACTGTTTAATATCTTCATCAATGACATAATGGGATCAAGTGCACCCTCAGCGAGTTTGCGAATGACACCAAACTGAGTGGTGTCGCTTATATGCCCGAGGGACAGAAGGCCATCTAGAGGGACCTGGATAAACTCAAGAGTTGGACCCATGTGAGTCTCCTGACATGCAACAAGGCCAAATGCAAGGTCCTGCACCTGGGTTGAGGAAATCCCCACCATCAGTACTGGCTGGGGATGGAGGGATTGAGAGTAGCCCCGATGAGAAGGACTTGGGGATACTGGTGGGTGAAAGACTGGACAGGAGCCCGCAATGCACGCTTGCAGCCCAGAAGGTCAAACATATCTTGGGCTGCATCTAAAGGCGCATGACCAGTAGATCAAGGGAGGGGATTCTGCCCCACCGTGGTGAGACCCCACCTGGAGTCCTGCATGCAGTTCTGGATCCTCAGTACAGGAAAGACATGGATCTGTTGGAGAGGGTCCAGAGCAAGGTCACCAAGATGATCAGAGGGATGGAAGAACTCTGCTGTGAGGATAGGCTGAGAGAGTTGGTGTAGTTAAGCCTTCAGAAGAGAAGGCTCCAGGGAGACCTTATCAACGCCTTTCTTTACTGAAGAGAGGCCAATAATAATGATGTGGACAGACTTTTTAGCAGGGCATGTTGTGATAGGACAAGGGGTGGTGGTTTTGAATTAGAAGAGGAGTAATTCAGGTCAGACGTGAGGAGGATATTTTTTACAATGAGGGTGATGAAACATGAGCACTTGTTGCTCAGAGAGGTGGTGGGTGCCCCATCCCTGAAGACATTCAAGGCCAGGCTGGATGGGACTCTGAGCAACCTGAGCTGGGTGAAGATGTCCCTGCTCCTGGCAGGGGCGTTGGACTAGATGACTTTTGAAGCTCCCTTCCAACTCTCTCTATGAATCTATGATTCATAACTCCAAGGAAAGCTCTAGGAAATAACACTTCAAGCACACAATCATAGAATCATTTGAGTTGGAAGAGACCATTAAGGTCATCAAGTCCAACCATAATCTAACTAGCACTAAACCATTTCCCAGAGAACCTCATCTATGCATTTTTTAGACACCTCCAGGAATGGTGACTCAGTCACTTCTGTGGGCAGCCTGTTCCACTGCTTCACAACCTTTTCCATGAAGAAATGTTTCCTAATATCAATTCTGAACCTTCTCTGGCAGAAGCTGAGGCCCAAAACTGAACTGAGGATTCAAGTTGTGGCCTCACCAGCACGGAGTACAAGGGGATGATCGTTGCCCTGGTTCTGCCCACTACGCTATTCTTGAAGCACGCCAGGAGGCCATTGGCCTTTTTGGCCACCTGGGCACACGCTGGCTCATGTTCAGGTGCTGTCGATCAACGCCCCTGTGGGTGAAGAACCTTTCCCTCATGTCCAACCTAAACTTCCCCTGGCACATCTTTCTTCCATTCCTTCCATTTCTGTCATTGGTCACCAGAGGGAAGAGATCAGTACCTTCCCTTCCTTCTCCCCTTGTGAGGAAGCTGTCACCACCATGAGGTCTCCTTTTAGTCTTTTCTTCAGCTCTGATGGTGACAAACCCCTTGGCTTGCTTTCTGAAGCAGAAAGGAGAAGCCATGACCTCCAGGCAATGGGAAGGGGGATCCTGTCCCTCACACACGGCTCAGGGCTCTTCCTGGGACCGTGGGATGTGGGTGTGCAAGGCCGAGGGAAGGACAACACTGGTACAACAACTTCCAGCTTCCCCATGGAGCTGCAAGGAGGCAACGAGGCCCCAGTGCCATGAGGACAACATGTCTTCTCCTAGGCCTCAGTGGCACAGACAGCTGCCATGGCCAAGGGGACAGAGACCCGGGTTCTGTTGGTCCCTTCCAGCCTTGCCAGCTCCCTTTGCCATCTCCATCACAGGCTGTTCTACACGGTCCTACACCTGTCCCTCTTTCCCTGCAGCCTGCAGACACCCATCTCGCTACCCCACCTGCTCTCACCCCAGCATTTCTGTCCCTTCACTGATGTGTCTGCACCCTCACTGGCTGTTCTTTGGAACACAAAGCCATGGGCTGATCCAGCTCCCTCTGGGTGACCTCTTGCACCACAGCCCTGCCCTTCCAGTCACATTTCTTCCTCCTGATATCCAGTCCTCACCTTCCAAGTTGCACTTTCTGACTCTTCCCTGCTTCTTCCCACTTCCAAGGAGAGCACGACCATCTAAGAAACTGCCCTTCATGCAGGGAACCCAACCTGTTAGGCTTCTTCTGGTCTTTTACCTGACCAGAGAGAAGTAACTTCACCACGATCTTCTAAATCCCGTGACTGCTGTTGGCCTTTCAGCTTCTCTGACAGACACGACCATGTTCCTGCTGCTGTCCCGTCATGTCCTCAGGTGGGATGGACATGACAACGCATGTCCAAGGCCTCTTCCTGTGTAGGACCCGTGAGTACTTAGGCAGAGGTTCCTCCCCAGCCATGTCCCTGCTGCTGGCCTGTCAGCTCCAGAGACAGAACTGATCTCACTGTCCCCTTCACAGCCACACGCTTCTGACTGGATTATGAGTTTCTGAGACACAACTGACCTCATAATACCAGCACCATCCATCCCCCTCCTTAGCACCCAGGACCTGACCAAGACTGAAGCATGTTCTACGCAGTCCTACACCTGCCCCTCTTTCCCTGCAGGCTGTAGACACCCATCTGGCTTCCTCACCTTGTTCAAATCCATCAAATATATTTCCTACTAACAATGTGCATGAAAAGCACTCTTCTCTGGAACTGCTGTATTTCCGTTAACACCTTCTATATCTCCTCTTTTGACTTCCTTATTTTTTTTACTATTCTTCTACCTATTCTCTCTCCAGAAACCTCTCCAAGGCAAAAAATCTTTCAAATCACAGAATAACTCAGGTTTGAAGAGAGCCCTTGTCTCACTCATCTTGTCTCACCCTCCTGCTCAGGGCAGAGTCAACCAGGTGAGGTTGCTCAAGGCCTCCACCCAGGTTTGCATCATCCTCAAAGGTGCTGAAAGTGCACTCTGTTACATCTTAGAGGGGGAGAATAAAGATGTTCAACAGTGTTGGCCCAAGTGCCAGTCACTGAGAGATGACACTAGTAACTGGTTGCATGGAGGACTTTGTACCACTCATGATATTTGGGCATAATGGTTCAGCATCTCTCCCAGCATCCACTTCTGGAGCCCCATCAGCACCACTCTGCCCAGAAGGACACCATGGCTGAGGCCTTGCAAGCACCCTGTACACAACATGCCTTTCTTTCCCCTGTCCATTTGGGTTCCGCAATCCTTCCTTTGCCTTCACATTCCAGGAAATGGGTGTAGGAGGACATGTCCGATCCCTTTCCCAGGGAGGGAGGTAGGGTGTCCAGCCTGTAACTCTCCCAGTTCCTATTCCTGCTCTTCTTGAAGATGGGTTTGAGGTCGGCGTTTTCTAAGGACCCCAGAACCATTCTGGTTTCTATGGCACTTTTGAGAGCACAATCCGGAATCATGGGAAGGGTGACGTAGCAGACAAGAACACGTGCAATGAGCCTGTCCAAGGCAGCTGAGATGAATCTCACTGGTCAAATGGGGTTTGTTCCTGTAGTCAAACACAGAAATGTCCGGGTTCTGTCAGGTGTCAACATCTGAGCTGGCCTCATGGACTCCTTATGCACCCAGGGATGCTCAGAGACAGAGTCTGTCCCTTTTACACAAAGAGCCAGGTGTCACAGAGTCCCTCTCGACCTCCTGTTGCCACTCCCAAAGGGCAGGAGACACCTGAGCCCTGTGGTGTGTCACCCTGCTCTGCACTCATCTGACTTGTGCCGTGGCAGGAAGAATGGACACAAGGAGCTCGCTTGAAGGAAGCACATCCCAGTGCTGCATTCAGGCAGTTAACAATGGGATGTTACTTCCAACACCAAGTGACCTCAAGATCTTGTCTGTCCCACAGGCCTTCATGGAACCCTAAGGAATAGTTGATGGTGTTTGTGATCACTCGGTTTCATGTCACCTCACGTACATGACGTGCATGCTCACAATTCATCTGTACAAAGCAAGCACGAACTGCTGAACTACTCATTCAGTGTCCCTCCATGGAGGGAAGAACAACCTCTGTGGGTGAGAAGCCAGTGCTGAAAAAGGTGGTTGTGAGGGGCCAGTCCATGATGATTGACCTGAGGCTCCTTCCGAAGGGGTGTCCAGTGCACACGGGCACAGCCCAGCCCCTGCTCTGCTGGTCCTGCAGGTCTCTGGCAGGAGGCCTGGCTGTGAGAGGACACTGCTGTGTGCCCAGCCCTGCACACACACACTGTGCAGCTGCACAATGCTGTTTCATCTGTGGGCTACTTTCTTTTGAAACTTTTCAAAGAGACCTAAGCCTCCAGGCACTGCCCTAAAAAGATCACTTTTCTTCATAGAAGCACTGTTCTGAGGCCAGCTCTGTCACAGCAGTGCCCATTGCCTGTCCCTGCCTGCGCTCACAGGACTCACACACAGCAGGACGGTGACCAAGCTGCCAGAGCACTCAGGCCTTGCACCAACACAAGGGATGAGAAGGAGAGTGTGGGAGTGGAACGAGAACAGCTCTGGAAGACCAAGGGCTGCTGCTCCCTGGCAGCGCTGCCAGGCTGGGACTCTGCTCCCCTGCACTACTGCAGACAGAAACTGTCCCTGCAGCTCCAAAAAGGCCTTAAAAGAAGATATCAGGGGAAAAATAAATCAAAACGAAACACTGCAGGGCCTTTTATACATTTTTTTAAAAAAGTAGAGAAAAAGGCTCCTCATTTCCATAGACACTTGGTCAGAAAAAAAGGCAGACAGTGAATTAGGAAAGGAATGACAAATTTATGACAAAACACAACCACAACAACAACAAGAAACACTGAGAATGTAAAGAGTTACGCTATAACTGCTATGCAGAGAGTGAGAGTTTGTTGCTGTTTCTTATTGTAAAAGTGCAGTTATCAATTTCCACACTGAATCCTGGAGCTCCTGGTTCCTCATGCTGTAGATGAGGGGGTTCACTGCTGGAGGCACCACTGAGTACAGAACAGACACCACCAGGTCCAGTGAAGGGGATGAGATGGAGGGGGGTTTCAGGTAGGCAAATGAACAAGAGATGATGAACAGGGAGACCACGGCCAGGTGAGGGAGACACGTGGAAAAGGCTTTGTGCCGTCCCTTCTCAGAGGGGATCCTCAGCACGGCCCTGAAGATCTGCACATAGGACACCACAATGAAAATAAAACACATAAAAGCTAAACAGGCATGACCACCATAAGGCCAAGTTTCCTGAGATAGGAGTGTGAGCAGGAGAGCTTGAGGATCTGGGGGATTTCACAGAAGAACTGGTCCACAGCATTGCCCTTGCACAGTGGCAGTGAAAATGTATTGGCCATGTGCAGCAGAGCATAGAGAAATCCAGTGGCCCAGGCAGCTCCTGCCACGTGGACACAAGCTCTGCTGCCCAGGAGGGTCCCGTAGTGCAGGGGTTTGCAGATGGCAACGTAGCGGTCATAGGACATGATGGTGAGGAGACAATACTCTGCTGCTAACAAGAAGACAAACAAAAAGAGCTGTGCAGCACATCCCAAAAAGGAGATGGCCCTGGTGTTCCAGAGGGAGTTGGCCATGGATTTGGGGAGAGTGGTGGAGCTGGAGCCCAGGTCGAGGAGGGAGAGGTTGAGGAGGAAGAAGTACATGGGGGTGTGGAGGTGCTGGTCACAGGCTATGGTGGTGATGATGAGGCCGTTGCCCAGGAGGGCAGCCAGGTAGATGCCCAGGAAGAGCCAGAAGTGCAAGAGCTGCAGCTCCCGTGTGTCTGCGAACGGCAGGAGGAGGAACTGGGTGACGGAGCTGCTGTTGGACATTTGCTGTTTGTTGGCATGTGGGCTCTGTTGAAAAAAAAAAAAAAAAGCAACGTAAAATTAGGACAGACTCCTCTTAGCAAAGCCACACCATTTTTTAAAGATATCATCCCAATAGAAATGCATTTTCTTTCTCTGGTCTGTGCTGGCTGAGTGTGCTGTGAGGAGCAGGACCTCTGCCGGTGTGCTGCCAAGCAGCCAGCTTTGCTCTGCTGCAGTGGGGACGTGGGAGCTGGTTTGTGACAGCTCTGACATTCACAAGGAATGGCAGATGTAATCCACCTTCAATGAAAAAGTTTAAAATCTGTGCTCATGACTGTCAAGGGCTTTGGCTGCAGAGGAGACAATTAGCTTGTCCTTATAAATTTTGTTTGTGTGTTTTTTTATTTTCCACCACCAGGTGGAAAATAGGTGGAAAATAGGGTGAGTGGGGTTTTTTTACGGGTAGAAATCCTCATTTCTCTGACTGAAAATATGAAAAGGCTTGAGACAGGACAGGCAAAAAAGCTCAGCTTTCTCTGGCTCAGTGCAGAGTCAGACAGCAGAAGTGTCCATCAGGATTTTACTCATCTGTCTGTGCTTCAGTTTGTGCTGCCTTGAAAATCACTTCAGAAACAAATTAATCTAATTAATCCAAACAACTGTACTCACACTGGAGCAGGAGAGCCTTTTAGAAAGGGCAGATTTGCAAACTATTTCCCAGCCCAGAGGTGGAGACGTGATGGAGAGAGCAGGACACGACCCCTCACCCAGAGAAGCAAAGGACTCTGGCAGGAGAGTGCGGACCCCAAGGAAAGGCTCAGCACTCCTGGCATCCTACAGCAGAGCTGGGCCTTTCTGGGGGCAGCTGGTGAGCCCAGCAGGACAGGCAGAGCAGAGTCAGGGCTCCTGGAGATGGGATGTGCTACAGGGACAGTCCGATCATTGCCCAGCAGACAACCCCCAGCAGCCACCTGCAGAGCAGGAGCAAAAGAGCTCCTGAACAGCCCCTGCTCTGCTGCCTGGAGCTGTCCCTGCCTGCAGCTGTGTCTCTGTGCCCAGGTCTCCTCCCTGCCCTGATGAGGCTGGAAAAGTCATCCTGATGCTGTCTGTAAGCCAGGGTGTATTTAGTTCTGATACTCACAGCTTTATTCCCCTCTCGGAGTAAGATTTCTGGAATTTCAATTCCTCCTCCTGAACTGAGAAAATAATTTCTGCGTCCTATTGCCCACCCAGACAACTCAGAGTACGTGATTGATGGTACAAGATCCTTCTTTTTCAGGTAGCCCCTGCCTTGCTGTGCTTTTTTAAAAGTAGCCTGGCAGATGTCCTTTAGTGGTCTGGAGTAGTGAGGAACCTTGACCCACACAGCGCTCTCTCAAGAACAGAAGGACCCTGCACTGATCTGTCAGAGATTGTTCCTTCCATGCAGAATTTCTCCCCACACAATCACAGGGATCACCATGGGCAGGCTTAGTGCTGACCCTGACCAGCAGTGGAGTCTATGAGCCGACACACAGCCCATGGGGTGCAGGGAGCCTGCTCTGAAACACAGCTCTGGGCACTCAAATTTGAAATTTCTGAAGAAGAGCTTCCTCTTTCAGATCCAACAAGCTGCATTTGTGCCAGATTTAGAGGATGCCTTCAGGAGCTACAGCTGCATTGCCCTGCACCCAGAGACTTACCGTGACAAAGACTGAAAAGATTTCTTATCCAGTGAGCTCTCAGTCATCTTCGAAGTCCTGACCACCTTTAATCTGTCTCTGCCTTGCTCGTCTCCCTGAGATCCCCAGGCAGAGCCCTCAGCCCTGCTGCGCTTTGCAGAGGCGCTGCTCCTGGGCAGAGCTGTCTCTCTGCAGCGCTGCCGCTTGCCATGAGCTCCCTCTGTCCCAGGAGCCCAGCCCAGCTCAGCAGCACAGGAGCAGCCCCAGGCACTTTAATGACCCCTCTGGTGGGTTTTGTGCTGAGTCCATGAGCCTCACAGCCTGAGAGGAATTGAAGAAACTTCTCAAGAAGTCAAAGTCACATTCAAACTCCAAAGTTTCTTGTGATGTTAATGGATCCCACTGAGGGACACAACTGAGAAACTGTCCCAGGTTCTGGGTAGATCACAAAACTGGAAGCAGAGGTGACAGGTCAAGAAAAGCAAAATAAAAGTGGCTCTGATGCTGAAGTACACCTGGATGTGTTTCATTATCCAAAAGGCCAAGCCCTGACCCCAAGACCCTGGGAAGGCAGATCCCATCCCTCCCACGTTGCCCAGGGCTCTTCCTGGGACACTGTGATGTGGGGCTGTGCAAGGCCAAGGGCAGGACTATGGTCCAACACCTCGCAGGTTCCTGTCTGGGGACAAGGAGGCCATGAGGCCCCTGTGCTGTAAGGACAAGGTGTCTCCTCACAGGCATCAGAGGTGGAGACAACAGCCTTAGCTAAGGGGAGAAGGAGCTCATGTCTGTTGGGGATTTCAGCCTTTTTGCATCCCTTGATCATCTCCACGACAGCCTGTCCTATGCTGTGGCATCACCTGCACCTCTTTCCCTGCAGGCTGGAGACATCCCCCCTGCTGCCCCACCTTGCTCAGGTCAGCCTAATACCTAACTTTGGGGCTGGGATGCAAGAAGTGACATGTCGGTGCTCTCAGCAAAAAACAAACATGGTAGATCTGGGCCTAGTGTGGCCAGTCATGCTGCTGAGCTGGGACTGTCATTGCTGGTGTAACTGGTCCCTGGGGAAAGCTGTGACATCCCTGTGGGGACAGGATCCCATGCAGGTAGCGTTGACAAGCTGCCCAACCCCTCCTGCCTGCCCACAGCTCCCCACCCTGACCCATGAAACAGGGTCTTTGCCAGCACTTACTGACTCTCGTCCGTGCTGCTGTCACCCTCTGAGGCAGCGTGAGGCCAGGGGGACATGCGGGTCTCCTGTGCCCTGCCTGGCCATTGGCCTGGGACCTGTGCACCCCTGGGCTGAGCACGGTGTCCCTGGATGAGAACATCCCCCTCGAGCAGGCAGGGGAGGGCTCTGGAAAGCGCCAGCCATGATAACAGTTGCTCCATATCTGTGCTTTTGGACATCTCCCACCTAAAAGGAACCTCCCAACACCCCAGGAACACTCCTGGGATCAGAAGGAGCTTCTGTTTGTACGCAGGTGATGGTGGTCCTGCCTGGCCCAAGCTCTGCAGGGGCTGAGCAGCTGCATCTTTGTCATCATCCGGGCCAGTTCTCCTGGACCCCAACTGCTCACATGGCTGCGGTGCTGGGGGGACCATGCCGGGCAGCACAGAGGAGCTTGTGTGGGAGCCCTTTGTGTGAGCAGCACCTGTGGCTGTGAGTGTGTGGCAGACACACACCTCGGGTGCTCTGGTGGTGTAGACAAGGGGAGGAGGAGTCTTGGATGTGTTTCTGGCAACAGCCCTTCCCCAACAGCTTCCTCTGGGATGTGCAATGGGCACTTTGGCCACGGCTTGTTCGGAGGTGATGAGGGATGTGGGCATGTAACTGACAGAGGGCTCTGGGAACTCCCAGGTTGTTTGGTGTATTTTTCCAGGATTTTTCCGTCTGGTGGGAGGGAAGAGCCGCTGCTCAGGACGTGTGGAGATCCATGATGGGGACCAGTGGAAAACTGTTTGTGATTCCCACTTTGGCCCCAAAGCTGCTGAGGTGGTCTGCAGGGAGCTGCAGTGCGGCGTGGCCCTGCCTGTGTCTGGAGGAGGTCACTTTGGAGAAGGGGTTGGTCCCATGTGGGATGGAGAGCTGCAGTGTGTGGGGAATGAGTCCCTCCTGTCCTCCTGCCCCACGGGGCCCTCCCGGGACCAGGCCTGCACCCAGATGAACAGCGCTGCTGTCAGCTGCACACGTAAGGACAAAGGGTGGGGTGGTGAACACTGGGGCTGTGCCAGGGCTTGGGAACAGAGCAAGAACCAGGCTGGGTGGGTGTAGGACAGGAGGGATCATTGCACCGTCTCCAGCACAAAAACCGTGCACAAGGAGAAGAAAGGCATCTGTCCCTTTGGACTCTCCACTGGCTACCGAGGCTACAAAAGCACCAACCCACCCTCTCTCCTCCTCTGTCCCCAGAGTACACAGTGTTCAGGCTGGTGAACGGCAGCACAGCCTGTGCGGGGAGGGTGGAGGTCCAGGTGCTGGGGACCTGGGGGACCCTCTGTGCCTCCTGCTGGGATCTCTCAGATGCCCATGTTCTCTGTCGTCAACTCAACTGTGGGTTTGCTGAGTCCATTCCTGGAGGAGAGTATTTTGGGAGAGAGACTGGCCCTGTCTGGAGAGACTCGTTCCACTGTGACGGGACTGAAGCCCACCTGGGACAGTGCCCAGTGACCACCCTGGGGGCCTCCCCATGCTCCCACGGGAACAACGCTGCTGTCATTTGCTCAGGTGAGTGCTGGGAAAATGGTGCATTAGCTCCATTTCCCTTTGTGGGAGACATGGCCACCCAAAGCTGGGTCACATGGCAGCGCCAGGCTGAATTTCGCCCTGGAGGATCCCTGGGGGGCTTTCCCTGCTCACACTGACCGCTCTGCTCTGGGAGAGCTGAGGTCTGAACAGAGGCAGACACCTGTCCCCAGGGTAGCGCCTCAGGCCCCAGCACCACTGCCAGGCCTGTGTTCCATAGGATGAGCCCAGGACAGGTCGGTGGGGCTCTGCTCCATCCCTGTGGCTGCAGACAGCCACATCCCATCCCCACAGAGAGCCCTGCAGAGCCCCATCCCACCACCCAGCAGCAGCAGACCTGGCTGTGAGCTGCAGACAGGGCCTGGGCTTTGCCCTAGCTTCTCATCAGCACAGGGCTCAATCTTGTCCTGTCTGGTCGGACAAACCCCCCTTGCCCTCCTCCCTGGAGGCTGCCGTGCTGCCCGGTGCCGCTGATGGCTGTGGCTCCTCTGCTGTCCCCAGGCCCAGCCGACTCTGCGTCCCTGCGGCTGGTGGGCGGAGGGAGCCGGTGCGACGGGCGAGTGGAGATCTTCCAGCGCGGGACGTGGGGCAGAGTCCTGGACGACCAGTGGGACGTGCAGGAGGCCAGCGTGGTGTGCCGGCAGCTGCGGTGTGGAGAGGCAGAAAAAGCCTACAACCCCCCAAAGCCTGAGCGAGGGACGGGCCCCGTGGGGCTGCGAGGGGTCCGGTGCGCAGGGCACGAGGCCAACCTGACCCTCTGCAACACCTCCCTGCCCAGGGGTTTGCTGTTGGGAGGGGTTGTGGAGGACGTGGGAGTCATTTGCTGGGGTGAGCGGTGCTGCACGAGCCCCCAGATGATGGGGTGGGGGGCAGCCACCCCCTGACAGCACCTGGGGTATCTCCCCACTGCAGGGAGCCGGCGGGTCCGGCTGGTGAATGGGTCTGGGCGCTGCGCAGGGAGAGTGGAGATCTACTACCAGGGCAGCTGGGGGACCGTCTGTGACGATGGCTGGGACCTGTCTGATGCCGCCGTCGTTTGCCACCAGCTGGGCTGTGGAGGGCCGGTGGAGGCGGCCGGCTCCGCTCGGTTCGGGGAAGGCTCTGGGCAGATCTGGCTGGACGGTGTGAACTGCTCTGGGTCCGAAGCTGCTCTCTGGGACTGCGCTGCCGGGCCCTGGGGGCAGCACGACTGCGGGCACAAAGAGGACGCGGGCGTCATCTGCTCAGGTCTGTGCTGGGAGATGTGCTGGGATCCTGGCTCTTGGAGAGGCTGGGATGCAGGGAAAGCCAGGCATGGCCAAGGCTGTCCCTGGCTGAGCCCCTGCCTGAGCCCGGCCTATGGACACCCATGCACGGGTGCCCTCAGTCCCACTGGGGTCCCTGGGGAGCTCAGCTGTCCCCCAGGGTGAGCGGGGAGAGCAGGGGAGTGTGTCCATCAGGGACTTCTCTCTGCCCTGGCTGCAAGGGGGACTTGCTGGCCCTGCCCTGCCTGCCTGGGGGCCTGGGGAGCGCAGAGGCATCCTGGCTCCCACAGCCCCAGACCAGCCTGTTCCTCTTGCTGCCTTTCCTCCCGGAGTTCGTGGCCCTGAGGCTGGAGAACAGTGACGGCTGCTCCGGGCGTCTGCAGGTTTTCTACAACGGGACGTGGGGGAGTGTTTGCTCCAACTTGATGACTCCTGACACGGTGTCGCTGGCGTGCAAGGAGCTGGGCTGTGGGGACGGAGGATCCCTGGAAACAGTCCTGCCCTATGGCAGGGTGTCTGGCCCTGCCTGGCTGGATTATGTGCAGTGTGGGGAGAAAAACATCTCTTTTTGGCAGTGTCCCTCTGCTCCCTTGGACCCACAGTCATGCGATGACCTGCGAGATGAGACCCACATCACCTGCAATGGTAATTCTGAGCCACTCGGGTCCGGTGTCACCCCAGCTTCTGCTCCCCTCTGGGCACAGCCAAATGCAGAGAAAGAGCTTGGAGGGGTTTTCATTTCCATGTCAGACTCTTCTGCTGCTGGTGGCACAAACATGACCACAGCTCTCAGAGCCCCACACGTCCAGCAGCAGTTGCCACCCAGCAGTGCCTGGGGGAGGCAGTGACATCTCCAAGTGAGGTCTCAGCAGAGACCAGATGGGGTTCAGAGGAGCCTCCCCTCCATGGACACCCCCTGCTGCTCTGTGACCAAGATGGCACACACAGGCACGAGCAGAGCTCAGCCCCGCTCTCTTCTGCACAATCCCCGAGCCAGCCCCTTCACCACAGTGTTTCCTTCTTCAGGGAGACGCCCAGAAATGCCCCCAGAGCCTTTGGCCCCGTGCCCGAACTCCACCAGCTGCACAGGTAGGGAGCTGCTCCTCTGTGTGCTCCTCTTGCCTGGCAGGGCTCTGCTGTCTGAGTGCCATGGGAACTCTTTGCCTTCTCCAGACAGGGAGAAGATCCGTGCCGTGGGAGGCGAGGACGGGTGCTCGGGCAGAGTGGAGCTCTGGCATCACGGCTCCTGGGGGACAGTGTGCGATGACTCCTGGGACATGCGGGATGCCCAGGTGGCGTGCAGGCAGCTGGGCTGTGGCCCCGCGGTGTCTGCCCTGCGTGAGGCTGCTTTTGGGGTGGGGCAAGGCCCCATCTGGCTGGAGCGGGTGGAGTGCCGGGGACGGAGTCGTCTCTGCAGGACTGCTGGGCCCGGCCTGGGGACGGACGTGCTTGCCGGCATAAGGAAGATGCTGCCGTGCGCTGCTCGGGTGAGCTGGGGCTGGGACCCCTTGCTCGGGTATTGGCAGGGAGCTGGGGAAGGCCTTTCACCCACTTGGTCCTGGCACAGCCCCTGAGCTCCCGAGAGCAGGAATGTTCCTGTGGGGTGCAGCAGGCTGGTGCCACGCAGGGAGCAGCCTCGGTGGAACTGGATGTCCTTGGGCCACTGCCCGTGGGGCCCTGCAGCTCCAGGGCCATCCCCTGGGCTGCCTGTGCCACCCTGCCTGCCACCCAGAGCAGAGGCCACGGGCCCTGTCCTGGGTCCCTTTCTAGCACTACAGGAGGGGCAATTTGGCTGGGATGTGTCAGGAACACCTACAGACACACATGGGTGTGTGGAGGGGAGGCTCCCTGGTACGTGCACTCCCACCCTCTCAGCCCAGCTCTCCTTTTCCTCCTCTGCAGCTGCACCCAGGACAGCAGCATCCCCACCCCAAGCAGGTAACTTGTCCTCCCCCCAGGGCTGGGTATCCCAGGGCCAGACTCTGACCCACAGTTGGGTGGAAGGGGCTCCTTGCTGGAGTGTGAAACTCCCAGGAGGAGGCACTGGGGTGTTTGTGTGGGGGTTGAGGAGGGCTGTAATGCACTCAGCAGGGTGGAAGCTTCTCCATCACTCTCCCCCTGGGCCCTCCACTGCCTGCTGCCTTGTGTGATGGGGGTCAGGACTGGTGCTGCCTCCACCTCTCCCAAGGCTGGTGCTGTTCTTCCATGTTCTTGCCCATGCAGATCCCACCCGGGGCCGTCCGGCTGTCAATGGGAGGATCTCAGTGCCCGTCATCATCTGCATCATCCTGGGGGCCCTTCTCTGCCTGCTCCTGGCCCTGCTGGCCGGGCAAGTGCTCAGAGCCAGGGCTGGGCGCAGAGGTGGGTCCTTCCACAGAGGTCCCAGTGATGCCTCCTGGAAGGGCTGTGGGTGCTGCGGGGGGTCAGTAAGGGGCACAAGCAGAGCTGAGGGGATGAGACTGTGTGCTGCCACCTGTTCCACGCACCCCATTGACTGTCTGGCCATAGGGCACCAGCAGCAAGGGGTGGAGAGAGCCGAGAGGTGGTGGGAGCAAGAGATGGGGCAAGGAGAGAAATGGCAGAGCAGGACCAGGGAAGATGTTATCCTGGGGGAAATGCTATCCTTTGGGAGATGTTATCCTGTGGGAGATGTTATCGTGGAGGAGATGTTATCCTGTGGGAGATGTTGTCCTGGGGAGATGTTATCCTGGAGGAGATGTTATCCTGGTGGAGGTGGCCAAGGCTGGCAGTGCTCTGGGTAGTGCTGGAGGGTGCCCTGGGGCAAACAAGAAGACAGGAGGAACACAGAGCAGCAGGGCCCATCTCCACGGTGTCAGGCCCCAGGCTGACCCTCTGCCCAGCCCTGCCTGCCCTTGGTAAGGCTGGGGCCCTACTATGGACTCATGGGGCAGACAGGGGTCAGCTCCAGGTGGAGAGGAAACATGTGAGCTGCTCTGGGGTCAGACAAGGGGGGATGACCCAGGGGCCAGAGGGGCTTGGGCGCTGTCTCCAAGGGTGTGATGCTGCTCCAGATCATCTCCACAGTGATGTGGCCCTCACTGGGGATGTGGCAGCTGTTCCTGGACAGCACAGTGGGGCTGTGCTGTTGGAGCAGTCCTGGGCTGGGCCAAGGAACAGGTCTGGGGGGGCACAGTGGGGTCCCATAGCCTCTCTGCCTGTCCCTGTGCCAGCCCTGCCTCTGTCCCCAGGCTCCAGGACAGCCCAGGAGCTCTTCCCTGAGGCCGTGTATGAGGAGATCGGTTACAGCCCAGTGCAGGAGAAGCAGGCGAGGTTTGGTCGCTCAGGTGGGTGTGGGCACATCTGCAGGACCCTTTCCCCTGGCCCCACCCCAGGGCTGATCCTCTGAAGCCCCCAGCCCGTGGTCCCTGCAGTGCTGGGGCTGTGTGGTCTGTGGGGAGAGCACCCAGGTCCTGGGCCCAGGAGAGGAGCTGCCTCCCAACCAGCTCTGCTGATCGCAGCTGGGCAGCCCCTCTCTTCCTGCCCCTGCACCCCACTTGACCAGTGAGGGATGAGCTGTCCTGGGGCAGCTCTGGGAGCACCCCTGAGACAGAGCTTGTCCCAGGGGAACAGGGTGAATTCCCAGCCCTCCTCCCCATGCAGCCCCAGCTCTGTGGGTCCCCCTTCCCCAGCAGTGCTGGCCACGAACCAGGTCAGTGGGCTCGCTCCATAACACCCGCTGCGCATCTCTCCAGGCTCCTCTTCAGAGCAGTCCCTGACCCGGCTGCAGCCCTACCCTGGGTACCGTGAGGAGGAGGATGGTCTGGGATCAGCACCAGGTAATGAAGCAGGAAGGGGCTGATCTGCCTGCAGACAAGTGATGGAGAGAGGTGTCACTGAGTGTCACTGTCAGATGGGGAGGACCTGAGGGTCTCCTGTGCTGCTGCCAACACCAGTGCCTCCCATCCTCTGCTCTGCAGGATGTATCTTCTCACTGTCACCAGCTCCCCTCTCTTTTCAGATGTTCTTGTTCCGCACGGGGATGACCCAGCAGAGGGCTATGATGATGCCAGGGAGGTTTCTCACCCTGAGGAAGATGATGCCCCTGGACAGGGAGCTTGGGAAATGCCCAGGGTGCCAGAGGAGGGAGCAGGACCCAGGGATGCACCCAGAGGTGAGAGGGAAGTTCAGCGCTGCTGGTTCCTGGGATGCCATCCCTGCTCACACCCTAGTTGCTGCTGTACTGAGACCTAAACCTCTTGGGAAGGGGAATCCTGCCCCAGGAGTTTCCCATGGAGGGACTGAAGGGTGGAGGAAGGAGCTGAATGTGGTGAGGAGCAGGGAGGAAGGTGGTGCACAGACCCCATGGGGTGAACTGCAATGTCCTGCATTGCTGCTTGCAGGGGGCAGCCTGTGCTCCCAGAGAAGTGCCGGGGTCCCTGGAGCTGAAGGAGACACCTCGTCCCTGTCCCCGGGGAGCATGGGCTATGATGATGCTGAAGAGATCTCTCTGGCACATCCTCGTGAGGACACAAAGGCTGTGACAGAGCTGGGTGCACAGCAATCCCTGAGCCCCCGGCCAGGAGAGCCCATCCCTGCTGTGCAGGTGGGTGCAGCCGGGAGGGAGGAGGGGTCTGTGCAGCTGGGAGAGCCGTAAGCACCGGGGAACCGTCTCCCTTTGCCCATGGGCAGCAAAAATGGCCCAGAGTTTCCTCCATTTTTTTCCTATTTTTACACTGTGCATCATATTTGTTCTCATTAAAAGTCTCAGTGGACTTTAGCCGGGATCTGGTTTGTGTCTGCCCAGGCATCAAGAAATCTTCCTGAGTTTGATCAGGGGCAGCAGAGAACAAAGATATGGCGGTGGGGAAGGGGTTTGTCTCAGGGACAACAGGTTTGGGGTCAGGTTGTGGGGCTGGTAGAGCCCGTGGTCCCTGTGGAATAATCCTGCTGACAGAGACGTTCCCATCCTGCTTTGTCACAGGCAGTTTCTAGTCAAAATGGCTCTCTAATAGGTCCCATGATGCACCCCAGTGCCTATTTCTTCACTCCAAGATCTCCCAGCTGCTCTTTCCCCCAGGCCCTGCCTGGGCCAGGCTGGTCCCACAGCGCAGAGGCCATGACAGAGCTGCCAATCAGGGTAAGTCGTGGGCTGTGACCCTGCAAAAGTGAACCCTAAGGTGGTCAAGGTGCCCTTTAAACTCCAGATGGCCCCAGAGGTGATGATGGCCCACAGATCTCCTCCTGCAATGGTCAGGAGGCACATGGGTCCCCGAAGCCCGTCTTCATCAATGACTCTCCTGTTCTTGCTCAGCAAGAACCTAGAAGGACTCTTTTGGAGCAGTGACAGTCATGCAGGCACTACCCCTGCAGACAAACATTTTCAAGCTCATTCTCAAAGCTGAAAAGACAGTAACTTTGCTTGGGCAGTCTGTCCCTCTCCCCTCCTCTCAGTTGTTCTCAGTCACAACAAAACCCAACTTCCCTGGAATATTTGGGTATGGAAACGGGGGACAGTTGAGACACTTGTGCTGTGAGCCCTGGCTCTGGGCTGAGAGGATGGAGAGCACAACAACTTGTGCAGTGCTCAGGAAATGCAAGTAAAAGTAAAAATGACATTCAGTGGTAGAGCTGGGGCTGTTTGGGAGTCCCAGTGTGATGGCTGGTGACTTCCAAGCTAGACCCCAGGGGAGCCACTGCTGGTATTTCTGTCCTGACCTGTGCCCTGGCAGCAGGGAGGAACTGATGCAGAGGGATGTTCATGTGGGGCCTCAGACAGATTCCCCTGTGCTTGTATCTCTCTGCTGATGCCCAGAGAGGAGCGTGTCTGTGATTCATCAAACATTGCAGCAGGAGGGCAAAGCGGGGAGGCACAAAACTCTGCTCAGGACAGCGTGTGACTGAACAACACCGGTGCCCACGCTCCCCAGGGGACGAAGCTCAGCACGGCTTTGCCAGCTGTCCTTGGCACATCAGAGGCCCAGCTGTGACAAACCTCCAGACAGAGGATGCTGCCACTCACACCTCAGCTCAGGAGAGTGCCCGGCCCTGGGACTGGGTGGGATGGTGGTCAGGATGCTCCAGTTCGGGGAACTGAGGTCCAGGGCAAGGAGGTGTATGAGGGGAGCAGTCTGTGCACCATCGAGAATGACAAAGAGGAGAGAGACAGGGTCTTTGCAGAGGCCTCACGAAACAGAGATCCTGATTGCTGATTAGAAGGAGGGACAGCTGGAGATCACCCCAAAAAAGCACTGAATAGAGATTCCTGCCCAGGGAGAAGCGGGAATTTGTGGTGCAAGAAGAAGGCTCCTTCTGACCCACAGATCTGCAGCTACAGGGCATGGGCAGTGCTGTGGCAAGAGCTGGAGGTGCAAGGAGGGCCAGGGCAGGATGGAAGAAGGCAGATGGGCTCCGCAAATGTCAGAGGGAGAAAATCATTGCGAAGCCCAGGGATGAACCAGGGGCCTTTAGATCTTCAGTCTGATGCTCTCCCAGTTGAGCTACTTCAGCTCTGCCCTGAACATCCAGCTGCAGACTGCAGTGGAGAAGTCTGGTGTAAGGAAAAGGGATGCAAGTCCCAGGTGGCCAATGAGAGAAATGATGGCGTTGGGGAGGTGAGGAGCAAGGT
The DNA here is from genome assembly GCF_036013445.1 of Caloenas nicobarica. NCBI lineage: Eukaryota > Metazoa > Chordata > Aves > Columbiformes > Columbidae > Caloenas > Caloenas nicobarica. The sequence continues at coordinate 2,428,177 of NC_088273.1, forward strand.
TGTCCACACAGTGTCAGACTTCAAGGGACAGCTTCTCCAACCAGTCCAGACCTCCTTAGGAGAGACCCTGGACCAATATCAGATAATGCTGCAATCACCTATTCTCCACACTGAAAAAAAAATAAGTTATACCCTTTGACAAAAAAAAAATAGTAATTTTTATTAGAAGGTTTTTGAAATCACTCTCCGAAACTACAATAGGCAACCCCTCCAATTAACTGTACAATACTAGAAGACAATTACAATAAGAGACATGGTTTCTTAGAGCTTTCTTCAATGTAATGAACCCCATGGTGCATTTGGTGCTGAGTCCTTGAACCTCAGGTGCTGAGAAAAGATTGCAGAAACCTTTCCAGAAGTCAAAGTCAGAAGAAATAAGTACTAAGTACCTTGAAGTATTAATGAGTTCCACTGAGGACAAGTACCAGCAATGCCTCCCCAGGGACTCGTTAGAGCAGAGAATTGGAGGCCATGATGGCAGATAAACAAAGGGTCATGTGCAGGCAGCTGAGGTGCTGAGAAAAGCCTGGTTTTGTTGGATGAAGCAGAGAGGCCAAGGCCTGACCCCCAGCCCCTGGGAAGGCAGATCCTGTCCCTCACCCATTGCTCAGGGCTCTTCCTGGGGCAGGGGGATGTGGGCTGTGTGATGCTGAGTGAAGGACAATGGTGTGACAGTTCCCAGCCTTCCTGGGGGTGTGCAAGGAGGCCATGAGGTGCCCCAGTGCCTGAGGACAACATGATGATTGCCATAGCCAAGGGGACAAAGATTTGGGTTCTCTTGGTTACATCCAGCCTTGCCAGTGCCCTTTGCCATCTCCACCACAGGTTGTCCTACACTGTCCCACAGCTGCTTCTGTTTCCCTGCAGGCTGCAGACACCCATCTCGCTTTCGCCCCCTGCTCTCACCCTGGTGTTTCCATATGTTGCCTGATGTGTCTCCAATCTCATGCTCTGTTCCTCGAAACACAAGGTGGTGGACTGATCTCACGCTCCTTCTGGATGATTTCTTGTACCACAACACTACTCTTTGAGTGACATTTCTTCCTCCTCATGTTCCAAACTGCGCTGTGTGGCAGTGTTTCTCTCCTCTGCTGTAGAAAGGAGGACCCTGAAAACTACTGACCTGTCAGCCTCTTACCTGTGCCTGGGAAGATCATGGAACAGATCCTCCCAGAAGCTGTGCTAAGGCACAAGGAGGACAAGGAGGACAGGGAGGTGATTTGAGACAGCCAGCATGGCTTCATCAAGGGCAAATCCTGCCTGACTAACTTGGTGGCCTTCTACGATGGAGTAACTACATCAGTGGACAAAGGAAGGGCTATGGATGTCATCTATCTGGACTTCTGTAAAGCCTTGGACATGGTCCCTCACAACATCCTTCTCTCTACACTGCAGAGATATGGATTTGATGGCTGGACTGTTTGGTGGGTGAGGAACCGTCTCAATGGTTGCACCAAGAGAGTGGTGGTCAATGCAACGATGGCCACTGGTGACAAGTGGTGTCCCTCAGGGGTCCATACTGGGATCAGTACTGTTTAATATCTTCATCAATGACATAGTGGGATCAAGTGCACCCTCAGCAACTTTGCGGATGACACCAAACTGAGTGGTGTTGCTGATATGACTGTGGGACAGAAGGCCATCCAGAGGGACCTGGAAAAGCTCAAGAAGTGGACCCATTTGAATCTCCTGAGGTTCAACAAGGCCGTACGCAAGGTCCTGCACCTGGGTTGGGGCAACCCCCTCGCTATCATTACAGGCTGGGGGATGAAAGGATAGAGAGCAGCCCTGATGAGAAGGACTTGGGGATACTGGTGGGTGAAAGACTGGACAGGAGCCAGCAATGTGCGCTTGTAGCCCATAAGGTCAAACATATCCCGGGCTGCATCCAAAGGAGCATGACGAGCAGGTCAAGGGAGGGGATTCTGCCCCACTCCGGTGAGGTCCCACCTGGAGTCCTGCATGCAGCTCTGGGGTCCTCAGTACAGGACAGACATGGAGAGACCAACACTCTCCATACTCCAATCCCCTTTCAGGCAGTTGTAGAGAGTGAGAAGGCCTCCCCTCCACCTTCTTTTCTTCAGACTAAACAGTCCCAGTTCCCTCACCTGCTCCTCATCAGACTTTTCCTCCAGCCCCTTCACCAGCTCCATTGCCCTTCTCTGAACTTGCTCCAGCACCTCAAGGTCTTTCCTATAGTGAGGGACCCAAATCTGACCTCAGGATTCAAGGTGGGGGCCTCACAAGCGCCAACTACAAGTGGATGATAACTACCCTGGTCCTGCTGGCTGCGCTACTCTTGATGCATGCCAGGATGCTGGTGGCATTTTGTCCACCCGGGCACACGCTGGCTCATGTTCAGCTGCTGTGAATCAACACCCCCAGATCCCTCTCTGCCAGGCAGCTTTCCAGCCACGCTTCCCTTCAGCCTGTAGTGCTGCCTGGGGTTCTTGAGACCCAAGTGCATGACCTGGCACTTGGTCTTGTTAAACCTCAAACAACTAGACTCAGCCCATCATTTCATCTGGTCCAGATCCCGCTGTAGAGCCTTCCTACCCTCCAGCAGGTCAACACTCCCACCCAATTTGGTGTCATCTGCTAGCTTACTGAGGGTGCACTCGATCCCCTCATCCAGATCATTGATAAAGAGATTAAACAGAAATTGCCCCAATACTGAGCCCTGGGGAACACCACTCATGACCGGCCACCAACTGGATTGGCTCCGTTCACCACAACTCTGTGGGCCCAGCCCTCCAGCCAGTTCTTTATCCATCGCAGATACACCATCCAGGCCATGAGCTGCAGCTTCTCCAGGAGATGCTGTGGGATACAGTGTCAAAGGCTTTACTCAAGTCTAAGTACACAACATCCACAGCCTGTGTGGCGGATTCACTCCCCCATGACAGACTTCCCCTCATCTGCTAAGCCGGTCACCTTGACATAGAAGGAGATCAGGCTGGTCAAGCGGGACTTGCCTTTCATAAATCATGCTGATTGGGCCCAATTCCTCATCTCGTATGTGTGACCTCCCGGTCCCATTCCCAGCCATGTTCCTGCTGTTGGCCTATCCCCTGCAGAGGCAAAAGTGACCTCACAGTCCCCTCCTCAGCCATCGGCTTCATACTGGTTTAGGAGTTCCTGAGACACAGCTGAGCACATGGCATCGTACCCGGCCATCACCCTCCTTGTGGTCCAGTGTGTGAGCAGATAAAACTAAGCTGCTTTCATCAAATTTGTGCTCTCTCGGGTTCATCTCACCACATGCACACAATGGACATGCACATGATGTGTATGTTTACAACTCATCTGTACAATGAAAATATGGAATTTTGAACCAGTATTTCATGAATCCTAGAATGTCCTGAGTTAGAAGGGACCCACAAGTATCATTGAATCCAACTCCTGTCCCTGCACAGGACAACCCCAAAGTTCACACCATGTATCTGAGGACGTTGTCCAGTCTCTTCTTCAACACTGTCAGGCTTGGGGCCATGACACCTCCCTGGGGAGCCTGTTCCAGTGTCCAGCACCCTCTACGTGAAGAACCTTTTCCTCATCTCCAACCTAAACTTTCCCTGGCATATCTATCTTCCATTCCCTTGGGTTCTCTCATTGGTCACTATAGAGAAGACATCAGTACCTTCCCTTCTTCCCTTGTGAGGAAGCTGTAGCCACCATGAGGTCTCCTTTTAGTCTTCTCTTCAGCTCTGATGCTGAACCCCTTGGTTTGCTTTCTGAAGCAGAAAGGAGAAGCCATGACCTCCAGGCAATGGGAAGGGGGATCCTGTCCCTCACACACGGCTCAGGGCTCTTCCTGGGACCGTGGGATGTAGGTGTGCAAGGCCGAGGGAAGGACAGCACTGGTACAACAACTTCCAGCTTCCCCATGGGGCTGCAAGGAGGCAACGAGGCCCCAGTGCCATGAGGACAACATGTCTTCTCCTAGGCCTCAGGGACACAGACAACTGCCATGGCCAAGGGGACAGAGACCTGGGTTCTGTGGGTCCCTTCCAGCCTTGCCAGCACCCTTTGCCATCTCCATCACAGGCTGTTCTACACCGTCCTATCCCTGCCCCTCCTTCCCTGCACGCTGCAGACACCCATCTGGCTTCCCCACCTGCTCTCACCCCAGCATTTCTGTCCCTTCACTGACGTGTCTGCACCCTCACTGGCTGTTCTTTGGAACACAAAGCCATGGGCTGATCCAGCTCCCTCTGCGTGACCTCTTGCACCACAGCCCTGCCCTTCCAGTCACATTTCTTCCTCCTGATATCCAGTCCTCACCTCCCAAGTTGCACTTTCTGACTCTTCCCTGCTTCTTCCCACTTCCAAGGAGAGCACGACCATCTAAGAAACTGCCCTTCCTGCAGGGAACCCAACCTGTTAGGCTTCTTGTGGTTTTTTACCTGACCAGAGAGAAGTAACTTCACCACGATCTTCTAAATCCCGTGACTGCTGTTGGCCTTTCAGCTTCTCTGACAGACACGACCATGTTCCTGCTGCTGTCCCGTCATGTTCTCAGGTGGGATGGACATGACAATGCATCTCCAAGGCTTCTTCCTGGATAAGACCTGTGGGTACCTTGGCAGAGGTTCTTTCCCAGCCATGTCCCTGCTGCTGGCCTGTCACCTCCAGAGACAGAACTGATCTCACATTCCCCTCCACAGCCACACGCTTCTGACTGGATTATGAGTTTCTGAGACACAACTGACCTCATAATACCACACCCATCCATCCTCCTCCTTAGCCGCCAGGACCTGACCAAGACTGAAGCATGTTCTACGCAGTCCTACACCTGCCCCTCTTTCCCTGCAGGCTGTAGACACCCATCTGGCTTCCTCACCTTGTTCAAATTCATCAAATATATATCCTACTAACACCGTGCATGAAAAGCACTCTTCTCTGGAACTGCTGTATTTCTGTTAACACCTTCTATATCTCCTCTTTTGACTTTCTTTTTTTTCTACTATTCTTCTACCTATTCTCTCTCCAGAAACCTCTCCAAGGCAAAAAATCTTTCAAATCAGAGAATAACTCAGGTTTGAAGAGAGCCCTTGTCTCACTCATCTTGTCTCACTCTCCTGCCTAGGGCAGGGTCAACCAGGTGAGGTTGCTCAAGGCCTCCACCCAGCTTTGCATCATCCTCAAAGGTGCTGAAAGTGCACTCTGTTACATCTTAGAGGGGGAGAATAAAGATGTTCAACAGTGTTGGCCCAAGTGCCAGTCACTGAGAGATGACAGTAGTAACTGGTTGCATGGAGGACTTTGTACCACTCATGATATTTGGGCCTGATGGTTCAGCATCCCATCCAGCATCCACTTCTTGAGCCCCATCAGCACCACTCTGCCCAGAAGGACACCATGGCTGAGGCCTTGCAAGCACCCTGTACACAACATGCCTTTCTTTCCCCTGTCCATTTGGGTTCCGCAATCCCTTCCTTTGCCTTCACATTCCAGGAAATGGGTGTAGGAGGACATGTCCCATCCCTTTCCCAGGGAGGGAGGTAGGGTGTCCAGCCTGTAACTCTCCCAGTTCCTATTCCTGCTCTTCTTGAAGATGGGTTTGAGGTCTGCGTTTCCTAAGGACCCCAGAACCATTCTGGTTTCTATGGCACTTTTGAGAGCACAATCCGGAATCATGGGAAGGGTGACGTAGCAGACAAGAACACGTGCAATGAGCATGTCCAAGGCAGCTGAGATGAATCTCACTGGTCAAACGGGGTTTATTCCTGTAGTCAAACACAGAAATGTCAGGGTTCTGTCAGGTGTCAACATCTGAGCTGGCCTCATGGACTCCTTATGCACCCAGGGATGCTCAGAGACAGAGTCTGTCCCTTTTACACAAAGAGGCAGGTGTCACAGAGTCCCTCTCGACCTCCTGTTGCCACTCCCAAAGGGCAGGAGACACCTGAGCCCTGTGGTGTGTCACCCTGCTCTGCACTCATCTGACTTGTGCCGTGGCAGGAAGAATGGACACAAGGAGCTCGCTTGAAGGAAGCACATCCCAGTGCTGCATTCAGGCAGTTAACAATGGGATGTTACTTCCAACACCAAGTGACCTCAAGATCTTGTCTGTCCCACAGGCCTTCATGGAACCCTAAGGAATAGTTGATGGGGTTTGTGATCACTCGGGTTCATGTCACCTCAAGTAGATGACGTGCATGCTCACAATTCATCTGTACAAAGCAAACACGAACTGCTGAACTACTCATTCAGTGTCCATCCACGGAGGGAAGAACAACCTCTGTGTGTGAGAGGCCACTGCTGGAAATGGTGGTTGTGAGGGGCCAGTGCATGATGATTGACCTGAGGCTCCTTCCGAAGGGGTGTCCAGTGCACACGGGCACAGCCCAGCCCCTGCTCTGCTGGTCCTGCAGGTCTCTGGCAGGAGGCCTGGCTGTGAGAGGACACTGCTGTGTGCCCAGCCCTGCACACACACACTGTGCAGCTGCACAATGCTGTTTCATCTGTGGGCCACTTTCTTGTACATGTTCTTGAGAGAAAATTTGCAAGAAGACCTAAGCCTTCAGGCACTGCCTTAAGAAGATCACTCTTCTTTATATAAGTATGTTACGGAGGCCAGCTCTGTCACAGCAGTGCCCATTGCCTGTCCCTGCCTGCGCTCACAGGACTGACACACAGCAGGATGGTGACCAAGCTGCCAGAGCACTCAGGCCTTGCACCAACACGAGGGATGAGAAGGAGAGTGTGGGAGTGGAACGAGAACAGCTCCGGAAGACCAAGCTCTGCTGCTCCCTGTCCGTGCTGCCATGCAAGAGCTCTTTTCCCTTCCACCCATGCTCACATGAACTCTCCCTGCAGCTCAAAAAAGGCCTTGGAGTTAGAATGTCTGCAGAAAACAATTTGCTGAAGGGCCCTTTATTTTGCTTAAACACAGAGAGCATGATTCCTTGTTGACACAGACACTCGAGGAGAAAAGAAAAGCAGGCAGTGAATTACGAAGGGAATTAAAATATTATAATAAAAAAACACAACTAGAGAGAAAACATACTGCACACAGGATGACCCTTCAGTGAGTTAGAATATAACTCTTATGTAGAAGACAGAGACAGTTTATAGCTTCAGAAGAAATCCAGTCATTCAGTTTCGACAGGGCATCCTTGAGCTCCTGGTTCCTCATGCTGTAGATGAGGGGGTTCACTGCTGGAGGCACCACTGAGTACAGAACGGCCAGCACCAGGTCCACAAATGGGGAAGAGATGGAGGGGGGTTTCAGGTATGTAAACATGGCAGTGCTGATGAAAAGAGAGACCACGGCCAGGTGAGGGAGGCATGTGGAAAAGGCTTTGTGCCGTCCCTGCTCAGAGGGGATCCTCAGCACGGCCCTGAAGATCTGCACATAGGACACCACAATGAACACAAAACAGCCAAATGCTAATAATGCACTAACCACAAGAAGCCCAGCTTCCCTGAGGTAGGAGTGTGAGCAGGAGAGCTTGAGGATCTGGGGGATTTCACAGAAGAACTGACCCACAGCATTGCCCTTGCACAGTGGCAGTGAAAACGTATTGGCCGTGTGCAGCAGAGCATAGAGAAATCCAGTGGCCCAGGCAGCTGCTGCCATGTGGACACAAGCTCTGCTGCCCAGGAGGGTCCCGTAGTGCAGGGGTTTGCAGATGGCAACGTAGCGGTCATAGGACATGATGGTGAGCAGAGAATACTCTGCTGCTAACAAGAAAGTAAACGAAAAGAGCTGTGCAGCACATCCCAAAAAGGAGATGGCTCTGGTGTCCCATAAAGAATTTGCCATGGATTTGGGGAGAGTGGTGGAGATGGAGCCCAGGTCGAGGAGGGAGAGGTTGAGCAGGAAGAAGTACATGGGGGTGTGGAGGTGCTGGTCACAGGCTATGGTGGTGATGATGAGGCCGTTGCCCAGGAGGGCAGCCAGGTAGATGCCCAGGAAGAGCCCGAAGTGCAAGAGCTGCAGCTCCCGTGTGTCTGTGAATAGCAGGAGGAGGAACTGGGTGATGGAGCTGCTGTTGGACATTTGCTGTTTCTCAGCATGGGGCTCTGTTCAAAGAAACAATAACTTCACATGAGATATAGACTCCTCTGAGTAAAGCAACTCCATTTTTCACAGAAATCACCATACTGAAATGCATTTCATTTCTCTGTTGTGTGCTGGCTGAGTGTGCTGTGAGGAGCAGAACCTCTGCCCATGTGCTACCAAATAACCAGCTTTGCTCTGCTGCAGTGGGAAAATGGGACCTCCTTCATGACAGCTCCAATGTTCACAAGGAATGTCAGATGTAATCCAGCTTCTTGGAAATGTTCGATATCTGCACTCATGATTCTGTAAAGAGTGGGCTGCAGAGGAGAGACATAGCATGACTTTATAAATATTTTATCTGTGTCCTTTATTTGTCACCACCATATCTGGTGAGGGGGAAAAATCCTCATTTTCATGAGGGAAAATGTGAAGAGTCTTGAGAGAGGACAGGCGAAAAGCCTCAGTTTTCCGTGGCTCAATGCAGAGTCAGGAGAGCAGCAGTGTCCATCAGTCTTTTACTCATCTGCCCTGTGCTTTTTCTTGTTCAACCCAAAAAATGAGTACAGACTCATACTGGAGCAGGGGAGCTCGGTCTGAAAAGTCAGATCTGCAAACTGTTCCCTGCCTCAGCCCAGAGGTGGAGATGTGATGGAGAGAGCAGGACACGACCCCTCACCCAGAGAAGCAAAGGACTCTGGCAGGAGAGTGCGGACCCCAAGGAAAGGCTCAGCACTCCTGGCATCCTACAGCAGAGCTGGGCCTTTCTGGGGGCAGCTGGTGAGCCCAGCAGGACAGGCAGAGCAGAGTCAGGGCTCCTGGAGATGGGATGTGCTAAAGGGACAGTCCGATCATTGCCCAGCAGACAACCCCCAGCAGCCACCTGCAGAGCAGGAGCAAAAGAGCTCCTGAACAGCCCCTGCTCTGCTGCCTGGAGCTGTCCCTGCCTGCAGCTGTGTCTCTGTGCCCAGGTCTCCTCCTGTCAGTGTCACAGACCCCATCCCAGCCGCTGTGTGCTCAGCTCTGCCCTGCAGACCCCTCCCAGCAGCCGGGCACTGCCCAGGGGCAGCTCTGTGTGGGCCGGCTCTGATGGGAACATCAGACCAGCCCTGATGAGGCTGGAAAAGTCATCCTGATGCTGTCTGCAAGTGATTGTGTGTTGATTTCTGATACTCCCAGGTTTATTCACTTCTAAGCAAAATGAATCTAGAATTTCAGTGCCTCCTCCTGAACTGAGACATTAATTTCTGTTTCCCATTGGCCACATAGACACAGTATGAGACTGTTAGAATAAGATACTTCTCTTTCACAAAGCCCCTGTCTTGCTGTGCTTCTTTAAAAGCCTCCTGGGAATGTCCTTTAGTGAACTGGAGCTGTGAACAGCCCTGACACACACAACACCCACTCCATAGCAGGACCCTGCCCAGCCAGAGGTCGCTCCTTCCCCCCAACAGCTTCTCCCCACAGCACCGTGGGGATCTCCCCGGGCAGGCTGAGCGCTGACCCTGGCAGGCGGCAGAGTCCCTGCCCCGGCACAGCCCTGGGGTGCAGGGACCCTGCTCTGCAGGACAGCCCTGGGCACCCCTGAGTGCTCATCCAAATGCATATCTGTTCAAAATTTCCTGACAAGAGCCGAATCCGTAGAGATCCCACAAGCTGTGGCTGTGCCAGTTTTAGGAGATGCCTCCAGGAGCTACAGCTGCATTGCCCTGCACCCAGAGACTTACCATGTCAAGGGCTGCAAAGAGTTCTCCTCCAGTGAGCTCTCAGTGATCCTCCCCATCCTGACCACCTTTAATCTCTCTGCCTTGCTCGTCTCCCTGAGATCCCCAGGCAGAGCCCTCAGCCCTGCTGCGCTTTGCAGAGGAGCTGCTCCTGGGCAGAGCTGTCTCTCTGCAGCGCTGCCGCTTGCCATGAGCTCCCTCTGTCCCAGGAGCCCAGCCCAGCTCAGCAGCACAGGAGCAGCCCCAGGCACTTTAATGACCCCTCTGGTGGCTTTGGTGCTGAGTCCATGAGCCTCACAGCCTGAGAGGAATTGAAGAAACTTCTCAAGAAGTCCAAGTCAGATTCAAACTCCAAGGTTTCTTGTAATGTTAATGGGTCCCACTGAGAAACACTGCTGAGGAACCATCCCCAAGGTCTGTGTAGAGCAGAAAACTGGAGGCAGAAATGACAAGTCACTAAAAGCAAAGTAAAGGTGGCTCTGATTCTGAGTACACCTGGATGTGTTTCATTAACCAAAAGCCCAAGCCCTGACACCCAGACCCTGGGAAATCAGATCCTGTCCCTCCCACGTTGCCCAGGGCTCTTCCTGGGACAGTGTGATGTGGGGCTGTGCAAGGCCAAGGGCAGGACTATGTTCCCACACCTCCCAGCTTCCTGGCTGGGGACAAGCAGGCCCTGAGGCCCCTGTGCTGTAAGGACAAGGTGTCTCCTCACAGACACTAGAGGTGGAGACAACGGCCATCGCTAAGGGGAGAAGGAGCTCATGTCTGTTGGGGGCTTTCAGCCTGGAGACATCCCCCTGCTACCCCACCTTGCTCTTGTCTGAGCATCTTCCTTCCTTTGCTGATATCTCTCCATCCTCCCCAGCTGTTCCTTGAAGCACAAAGCCTTGGGTTGATACAGACTCCTCTGGGTGACCTGCTCCACCACAGCACTGCCCTTCCACTCACATTCCTTGCTGCTCACGTCCAGCCTGGACCTCCCCAGCTGCATTTTGTGCCATTATTTCTTTCCTATTCTGTTTCCCACTATGAAGAAAACCTCCACCATCTCTGAAACCACCCTTCCAGCACTCTCAGGCTACTCCTACACTGCTGCAGCCTCCCCAGCGCTGCTGGGCCAAAGCAGCCCAGGTCCCTCAGCATCCCACACCATGTGCACAAGGTCCTGACCCCTGCCTTGGCAGAGCCCTGCACTCTCCAGTTCCTCCCTGCTTCTCCAAACTGGGACCCGCACACTGGCACACACCTGTGTGTGTGGGGTCACACCAGTGCTGAAGCGAATGGGACGAGAACTGCAGGTGTCTGGGTCCCCACGCTCCTCCTCATGCAGCCCCGTGTGCAGCTGCCTTTTTCATGGTGAGCGTGCAGCACGGGCTTGTGTGGCGGCCCTTGTAGTGCCCAGGCCCTTCTCCTCAGGGTCACTGCTCAGCCTGTCAGGTCCTGGTCTGTCCTGGTGGATGGGGTTATTCTCCTGCCCTGATACAGACCTGGACACTTCTCCTTTTAAAACTTTTCCTGATGGTGGAATTCCAAATTTTCTCCAGGTCTGGACTCTCAGTTGACTGAAGCTCCATTTTCTCAACTGTTTGCAGGCAGATGTTTTAAGATGGTGAGGGTGTCTCTTCCAACATAAGAGCATGAGGAGTTACAGGACACTATGAATACCACCTCCTGGAGAAACTGTGGAGTCTCGGGGGTCTGGTACTCATAATGCCAGAGGTCTGGACTCAGAGGGGAAGTTTTCCTTCATGTCGGAGAGCAGCAGGAATGCTTGGAATTCTAGCTGGGGACAGACAATGTCAGCTGAACGTTGAGGAGTCAGCATGAGAGGGCAGAACAACATGGGCAATGCTGTGGTGACTGGACATCAGCTACTGACTCACTGATCAGGAAGAGGAATTAGATGAGACCTCCTTCAGACAAATGAAAGAAGCCTCATGTTTCCAGGGCAGTGTCCTCATGCCAGATCTAAGATATCCCAATATCTGCAAGGTACCAGCCATCCAGAAGGGGTATGGAGCTCACTGACAACATCTTCCTGACACGGTTGACTGAGGGGTCAGTGAGGTGAGGTGCCCTGTGGGACTTCACACTTACAAACCAGAAAGAGTTGGTCAGGGGTGTAACAGTCAGGGATGAGAAAGTGGAGTTGAGGCTCCTGGAAGATGATAACAAGGCAAAGAGCAGGATTTCAGGAGAGCAGGCTTTGGCCTGCTGAGGGACCTACTTGGGTCCTGTGGGATATGACCTTGGTGTCTGCAGATTTTTCCTCTCACATTTCCTCCCTTCTCTCTCCCACCTGCTGTTGTGTAGCATTTTTTACCCTTTCTCAAATACAATATCACAGAGGTTCCATCAACATTACTGAGTGGCTCAGGTTTGGCAAGGAGTGGGTCCATCTTGGAACCAGCTGAAATTCGCTCTGGCTGACGTCGGTCAAACTCCTGTTGTCTTCTCAAAGAGGTGACAACGGTAGCACACCCACCCTCACCTCCAGTTCCAAGACTTTGCCATGTAAACCAAATACGGGGTGACAATGTGTTGGGTGTTACAAACTACTTGATCATGGAGAAGAAATGGAAAAGATTTTCTGTCAGCAACCTGAGGAAGTCTCCAGTCAATGAGCAGGTTCCTAGGGGGAGCTGTAATTGCCCTCACAGTCACTGGCCGGGCAAATCTGCAGGTGCCAGCAGTCCAGAGGATCTTGGGACAACAGCTTAACACGGCTGCCTGATGGGCCAGCAAGGGTCATGCTCACCTGGATCTGGAACTGGGAAACAAAGAAGAGCTGGTGAGAGATGAGAGCATCAGTGTCCACCTTGGCTGTCATGGCCAGGAAACAGTGGGGTCCCAGGCACCAGAGGGGAGGGAGGAAGGGCAGCAGCAGAGCACAGGCTGGTGGGCTCCAGAGAAGACTTTGACATACTGGAGGATGGCGGGCGAGGTGGTGACATGGAAGTAGGTCTGAAGGGTGAAGGAGCTCAGGAAATCTGAGAAGCCTTACAGGACAGCCTGCTCCAAGCACAAGAATGATCTCTCCAAGTACCCATGAAAAGAAGCATTTATCTTGTGAGGCTGCTTCTCTGAACTGATGGAGCTCCAGGGCTAAAAAGCAGCATGCAGGAGGTGGAAGCAGGCGAAGCTGCAAAGGAAGAATATAGAAGCCATGTCCATGGATGTACAGATGATGCCAAAGCTGCCCTTGACTTGATACCTGCAGAGGAGGCTGAGGGCAGCAAGATGAGCTGACACAGCTTCCTTACAGGAAAAGAACAGACAGGGTGAATGTGGGCCTGCTGTTGAACTTCATAAGAGTAGAATCAGACAGGACTGAGGTACATCATGGCTTCTTTGCCTCCATCTTCACCAGCAAGGCCTCCCGGGACTTTGTTCCCGAACGCAGGAGTCTGGAGAACACCCAGGAGTGGATGGGGCTCAAGTCAGGGGTGACTTGAGGAAACTCAGACACCATTACAGAAAAGGAGATGGGTCATTTGACCAGCTCCCCGAACACAAGTGTGGCTGTGCTGTGGCACCTGACATTCCCAGGAACACCCACCTTTTGGTCCAGAGGAGTGCGACTCCTCTTGAGTTGTCCTGGACTATCTCCTCACTCACGTGGTGATTTAGGCACCACTTTTCTGACATATTCAGTCTTTATCAGGAGACGCTCCACATCCATATGAACTGGAGGCTGCTGATACCACCTGTTCTGGAAAGGGAGGGAAGGGTGAGCAGGGAAGGAAATAGAAGAAATTTGGCTTTGTTCCTATTTATTATGGAAATGCTCTCTGTTTGGCTGTTCCTGAAATCTCCCTAATCATCCACACCAGGCTTGAAGTCTTTAGGAAAATGCTGCACAAAGCCTTCGCTTGAAAGAGCATTTTGGATGTTAATGAGCCCTCTGCTGCCATGATCCTGAACTGCAGCTACTGAAAGAATGAACAAACCTCTGATGAAGTGAAAGGCCGAAGCAAAACCCAAGTTTCTGAGGGTGTTTGGGACCTCACAAAGGGCCAGCACTGACACGGCTGTGAAGGAAACAACCAGTTGAGGTCCGTGTTCCTGGAGGTTGGTGAAGGAAAGACTTGGAGACACCGGTTACAGGTGGTGAAGGTGATGCGGAGGTGGCTCTGGTGCCGTGTCAGCCCTTGATGTTTGTTTTTTTATCATCAGAATGGCTGAGCCTCGACCCCTGGGGCTTGGTAAATTTTTCTCAAATATTTTTCAAGGCTTTTCCTTTGGACAGTGTGAGTGCTTTGAGTTTTGGGGGTGGGTTTTATGTCAAGTGCTGTTGCTTTAACTGCAGGGCTCTGGTTTTCTCTGGAGCTGGAAATGCCTGGGAGTTCCTCACAACTCCTCCAGCTTCTTTCATACACCTGGCAATGGTCACCAATCACCTCAATGTCCCAGTGTCAAACTTGCTTGGATCCTCTCTTTGGATCCATATCCCATCACTGCAGGAGGTTCATGCATCCACCAGGTTCATGGATGTTTCCTGAGGTCCATCCAAGTGTGGGCAGTGTAAGAGAGGAGCAGAGCAGGGTCAGCTCATGGGCCATGGCTGAGCACAGCCACCCCAGAAGCAGCCATTCCCCATCTCCCAGGCACAGCCATGCCCACAAGATGGGAATGTCACTGCCATATATGATTAGCCCAAGAGACGCCTTTCTTCCTTCCATATTCCCAGGAAAATCTTCCTGCTATTCTTCCTCCACCTGCACACATCAACCGCTTTCCATTTCTGGGCTCAGACATGGCTGTAAGGGTTCACTAAACCATCAGCCATCTCATTGCTTCTCCCTGACATGCCCTGACCCTCTCCCACACCTACACGTGGCCAATCTCTGCTGCTCAGGGCCTCCCGCTCTCCAGAAGAGACCTTGAGCTTCTTGGTTCTTCCTGGTGCTTATTATAAAATTCCTCTCTCTCTCCAGAGTTCATGGTGAGCTTTCTTGTCCTAACAGCCCCTTTATGACCATGGCTTACTAAACGGTTGTCTTTTTATGATCATTGGTGCAGAAAGGGTAGTCACAGAAAAGCACCCAATACGTCAAAACTGATGCTGAGTGAAATGCCGTAAAGACCTGATGAGTTACCCCCATTGCTGTGTCTCTCCTGGAAGGAGTCTGTCCCGAGAAGGGGATCCAGCTTCTGCCCCTCTCTGCAGAGGCACATGAGCAGTGTCCGTGCACCTGGGGACATTTGCCAGACCACCCTTCATCTGAACCACTTAGATGTGTACTTGTTGATGAGGTATGAAGCCTTATAGTGCAAATACCTACTGAATTGCCATTGCCAGAGGGGCTAACACAGACGCAGAGTACTTTTTAACAGATATTTAAATATAAGCATGTTAAACTTTTTTTTCTTTAAAAACTGACATGCCTAGACAAATTACACAAACACTTGAAGGATTATTCACGCCTTTTAACATGATTATCCACAGAAGGCCCAGCAGATTTGCATCTCAAGAAACTGGATGCCAGAGTCGAAGGGAAGGATGGCTTAGGCTCTGTCCTGGGATCTAGGAAACTGAAACGTGCTCCCATCTCCCCAACACCCTGTCCTCCTCACTGAGGGGTTCTGAGACGTTCTGCCAACAAGGTCTGAACTCACAGGCATGACAAGTATCTTATGTCTAACTGCACTTAATGGTGTCCTGCCAGCTCAGGATTTTATCTTCCATCCCTGGCAGTATTTAAAAGATGTAGAGATTTGGCACTTAGGGATATGGTTTAGTGGTGGCCTTGGCAGTGTTTGATTTACGGTTGCACTCCATGTTCTTAAGGGTCTTTTCCAGCCTAAATGATTCTATGATCCTATGATTCTATGATTCTATGATTTGGGTTGAAACCATTTCAATTCCCATCACCTCCAGCCTCCCTCAGAGGCTGCTGTTGTGTGGCACAACTGTCCCGGCTCTCCAGGCAGGTTGGGCACTGGTTTGGTGCCTGCATTGGAAGTTTTCCCCTTCCTGGGGTAAAAGACTCTTGATGGTGACTTTGATGTCTGGCTGATGTGCAGACTCCGTACATGGATGCTGACACCTCTTGAGCAACCTGCTCTAAAAGGATTAAGGAGTTGGGCATGAGGAGAGCAAAAAAAAGGAGACCCTGGGTTGGGGCAAATGAAAAGGGATGCAAAAGTTGTGGTCCGGCATGCTTCGGGTACTTGTAAAGCAGCCCTGCACCTCACGTGAATTATTTCTGTGGTCAGGGAGAACTTGAGAGCTCTCCCTAAATTGAAAATACAAAGGGGAAGGAAGGACAGCATCAGCCAGGCTCAAAGGGAGCTTGGGAGGTGTCTTGACCAACCTCCTGCACAAAGGAGGGTCAGACCAGATTACTCAGGGCTTTATCCAAACACATCTTGGACACTTGCTGGGACAGAGTGAGTGCACATGCCTGGGAAACAGCTTCCAGTGCTTGACTGTCCTCATGACTGCAAAGTTTCTCCCTTCCTATAGCACCTTTCCAAGCCCAACCATCCAGATTGCTTTTTACTCATCTACTTACACACTGACACAGACCATAATATCCTACCTTGGACACTCTAATATTGCAGGGGATGATGATGGATGTCTTCCTGACTTCCAGGTAACAGACCACCAATGTTCTCCCCGCAACCAACAATCCTGTCCTTTCCTCACAGAAAGCAAAGAGGGCGGACAGGCACAGTGGACCCTGGTAAACCCCGTCACCTTCTCTTTCAGACACCCAGAAATGGGGTCCCAGTGGACATGCTCTGGGGCACAGCCTTGAGTTCCCCTTCCCATCTGTTGGCCATTTTTCAAAAGTGCACACACTGCGTGAGAGCTGCCAGTGGTCAAGGAGTCCCCCCAGTCTCCATGAGCTTTCAGAGATGGTGGAGAGTGGCCTCCCTGTGACATCATCTTGCTGTCTCAGCTCCTGGGGTGCTGCCCCTCCTGTCCCATAGACTGGTCAGGACTGTGTTAGTTCCAGTGACCCCTGACTTGATCCCCATCCACTGCTGGTTGTTCTCCTCCAGATTCCTGTCTCATGTTACAGTGGCCTGGGAGAACATGCTGGTGAAGATGGAGGACAAGAGGACACAGAGACTCTCACTGCTTTCTCTTACTAAATTCATCAGTGGCCACACGGTGTCTTTGTTTCTCCTTTAACGGTTCCTGAAGTAGGAACAGCTCATTATGTGGCTCTTGAATATCCTTACAGGTCTAGACTGAGTTTTGTTCTGGACTGTTGCTATGCTTGGAGGCTGCTGTCCTTGACGACCAGATGAACTAACTTCTGCCACCCTGCCTTGGCAGTTTATTCCATCCGTGTCACAGCTCTGTCTGCAACACTGACAGCTCCAGCTCCCCCAGTCAGGTCCCTGGCTGAGGACATTGCCTCACATCTGGGCTGAACCACCCCAGCTGTGGCACCAGCCCAGTTCTTACCTGCCACAAGGAAACCTGGTACCAAGTGTTGAAGACGTCATGTGTGCAAAGGCTTTGCCTCAGAACAGAGACATGACATGGTCAAAAGATTGCTGAATGTCTCTCTAGACAAAGGAATATCAAACCAAAATAAAATGCATAAATTCATTCATCTGAAGAGATTCCTCTCCTGGCCTGCAGAAATTAGATACATGGCTGTAATATTACTGATGCCCTGTCTAATGATGGGACAAGAAAAGATGATTCTCATACCGATTATTTTTCAATATGAAGAATTCAATGCCGGAAAGAAGTGTCTGTGCAGAGGAGAGAGAATCAACATCTCTGATTACTTCAGGTTGTTTCAAAGTTGAGCCCTTGGAGCCCCAGAGACACCTGGAGGAGCCCACAGGGAACAGAGAAAGGGACATCATGGGCTGCTCCTGTGCTGCTGAGCTGGGCTGGGCTCCTGGGACAGAGGGAGCTCATGGCAAGCGGCAGCGCTGCAGAGAGACAGCTCTGCCCAGGAGCAGCTCCTCTGCAAAGCGCAGCAGGGCTGAGGGCTCTGCCTGCAGCACCCAGGGCAGAGGAGCCAGGCAGAGAGTGAGACGGCAATTTGGAGTGGGAGGACAGCTTAATGTTCACTAGGAGAGAAATCATCACAGCTCTTACTACAGTGAGTCCCTCAGTGCAGGGCAGCGCAGCTGTAGTTCCTGGAAAGATCTCCTAAAGCTGGCACATGCTGCAGCTTACAGAACATGTTGGGAAACTCTGAGGTCCAGAGCAGGGACTCCCCACTGCACCATCAGAGGGCTGGCTGTGACGGGGATGGGTGCAAGGGGAGCAGCCAGGGGTGCCCAGGGCTGTCCTGCAGAGCAGGGTCCCTGCACCCCAGGGCTGTGCCGGGGCAGGGACTCTGCCTCCTGCCAGGGTCAGCGCTCAGCCTGCCCGGGGAGATCCCATGGCAGCAGCTGTGGGTGGAAGGAGCGACCCCCGGCAGGGCAGGCAGGGAGCTTGTGGGGCTGAAGGGTGCTGTGTGGGTCAGGGCTGCTCAGAGCTCCAGATCACCCCCACAGACATTGCGGAGGGTCCTTCTGAACAATGACATCAAGACAGCAACAGCTGCAAGGGAAGGAGTCTGTGCTTTCAGCTTTCCACTCTTGGTTGTCTGGGTGTGCAGTGGGAGATGGGGATTTATTTCTCGGCTTTGGAGAAGACACTGAGACCCCAATTCTCATCAGGACTTGTCTGAGCTGCTCCTGAGCCCCTGTACACACAGAGCTGCCCCTGGGCAGTGCCAGGAGGTGTGAGCAGGACAGAGCTGAGCACACAGCGGGTGGGACGGGGTCTGTGACACTGACAGGGAGCAGACCCAGGGACAGAGACACAGCTGCAGCAGCAGAGACATGGCAGAGAGAGGGAGCTGCGACCAGAAATGCTGGGGATGGGTATTAGGAAACCCCCTGCCATCCCCCGCAGTGCAGACGCATTTCCCAGTGCAACCCCCTGGTCTCCCCTTCTCCCCAGCAGAACCTCTGCCCCAAAGCCATGGGGTCCAAGTCATGAGTCTCCACCTCAGCAGCTGCACCTCCAGGTGAAGCGTTCCTGGAACGTGGTACTCAAAAAAGGTGCTAAAAGTACTTGCTCTACAGTGTCATTCTGTGAGTGGCAGCAGCACAGCCAGGTAAGGAGAAGGTTTCACAGCATGCCCGTCTGCCTTTCTGTCCTTGCTTTATTTCTCAGGAGCACTGCAGTGTTCTTCCCTGTTCCTCTACCTGTCCCTGGTGCTCTTGCTCTCTGGGGTTGGGTGGGAGTGTGGGTCAGCTTTTGTTCTGACTCCAAGACAGGGGGTCTTGCCCCAGAGGTGTGTTCATGGAAACTAGATGCCCAAGCTGCATTTTAAGCTGTGATGAACTGTTTTTCTCACTTGGTAGAAAGAGAGAATGAGCTGAAACATCCCTCCATCAGGGAGGGGATTTTCCATGAGAAACAGCATGTTTATTTTCCTCAGAGAAGTCTCCCCTAATGTGTCATTGTCTTCCTCCTTGCACAGGTCCTCATGCTCACAGGCAGCAAATGTCCAACAGCAGCTCCATCACCCAGTTCCTCCTCCTGCCGTTCGCAGACACACGGGAGCTGCAGCTCTTGCACTTCTGGCTCTTCCTGGGCATCTACCTGGCTGCCCTCCTGGGCAACGGCCTCATCATCACCACCATAGCTTGTGACCAGCACCTCCACACCCCCATGTACTTCTTCCTCCTCAACCTCTCCCTCCTTGACCTGGGCTCCATCTCTACCATTCTTCCCAAATCCATGGCAAATTCTTCATGGGATACCAGGTCAATCTCGTACACAGGTTGTGCTGCACAGCTGTTCTCATTTGCCTTCTTGGCGGTAGCAGAGTATTGTCTCCTCACAGTCATGTCGTACGACCGCTATGTTGCCATCTGCAAACCCCTGCACTACGGGACCCTCCTGGGCAGCAGAGCTTGTGTCCACATGGCAGCAGCTGCCTGGGCCACTGGGTTTCTCAATGCTCTACTGCACACGGCCAATACATTTTCATTGCCACTGTGCAAGGGCAATGCTGTGGACCAGTTCTTCTGTGAAATCCCCCAGATCCTCAAGCTCTCCTGCTCAAACTCCTACCTCAGGGAACTTGGGCTTATGGCGGTCACTGTTTCTTTAGCTTTTATGTGTTTTGTTTTCATTGTGCTGTCCTATGTGCAGATCTTCAGGGCCGTGCTGAGGATCCCCTCTGAGCAGGGTCAGCACAAAGCCTTTTCCACATGCCTCCCTCATCTTGCTGTGGTCTGTCTGTTCATCAGCACTGGTTCATTTGCCTACCTGAAGCCCCCCTCCATTTCCTTCTCATCCATGGACGTGGTGATGGCCGTTCTGTACTCAGTGGTGCCTCCAGCAGTGAACCCCCTCATCTACAGCATGAGGAACCAGGAGCTCAAGGATGCCATGTGGAAACTCATATCTTTGTGTTTTCTGAAGCAATAAACTGTCGATCTGCTTGTACAAAGAAGTTTTAATGGAGCTAATAACAGGCCCAGCCTGTCATCTGGATTTTCTGTTGTTATTGGTTGGTTTTTTGTTGTGATAATTTTGTCATCCCCTTTCTAATCCACTGTCGGCTTTTCTTTTATAACCATTGGTTGTGTAAATGTGGCACAGTACTCTCCTTCTCTCCAAACAAAATAAAGATTCCTGCAGTGATTTGTTTTTCACTATGTCCTTCCTGCAAAGCCTTTTTGGAGCTGCAGGGATGATTCCCGTGTGCATGGGAGGACGGGAAAAGAGTCCAGCATTGCAGCACTGCCAGGGAACACCAGCACTTCATTTTCCAGAGCTGTTCTCCTTCCACTCCCACACTCTCCTTCTCATCCCTTGTGTTGGTGCAAGGCCTGAGTGCTCTGGCAGCTTGGTCACCGTCCTGCTGTGTGTCAGTCCTGTGAGCGCAGGCAGGGACAGGCAATGGGCACTGCTGTGACAGAGCTGGCCTCAGAACAGCATTCCGTGAAGAACACTGATCTCCTGAGGGCAGTGCTGGAAGGTTTAGGTCTTCTTTCAAAGCTCTTCTCAAGAACATGCCCAAGGAAGCAGCCCACAGATGAAACACCATTGTGCAGCTGCACAGTGTGTGTGTGCAGGGCTGGGCACACAGCAGTGTCCTTTCACAGCCAGGCCTCCTGCCAGGGACTTCAAGACCAGCAAAGCAGGGTCCATTCTGTGCCCATGTTCATTGGACACCCCACAGAAGATGCCCCAGGGCATCATCATGTGCTGGCCCTTCACAACCACTATTTCCAACCCTGGCCTCTCACCCCAGCTCACAGAGGCCCTTCTTCCCTCCATGGATGGACACTCAATGTTTACGTTGTATTGATGTGATGTGAACATGCACATCATTCACGTGAGTTGACGTGAACCCGAGTGAGCACAAACACTATCAGTTGTTCCAGGGGATTCCTGAAAGCCCGTGGGACAGTGTCCTGACGTCACTTCATGTTGGGAGTAACATCCCATGGGAAAACACGTGAACGCAGCATTGGGATGTGCTTTCTTGAACCGAAATCCCTGTGTCCGTTCCGCATGACGTGGGACATTTCAGATGAAGACAGAGCAGGGGGACACACTTTAGGGCTGAGGTTCCTCCCATCCCTTGGGAGTGGCAACAGGAGGTTTTCATTGAACAGATGAACCGTTAGCATGCACATTATGTTTGTGAGGTGACAGGAACCCGAGGTGAGATGAGCCCAAGTGAAAAATAACCAGACATTCCTTGAGCTTCCATGAAGGCCTGTGGGGCAGACAGTGTCTAGATGTCACTTCATGTTGGATGTTACATACCAGAGGAATCTGCCTGGATGCAGCACTGGGATGTTTATGTGCTCAAATTGTTAGTAGGATATACATTTCATAACTTCCATAATACAAACATACATTCATCTGGTCAGGTCCTGGGCCATAGGAGGTTGATGGATGGGCATGGTGTGTTATGACATCAGCTGTGTGTCAGTGTCTCATAATCCAAAGTTCACACCATGTATCTGAGGACGTTGTCCAGTCTCTTCTTCAACACTGTCAGGCTTGGGGCCGTGACACCTCCCTGGGGAGCCTGCTCCAGTGTCCAGCACCCTCTACGTGAAGAACCTTTTCCTCATCTCCAACCTAAACTTTCCCTGGCACGTCTATCTTCCATTCCCTTGGGTTCTCTCATTGGTCACTAAAGAGAAGACATCAGTACCTTCCCTTCTCCCCTTGTGAGGAAGCTGTAGCCACCATGAGGTCTCCTTTTTAGTCTTTTCTTCAGCTCTGATGCTGAGAAACCCTTTGGCTTGCTTTCTGAAGCAGAAAGGAAAACCCATGACCTCCAGGCAATGGGAAGGGGGATCCTGTCCCTCACACACAGCTCAGGGCTCTTCCTGGGACCGTGGGATGTGGGTGTGCAAGGCCGAGGGAAGGACAACACTGGTACAACAAGTTGCAGCTTGCCCATGGGGCTGCAAGGAGGGAACAAGGCCCCAGTGCCATGAGGACAACATGTCTTCTCGTAGACCTCAGTGGCACAGACAACTGCCATGGCCAAGGGGACAGAGACCTGGGTTCTGTTGGTCCCTTCCAGCCTTGCCAGCACCCTTTGCCATCTCCATCACAGGCTGTTCTACACCGTCCTATCCCTGCCCCTCTTTCCCTGCAGGCTGTAGACATCCATCTCGCTTCCCCACCTGCTCTCACCCCAGCATTTCTGTCCCTTCACTGATGTGTCTGCACCCTCACTGGCTGTTCTTTGGAACACAAAGCCATGGGCTGATCCAGCTCCCTCTGCGTGACCTCTTGCACCACAGCCCTGCCCTTCCAGTCACATTTCTTCTTCCTGATATCCAGTCCTCACCTCCCAAGTTGCACTTTCTGACTCTTCCCTGCTTCTTCCCACTTCCAAGGACAGCACGACCATCTAAGAAACTGCCCTTCATGCAGGGAACCCAACCTGCTAGGCATCTTGTGGTCTTTTACCTGACCAGAGAGAAGTAACTTCACCACGATCTTCTAAATCCCGTGACTGCTGTTGGCCTTTCAGCTTCTCTGACAGACACCACCATGTTCCTGCTGCTGTCCCGTCATGTTCTCAGGTGGGATGGACGTGACAACCCGTCTCCAAGGCCTCTTCCTGGGTAGGGCCTGTGGGTACCTTGGCAGAGGTTCTTTCCCAGCCATGTCCCTACTGCTGGCCTGTCACCTCCAGAGACAGAACTGATCTCACTGTCCCCTTCACAGCCACATGCTTCTGACTGGATTATGAGATTCTGAGACACAACTGACCTCATAATACCACACCCATCCATCCCCCTCCTTAGCCAGGACCTGACCAAGACTGAAGCATGTTCTACACAGTCCTACACCTGCCCCTCTTTCCCTGCCGGCTGTAGACACCCATCTGGCTTCCTCACCTTGTTCAAATTCATCAAATAGATTTCCTACTAACAATGTGCATGAAAAGCACTCTTCTCTGGAACTGCTGTATTTCTGTTAACACCTTCTATATCTCCTCTTTTGACTTTCTTTTTTTTTTTTACTATTCTTCTACCTATTCTCTCTCCAGAAACTTCTCCATGGCAAAATTTCTTTCAAATCACAGAATAACTCAGGTTTGAAGAGAGCCCTTGTCTCACTCATCTTGTCTCACTCTCCTGCTCAGGGCAGGGTCAACCAGGTGAGGTTGCTCAAGGCCTCCACCCAGGTTTTCATCATCCTCAAACGCAATGAAAGTGCACTCTGTTACATCCTAGAAGGGGAGAATAAAGATGTTCAACAGTGTTGGCCCAGGTACTGGTCACTGAGAGATGACACTAGTAACTGGCTGCATGGAGGACTTTGTACCACTCATGATATTTGGGTTTGATGGTTCAGCCAACCTCCCAGCCAGCATCCACTTCTTGAGCCCCATCAGCACCACTCTGCCCAGGAGGACACCATGGCTGAGGCCTTGCAAGCACCCTGTACACAACATGCCTTTCTTTCCCCTGTCCATTTGGGTTCCGCAATCCCTTCCTTTGCCTTCACATTCCTGGAAATGGGTGTAGGAGGACATGTCCCATCCCTTTCCCAGGGAGGGAGGTAGGGTGTCCAGCCTGTAACTCTCCCAGTTCCTATTCCTGCTCTTCTTGAAGATGCGTTTGAGGTCTGCGTTTTCTAAGGACCCCAGAACCATTCTGGTTTCTATGGCACTTTTGAGAGCACAATCCGGAATCATGGGGAGGGTGACGTAGCAGACAAGAACACGTGCAATGAGCCTGTCCAAGGCAGCTGAGATGAATCTCACTGGTCAAATGGGGTTTGTTCCTGTAGTCAAACACAGAAATGTCCAGGTTCTGTCAGGTGTCAACATCTGAGCTGGCCTCATGGACTCCTTATGCACCCATGGATGCTCAGAGACAGAGTCTGTCCCTTTTACACAAAGAGGCAGGAGTCACAGAGTCCCTCTGGCCTCCTGTTTCCACTCCCAAAGGGCAGGAGACACCTGAGCCCTGTGGTGTGTCACCCTGCTCTGCACTCATCTGACTTGTGCCGTGGCAGGAAGAATGGACACAAGGAGCTCGCTTGAAGGAAGCACATCCCAGTGCTGCATTCAGGCAGTTAACTATGGGATGTTACTTCCAACACGAAGTTACCTCAAGATCTTGTCTGTCCCACAGGCCTTCATGGAACCCTAAGGAATAGTTGATGGTGTTTGTGATCACTCGGGTTCATGTCACCTCAAGTACATGGCGTGCATGCTCACAATTCATCTGTACAAAGCAAACACGAACTGCTGAACTACTCATTCAGTGTCCATCCACGAAGGGAAGAACAACCTCTGTGGGTGGGAGGCCAGTGCTGGAAATGGTGGTTGTGAGGGGCCAGTGCATGATGATTGACCTGAGGCTCCTTCCGAAGGGGTGTCCAGTGCACAGGGGCACAGCCTAGCCCCTGCTCTGCTGGTCCTGCAGGTCTCTGGCAGGAGGCCTGGCTGTGAGAGGACACTGCTGTGTGCCCAGCCCTGCACACACACACTGTGCAGCTGTACAATGGTGTTTCATCTGTGGGCCACTTTTGTAGGCATATGCTTGAGAGAAACTTTGCAAGAAGATATAAACCATCATGCACTGCCCGGAGGAGATGACCATTCTTTCTGGAAAGGATGTTCTGAGGCCAGCTCTGTCACAGCAGTGCCCATTGCCTGTCCCTGCCTGCGCTCACAGGACTGACACACAGCAGGACGGTGACCAAGCTGCCAGAGCACTCAGGCCTTGCACCAACACAAGGGATGAGAAGGAGAGTGTGGGAGTGGAACGAGAACAGCTCCGGAAGACCAAGGGCTGCTGCTCCCTGGCAGCGCTGCCAGGCTGGGACTCTGCTCCCCTCCACCACTGCAGACGGAAACTGTCCCTACAGCTCCAAAATGCCTTAGAAGAAGATCTCAGGGGAAAAATAAAACAAAACGAAACACTGCAGGGCCTTTTATTCTTTTTAAGAAAAAGTAGAGAAAAGGGCTCCTCATTTCAATAGACACTTGGTCAGAAAAAAAGGCAGACAGTGAATTAGGAAACGAATGACAACATTATCACAAAACGCAACCACAACAAAAACAAGAAACCCTGAGAATGTAATGAGTTACACTATAACTGCTATGCAGAGGGTGAGAGTTTGTTGCTGTTTCTTACTGAAAAAGTTCACTTATCAATTTCCACACTGAATCCTGGAGCTCCTGGTTCCTCATGCTGTAGATGAGGGGGTTCACTGCTGGAGGCACCACTGAGTACAGAACAGACACCACCAGGTCCAGTGAAGGGGATGAGATGGAGGGGGGTTTCAGGTAGGCAAATGAACCAGTGATGACAAACAGGGAGAGCACAGCCAGGTGAGGGAGGCACGTGGAAAAGGCTTTGTGCCGTCCCTGCTCAGAGGGGATCCTCAACACAGCCCTGAAGATCTGCACATAGGACACCACAATGAAAATAAAACACATAAAAGCTAAACAGGCACTGACCACCATAAGGCCAAGTTTCCTGAGATAGGACTGTGAGCAGGAGAGCTTGAGGATCTGGGGGATTTCACAGAAGAACTGACCCACAGCATTGCCCTCGCACAGTGGCAGTGAAAATGTATTGGCCGTGTGCAGCAGAGCATAGAGAAACCCAGTGGCCCAGGCAGCTGCTGCCATGTGGACACAAGCTCTGCTGCCCAGGATGGTCCCGTAGTGCAGGGGTTTGCAAATGGCAACGTAGCGGTCATAGGACATGATGGTGAGGAGATAATACTCTGCTGCTAACAAGAAGACAAACAAAAAGAGCTGTGCAGCACATCCCAAAAAGGAGATGGCCCTGGTGTTCCAGAGGGAGTTGGCCATGGATTTGGGGAGAGTGGTGGAGATGCAGCCCAGGTCGAGGAGGGAGAGGTTGAGGAGGAAGAAGTACATGGGGGTGTGGAGGTGCTGGTCACAGGCTATGGTGGTGATGATGAGGCCGTTGCCCAGGAGGGCAGCCAGGTAGATGCCCAGGAAGAGCCCGAAGTGCAAGAGCTGCAGCTCCCGTGTGTCTGCGAATGGCAGGAGGAGGAACTGGGTGATGGAGCTGCTGTTGGACATTTGCTGTTTCTCAGCCTGGGGCTCTGTTCAAAGAAAGGAAACAATAACTTAACATGAGATAAGATATAGACTCCTCTGAGTAAAGCAACTCCATTTTTCACAGAAATCACCATACTGAAATGCATTTCGTTTCTCTGTTGTGTGCTGGCTGAGTGTGCTGTGAGGAGCAGAACCTCTGCCCATGTGCTACCAAATAACCAGCTTTTCTCTGCTGCAGTGGGAAAATGGGACCTCCTTCATGACAGCTCCAATGTTCACAAGGAATGTCAGATGTAATCCAGCTTCTTGGAAATGTTCGATATCTGCACTCATGATTCTGTAAAGAGTGGGCTGCAGAGGAGAGACATAGCATGACTTTATAAATATTTTATCTGTGTCCTTTATTTGTCACCACCATATCTGGTGAGGGAGAAAAATCCTCATTTTCATGAGGGAAAATGTGAAGAGTCTTGAGAGAGGACAGGCGAAAAGCCTCATTTTTCCGTGGCTCAATGCAGAGTCAGGAGAGCAGCAGTGTCCATCAATCTTTTACTCATCTGCCCTGTGCTTTTTCTTGTTCAACCCAAAAAATGAGTACAGACTCATACTGGAGTAGGGGAGCTCGGTCTGAAAAGGCAGATCTGCAAACTGTTCCCTGCCCCAGCCCAGAGGTGGAGATGTGCTGGAGAGAGCAGGACACGACCCCTCACCCAGAGAAGCAAAGGACTCTGGCAGGAGAGTGCGGACCCCAAGGAAAGGCTCAGCACTCCTGGCATCCTACAGCAGAGCTGGGCCTTTCTGGGGGCAGCTGGTGAGCCCAGCAGGACAGGCAGAGCAGAGTCAGGGCTCCTGGAGATGGGATGTGCTAAAGGGACAGTCCGATCATTGCCCAGCAGACAACCCCCAGCAGCCACCTGCAGAGCAGGAGCAAAAGAGCTCCTGACCAGCCCCTGCTCTGCTGCCTGGAGCTGTCCCTGCCTGCAGCTGTGTCTCTGTGCCCAGGTCTCCTCCTGTCAGTGTCACAGACCCCATCCCAGCCGCTGTGTGCTCAGCTCTGCCCTGCAGACCCCTCCCAGCAGCCGGGCACTGCCCAGGGGCAGCTCTGTGTGGGCCGGCTCTGGTGGAACATCAGACCAGCCCTGATGAGGCTGGAAAAGTCATCCTGATGCTGTCTGCAAGTGATTGTGTGTTGATTTCTGATACTCCCAGGTTTATTCACTTCTAAGCAAAATGAATCTAGAATTTCAGTGCCTCCTCCTGAACTGAGACATTAATTTCTGTTTCCCATTGGCCACATAGACACAGTATGAGACTGTTAGAATAAGATACTTCTCTTTCACAAAGCCCCTCTCTTGCTGTGCTTCTTTAAAAGCCTCCTGGGAATGTCCTTTAGTGAACTGGAGCTGTGAACAGCCCTGACCCATGCAGCACCCACTCCATAGCAGGACCCTGCCCAGCCAGAGGTCGCTCCTTCCCCCCACAGCTTCTCCCCACAGCACCGTGGGGATCTCCCCGGGCAGGCTGAGTGCTGACCCTGGCAGGCGGTAGAGTCCCTGCCCCAGCACAGCCCTGGGGTGCAGGGACCCTGCTCTGCAGGACAGCCCTGGGCACCCCTGGGTGCTCCCCTGGCTTCACAGCTGTTCAACATTGCCTGACAAGAGCCCCCTCCAGACAGATCCCACAAGCTGTGGCTTTTTAACTCGAGGAGATGCCTCCAGGAGCTACAGCTGCATTGCAGCACCCAGAGACTTACCGTGCCAAGAGCTGCAAAGATTTCTCCTCCAGTGAGCTCTCAGTCATCCTCCCCATCCTGACCACCTTTAATCTGTCTCTGCCTTGCTCGTCTCCCTGAGATCCCCAGGCAGAGCCCTCAGCCCTGCTGCGCTTTGCAGAGGAGCTGCTCCTGGGCAGAGCTGTCTCTCTGCAGCGCTGCCGCTTGCCATGAGCTCCCTCTGTCCCAGGAGCCCAGCCCAGCTCAGCAGCACAGGAGCAGCCCCAGGCACTTTAATGACCCCTCTGGTGGCTTTGGTGCTGAGTCCATGAGCCTCACAGCCTGAGAGGAATTGAAGAAACTTCTCAAGAAGTCAAAGTCAGATTCAAACTCCAAAGTTTCTTGTAATGTTAATGGGTCCCACTGAGGGACACTACTGAGAAACCATCCCCAGGGTTGGTTAGAGCAGAAAACTGGAGGCAGAGATGACAAGTCACTAAAATGAAAGTACAGGTGGCTCTGAAGCTGAGTAAACCTGGATGTGTTTCATTAACCAAAGGGCCAAGCCCTGACCCCCAGACCCTGGGAAATCAGATCCTGTCCCTCCCACGTTGCCCAGGGCTCTTCCTGGGACACTGTGATATGGGGCTGTGCAAGGCCAAGGGCAGGACTGTGGTCCCACACCTCCCAGGTTCCTGGCTGGGGACAAGGAGGCCATGAGGCCCCTGTGCTGTAAGGACAAGGTGTCTCCTCACAGGCATCAGAGGTGGACACAACAGCCATCGCTAAGGGGAGAAGGAGCTCATGTCTGTTGGGGGCTTTCAGCCTTTTTATATCCCTTGATCATCTCCACGACAGCCTGTCCTATGCTGTGGCATCACCTGCACCTCTTTCCCTGCAGGCTGGAGACATCCCCCCTGCTACCCCACCTTGCTCTTGTCTGAGCATCTTCCTTCCTTTGCTGAGATCTCTCCATCCTCCCCAGCTGTTCCTTGAAGCACAAAGCCTTGGGCTGATGCAGACTCCCTCTGGGTGACCTGCTCCACCACAGCACTGCCCTTCCACTCACATTCCTTGCTGCTTATGTCCAGCCTGGACCTCCCCAGCTGCACTTTGTGCCGTTATTTCTTTCCTATTCTGTTTTCCACTATGAAGAAAACCTCCACCATCTCTGAAACCCCCCTTCAAGCACTCTCAGGCTACTCCTACACTGCTGCAGCTTCCCCAGCGCTGCTGGGCCAAAGCAGCCCAGGTCCCTCAGCATCCCACACCATGGGCACAAGGTCCTGACCCCTGCCTTGGCAGAGCCCTACACTCTCCAGTTCCTCCCTGCTTCTCCAAACTGGGACCCGCACACTGGCACACACCCGTGTGTGTGGGGGTCACACCAGTGCTGAAGCGAATGGGACGAGAACTCCAGGTGTCTGGGTGCCCACGCTCCTCCTCATGCAGCCCCGTGTGCAGCTGCCTTGTTCATGGTGAGCGTGCAGCACGGGCTTGTGTGGCGGCCCTTGTAGTGCCCAGGCCCTTCTCCTCAGGGTCACTGCTCAGCCTGTCAGGTCCTGGTCTGTCCTGATGGATGGGGTTATTCTCCTGCCCTGATACAGAACTGGCCACTTCTCCTTTTAAAACTTAAGAGATTCCTTATGCTGTAACTCCAATTTTCTCCAGGTTTGGACTCTCCCTGGACTGCTGCAGTCTCAGCCCCTCAACTTCTGGCCGAGGCAGAGACCAGTCACCTCAGGAGCCCCCGGTGACCCCAAAGTAAAGGGTCCCTGGCCTCCAGGGCTCTCAGAGCTTTCTGATAGGCGACCCCAATGTTTCTCCAGGTCTGGACTCTCCCTGGGCTGAAGCTCCGTTTGCTCAACTGTTAATGTTTCCATGCAGATGGCTTATCTGGATGAAAGTGTCTCTCCCAAGATAATAGCATGAGGAGTTACAGGACACCACATATAGCCCCTCCTGGAGAAAGTGCGGGGTCTTGGGGGACTGATACTCATAATGCCAGAGGTCTGGACTTAGAGGGGAGGTTCTCTTTCATGTGGGAGAGCAGCAGGAATGCGTAGAGCTCTGCCTGGGGATAGATAATGTCAGATGAAGGTTGAAGAGTCAGCATGAGAGGGCAGAAAAACATGGGCAATGTTGTGGTGACTGGACATCAGCTACAGGCTCCCTGATCAGGAAGAGGAATTAGATGAGACCTCTTTCAGACAAAGGAAAGAAGCCTCATGTTTTCCGGGCCTGTGTCCTCATGGCAGATCTAAGATATTCCAATAGCTGCAAGGTACCAGCCATCCAGGAGGGTTTTGCAGCTCATTGACAACATCTTCCTGAAACGGATGACTGAGGAGTCAGTGAACTGAGGTGCCCTGTGGGACTTGACACTTACAAACCAGAAAGAGTTGGTCAGGGAAGTAACAGTCGGGGATGAGAAAGTGGATTTGAGGCTTCTGGAAGATGATAACAAGGCAAAGAGCAGGATTTCAGGAGAGCAGGCTTTGGCCTGCTGAGGGACCCACTTGGGTCCTGTGGGATATGACCTTGGTGTCTGCAGCATTTTTCCTCTCACATTTCCTCCCTTCTCTCTCCCACCTGCTATTGTGCAGCATTTTTTACCCTTTCTCAAATACAATATCGCAGAGGTGCTGCCAGCATCACTGAGTGGCTCAGATTTGGCAAGGAGTGGGTCCATCTTGGAGCCAGCTGAAATCAGCTCTGTCTGACATGGGTCAAACTGCAGTTGTCTTCTCAGAGAGGTGACAACTGTAGCACACCCACACTCACCCCCAGTTCCAAGACTTTGCCATGTAAACCAAATACGGGGTGACAATGTGTTGGGTGTTACAAACTACTTGATCATGGAGAAGAAATGGAAAAGATCTTCTGTCAGCAACACGAGGAAGTGTCCAGTCAATGAGCAGGTTCCTATGGGGAACTGAAATCGCCCTGACAGTCACTGGCCAGGCAAAGCTGTGGATACCAACAGTCCAAAGGATCTTGGGCTGACTTCTTAACATGTCTACCTGGTGGGCCAACAAGGGTGATGCTCACCTGGATCTGGCACTGGGAAACAAGGAAGAGCTGGTGAGGGCTGCGAACATCAGTGTCCACCTTGGCTGTGGTGACCAGGAAACTGTGGGGTGCCAGGCACCAGAGGGAAGGGAGGAAGGGCAGCAGCAGAGCACAGGCTGGTGGGCTCCAGAGAAGACTTGAGACAGCAGCCGATAGAGGTGGTGACATGGAAGTCTGTCTGATGGGTGAAGGAGCTCAGGAAATCTGAGAAGCCTTGCAGGACAGCCTTTTGGTTGAGAGGAGTGTGATTCCTCTTGAGCTGCCCTGCATCAGGCACCCACTTTCCTACACATGTTATTTGTCTTCATCAGAAAATGCTCCAGATCAATAAGATACCACCTCTTCAGGAAATGGGGAGGAGGGAGAGGGGGGAAGGCAATACAAGAAATACTGCTTTATTGTTCTTTATTATGGAAATGCTCTCTGTTTGGCTATTCCTGAAATCTCCCTAATCATCAACACCAGGCTTGAAGCCTTTAGGAAAATGATGCACAGAACCTTGGCTGGTTAAGGGCATTTTGGATGTTAATGAGCCCTCTGCTGCCATGATCCTGAACTGCAGCTGCTGAATGAATGAACAAACCTCTGATGAAGTGAAAGGCAGAAGTAGAACTCAAGTTTCTGAGGGTGTTTGGGACCCCATGAAGGGCCAGCACTGACACAGCTGTGAAGGAAACAAGCAGTCGAGGTCCCTGTCCCTGGAGGCTGGTGAAGGAAAGACTTGGAGACACTGGTTACAGGTGGTGAGGGCAATGTGGAGGTGGCTCTGATGCCATGTCAGCCCTCGATGCTTGTTTATCTCCAGAATGGCTGAGCCCTGACCCCTGGGGCTTGGTAAGTATTTCTCAAATGTTTTTCAGGGATTTGCCTGTGGTCAGTGTGAGTGTTTTGTGTTTTGGGGGTGGGTTTTATGTCAAGTGCTGTTGCTTTAACTGCAAGGCTCTGGTTTTCTGTGGAGTTGGAAATGCCTGGGAGTTGCTTCACAGCTTCTTTCATACACCTGGCAATGGTCACCAATCACCTCAATGTCCCAGTGTCAAACTTGCTTGAATCCTCTCTTTGGATCCATATCCCATCACTGCAGGAGGTTCATGCATCCACCAGGTTCATGGATGTTTCCTGAGGTCCATCCAAGTGTGGGCAGTGTAAGAGAGGAGCAGAGCAGGGTCAGCTCATGGGCCATGACTGAGCACAGCCACCCCAGCAGTAGCCATTCCCCATCTCCCAGGCACAGCCATGCCCTCAAGATGGCAATGTCACTACCATATATGATTAGCCCAAGAGAGGCCTTTCTTCCTTCCATATTCCTGGGAAAATCTTCCTGCTGTTCCTCCTCCACCTGCAGATATCAACTGCTTTCCATTTCTGGGCTCAGACATGGCTGTAAGGGTTCACTAAACCATCAGCCATCTCATTGCTTCTCCCTGACATCTCCTGACCCATTCCCACACCTACACATGGCCAATCTCTGCTGCTCAGGGCCTCCCGCTCTCCAGAAGAGACCTTGAGCTTCTTGGTTCTTCCTGGTGCTTATTAGAAACTTCCTCGCTCTCTCCAGAGTTCACGGTGAGCTTTCTTGTCCTAACAGCCTCTTTATGACCATGTCTTACTAAATGCTTGTCTTTTTATGCCCATCTGTGCAGAAATGGTAGTCACAGGAAAGCACCCAATATGTCAAAACTGATGCTGAATGAAATGCCATGAAGACCCAATGAATTATCCCTGTGTGTGTCTCTCCTGGAAGGAGTCTGTCCCAAGAAGGGGATCCAGCTTCTGCCCCTCTCTGCAGAGGCACACGAGCAGTGTCCATGCAATTGAGGAGCAACAGCATGACTTTTGCCAGACCAGCCTTCATCTGAACCACTTAGATGTGTACTTGTGGATGAGGTATGAAGCCTTATAGTGCAAATATCTATTGAATTGCCATTGCCAGAGGGGTTAACACAGATGCAGAGTACTTTTTAACAGATATTTAAATATAAGCATGTTAAACTTTTTTTTCTTGAAAAACTGACATGCCTAGACAAATTACACAAACACTTGAAGGATTATTCATGCCTTTTAACATGATTATCCACAGAAGGCCCACCAGCTTTGCATCTCAAGAAATTGGATGCCAGAGTTGAAGGGAAAGATGGTTTGGGCTCTGTCCTGGGATTTGGGAAACTGAAACATGCTCCCATCTGCCCAACACCCTGCCCTCCTCAGTGAGGGCTGTGAGACTTTCCGCCAGCGAGGTCCGAACTCACAGTCATGACAAGTATCTTATGTCTAACTGCAGCCAATAGTGTCCTCAGTTCAGGATTTGAGCTTCCATTGCTGGAGGTATTTACAAGATGTGGAGATGTGGTGCTAAGGGATATGGTTTAGTGTTGGACTTGGCAGTGTTTGGTTTATGGTTGGACTCCATGTTCTTAAGAGCCTTTTCCAGCCTAAATGATTTTATGATGCTATTGATACAGGGAATTAACAAATTAACACTTAACTAATTAATACTTCGAGAACTAACACTTAAGAAGCTAACGCTTAGAGAGCAAACCCTTAACCCACAACACTTAGAACCCTTAACTCACATTACAATTGCCTAGCTTTGCTTAGCCTTGTGTAAGAGAAACAAAGGTTTATTGATGACTTTACAGGCCTTGCAGGGAGACAAAATCTTGGGCGCATCCTTGGGTGAATTAGATAACCGAAACTTGGGCACAGGACAGGAGATACGCCAGTTCTAACCAACTAAGTAGTCTGAGTACCAGCCAGCTCATCACACCAGGCCAGAGGTGAACGTGTACAGAGAAGACAACCCCGGTTGACGATCACTGCGCAGGCGCAACCAGGAGGGGCCAAACGTGGAGACTATGGAAATGATTTCCCAGAACTCATTGTAATAAGAACCACCTTCTCGGGGACAGGTTATGAATATGTATAGGCATTCCTAGAACGTTCATGAATATGTAACACTTTACAGCATTTAACTAAGCTCACAGCTACTGGAAATTTGCACAGTCTTTGGTGGAAATTATTCCCCCGTGTATCCAGCACTGAAATAAACATACCTGCTTTACAGTCTTACAGGTTGTAAGGTCATTACTGTGCCTCACTATGATTCTATGATTCTATGATTTGGGTTGAATCCATTTCAATTCCCATCACTTCCAGGTTCCCTTAGAGGCTGCTGTTGTGTGGCACAACTGTCCTGGCTCTCCAGGCAGGTTGGGCACTTGTTTTGTGCCTGCATTGGAAGTTTTTCCCTTCCTGGGGTAAAAGACTGTTGAGGAGAGACGGTTGTAGAGATTTGGGTCACAGAGGTTTGAAGCAATCCTTTCAAAATCTGAGCAGGCTGAGCTTTGGAGCCCAGGAAAAATCAAGATGCTTTGAAGGATGTTTTTGAACAGTCATACTACCACTAATAACAGTAAGAGGGAACTCCTTATTCTCACTGGTGATGATGATAAACTAAAGCTCTTTAATTTCATTCCTAACAGTCACTCTTGCTTTTCGAAATGTCTACTACACCTCAGTAGTTGTGTCTTGAAAGAAGTTATTAGAACAATGCTTTTTCTCTCAGATGCTTCTTTCGTAACTTTTCTCCTTTTTTTTTTTTTTTTTCTGGTGTGAGCTGGTGGTGACATAGGAGAATAGTTTGGTTTTGAGACAAAGAAGGCCAAGGAACAGATCCCATGTCAGTACAAAGGCACAAAGGAAGCCAGAATCTTTATGTGGTGTGCACTGACACAACACTGTTACCTGCATTTCCAGTCTCTGAAGTCCCAACTGTGCAGCAGAGTCTGGAGTTCTGAGCTCCCTTCATCTGCCCTGTTTGGCAGCATGTAGAATGGAACTAGCCCAGACAAGAAGTTGGTTTTGATTCTTTTCACAACCTGAAGCACCACATGGGTCAGGAGATGAACCAGGATGCTCAACGAGGACTCACACATGCTCTGGGGCACAGTCATTAGCTCCCCTGCTCTCCCACTGGCCATTTTTGAGAAGTGCACACACTGCGTGAGAGCTGCCAGTGGTCAGGGAGTCCCCCCAGTCTCCATGAGCTTTCAGAGATGGTGGAGAGTGGCCTCCCTGTGACATTGTCCTGCTGTCTCAGCTCCTGGGATGCTGCCCCTCCTGTCCCATAGACTGGTCAGGATTGTGTTAGTTCTAGCAAGCCCTGACTTGATTCCCATTCACGGTTGGTTGTTCTCCAGATTCCTGCCTCCAGTCACAGAAGCCTGGGAGACCTTGCTGATGAAGAGGGAGGAGAAGAGGACACAGAGATTCTCAACTCTTTCTCTTATTAAATTCATCAGTGGCCACACGGTGTCTTTGTTTCTCCTTTAACTGTTCCTGAAGTAGGAACAGATGATTATGGTGCCCTCGGATTGCTTTACAGGTCCAGACCGAGTTTTGTTCTGGACTGTTGCTGTGCTTGGAGGCTGCTGTCCTTCAAGACCAGATGAACTAACTTCTGCCACCCTGCCTTGGCAGTTTATTCCATCCGTGTCACAGCTCTGTCTGCAACACTGACAGCTCCAGCTCCCCCAGTCAGGTCCCTGGCTGAGGACATTGCCTCACATCTGGGCTGAACCACCCCAGCTGTGGCACCAGGAAACCTCTGACCTGCCACAAGGAAACCTGGTACCAAGTGTGCAAGACTCCATGTGTGCAAAGGCTTTGCTTCAGAGCAGAGACATGACATGGCCAGAAGATTGCTGAATGTCTTTCTAACCCAAGGACTACAAACACAGAATAAAATACCGAAACTCATGCAACTGGAGATATTCTTCTCTCTAGCTTGGAGAGTTTAGATCTTTGCTGTAACCTTCCTGGTGTCCTGTCTAATGATGGGACAAGAGAAGATGATTCTCATGCCCAAATTCTAATATGAAAAATACTACTGCAGGTAGGAATTGTCTCTGTAGAGGTGAGAGAAGAAACAGCACTGATTACTTCACACTGTTTCATGGGACGTTCCCCTGGAGCCCCAGCAATACCACAGGGGAGCCCATAGTGGACAGAGAAAGGAACATCATGGGCTGCTCCTGTGCTGCTGAGCTGGGCTGGGCTCCTGGGACAGAGGGAGCTCATGGCAAGCGGCAGCGCTGCAGAGAGACAGCTCTGCCCAGGAGCAGCTCCTCTGCAAAGCGCAGCAGGGCTGAGGGCTCTGCCTGGGGATGCTGACGGGAGAGCAGCCAGGCAGAGAAAGATTAAAGGCAATGTGGAGGGGTAGGTTGCTGAGGATTTGATGAGAGACAAATCTTCACAGTCCTGACATGGTAAGTCTTTGTCTGGAGGACAACGCAGCTGCATTTCCTGGAGGGATCTCCTAAAGGTGGTACATCTCACAGTTTACAGGATCTGTCAGGTCTTTCTCACAGTGTATCAGTTGTAGAGAAGAACATGCTCCAGAGCAGTGCTTCCCTGCTGCACTGTCAGAGGGATGGGGCATGACGGCACCTTCTGCTGAGGGTGAGTGCAGGGGGGAGCACCCAGGGGTGCCCAGGGCTGTCCTGCAGAGCAGGGTCCCTGCACCCCAGGGCTGTGCCAGGGCAGCGACTCCGCCACCTGCCAGGGTCAGAACTCAGCCTGCCCGGAGAGATCCCCATGGTGCTGTGGGGAGAAGCTGTGGGGGGAAGGAGCAACCAGTATCAGGGCAGGAAAGGTGCTTCTGCTGTGGAGAGTCCTCTGTGGGTCAGGGCTACTCACAGCTCCAGATCACCCCCAGCGTTTTTCCAAGGGCATGCCCTAAGGACAAGATCAATGCGAGGACTACCAGAAAGATAAGGAGCGTTCCTGACCCTGTCTTTTCAGTTTCCTATCCCAAGGGGTGGGGGGGTGCAGGAAAGGATAAAATGTAAGTGAGCCCTCATGCTTATAAAAGTCACTGAGACTCCTGAACTGCAACTTTGAGTGATCAGTATGTCTGCCAGAAAGCTCATAACATCCCTTCACCACCCCTCTGCCTCTGGACAGCACCTGCATCACCTTTGCTGGACCCATCAGCTTTAATCTGACCTGTCCTGTTTCCCAACCTGCAAACAGGATGATGCCCCCAGGCAGTGCCCTGCAAACAGGCAGGTTTCTGTAAGGCCAGGGTGAGGGCACAGAGGGTGGAATGGGGTCCGTGAGCACTGAAAGGGAAAAGACATCAATAGGGAAACACTTCTCAGCAGGAGAATCTCCAAGCAGCAGGGAAAAGATCAGAAATGAGAGGAAACTAAACCCAGAATTGTTATGGGAGGGAGAACAGAGAAAACTCTGGATGATCCCCTGCAGTGCAGATCCCTCCTGTGAGCAGCCCCCTCGCCTCCTCTCCCACCCAGCAAAGCCTCTGCCCTCAGGGCCGGGGGCTCCAAGGCATGAAGCAGCTCCTGTGCAGCCAGAGCTCCAGTTCCCTCTGCAGAGCACAGGGGCTGAGAGCAGCTGCCTGGCAATGCTGGTGTGTGGGAGGTGGCTGCACAGCTGGGGAAGGGTGACGCTGTCTGAGTGCCCGGCTGCCTCTGCCCTGGCCTCTCTCACACCCACCCTCACCGCAGTTTCCTTCTTGCTCCACTGCTCTGGGTCACTGTTGGTGTGATCTGGTTCTTGCTGTCAGGCTCTCTGGGGATGGGAGTTTCAGCTGCAGAGTCACAGCCTGATCTTGTGGGTCCTTTCCTGCAGCTGTGTCCATGGGAACACCTGTCCCAGCTTTCCTCTGACATGTGGGGTGTGGGCAAAGCAGTCTGTGGGGCTGGGGCATGAGCTGAGTCTCCCTTAATCAAACGCCATCATTACGACACTTCTTTATGTCCTTGAGGTTTTCATTCCAAGCTGTGAGCTCCCCACCAGGATGCAAACCTGTGCTATAACACCTTAGTGTTATCTTAAGCCCCATGGAGAAGCACAGAGATGCTACAACAGCGAAAATCCCATTGGGTTTGTGAAATGAGCCATGTGTGTCCTGGGCTAAACGTGGGGTGCTGAGACCTTAGGAAAGGATGAGACGTGTCATGGTCATAGGTGGGTCCCTCTGCTCTCAGCAGGGCCTGGTGGCTGTTCAGGGTAACATGGGAGTGTGATCAGCCTTCATCTCAGAAAGGTGCCAGCCCAGGGCAGCTGGAGCAAGACAGAGGGACAGACCAGGTCCCCTTAATCTGCACTGACCCACAGACATGGAGCAGAAATGCTGAGGGTTTCTGAGACAGAAGAACATTCTCCAGGGCAATTGCAGGAAGCTGTAAAAACCCCAAAATCTCAAACTGCCTTGTGTAATCCTGGTTCCTTATCACTGGGAGAGCAGATGCTGACAGGCCCTTCTGCAGCAGGAATGGTTCCATCTGACACAGCTGAACCCCAGGTCTGGCCCCTGCCCCCATTCCCATGACCCCTGCTGCAGAGCAGGGCTGACTCCTGGGCAGCCAGCGGGCACAGGTCCTGCTCCTCACGGCACCTCCAGCCAGCACCACCCAGGGCTCAGCCACGGAGCTGAAGGAAGGTCTGGAAAAGGACAAGGGGGTGTGTATCAGGGTAAAGGTGTATGAGAAATGGCTTTGATTTTGCTCAGAGAAATCTTCCCTAATTTGTCACTGTCTTTTGCTCCTGTGACAGTGCCCCACGCTCATCAGCAACAAATGTCCAACAGCAGCTCCATCACCCAGTTCCTCCTCCTGCCATTCGCAGACACACGGGAGCTGCAGCTCTTGCACTTCTGGCTCTTCCTGGGCATCTACCTGGCTGCCCTCCTGGGCAACGGCCTCATCATCACCACCATAGCCTGTGACCAGCACCTCCACACCCCCATGTACTTCTTCCTGCTCAACCTCTCCCTCCTCGACCTGGGCTGCATCTCCACCACTGTACCCAAATCCATGGCCAACTCTCTCTGGAACACCAGGGCCATCTCCTTTTTGGGATGTGCTGCACAAGTCTTTATGTTTCTCTTTTTCATTTCAGCAGAGTATTCTCTGCTAACCATCATGTCCTATGACCGCTTTGTTGCCATCTGCAAACCCCTGCACTACGGGACCCTCCTGGGCAGCAGAGCTTGTGTCCACATGGCAGCAGCTGCCTGGGCCACTGGGTTTCTCTATGCTCTGCTGCACACGGCCAATACATTTTCACTGCCACTGTGCAAGGGCAATGCTGTGGGTCAGTTCTTCTGTGAAATCCCCCAGATCCTCAAGCTTTCCTGCTCAAACTCCTACCTCAGGGAAGCTTGGCTTCTTGTGATTGGCGTCTTTTCAGCTTTTATCTGTTTTATTTTCATTCTTTTCTCCTATGTGCAGATCTTCAGGGCTGTGCTGAGGATCCCCTCTGAGCAGGGACGGCACAAAGCCTTTTCCACCTGCCTCCCTCACCTGGCCGTGCTCTCCCTGTTTGTCAGCACTGCCATGTTTGCCTACCTGAAACCCCCCTCCATCTTCTCCTCATCCCTGGACCTGGTGGTGTCTGTTCTGTACTCGGTGGTGCCTCCAGCAGTGAACCCCCTCATCTACAGCATGAGGAACCAGGAGCTCCAGGATTCAGTGTGGAAATTGATAACTGCACTTTTACAATAAGAAACAGCAACAAACTCTCACCCTCTGCATAGCAGTTATAGTGTAACTCATTATATTCTCAGTGTTTCTTGTTGTTGTTGTGGTTGTGTTTCGTCATGATGTTGTCATTCCTTTCCTAATTCACTGTCTGCCTTTTTTTCTGACCAAGTGTCTATGGAAATGAGGAGCCCTTTTCTCTACTTTTAAAATAAAATGTATAAAAGGCCCTGCAGTGTTTCATTTTGTTTTATTTTTCCCCTGATATCTTCTTTTAAGGCCTTTTTGCAGCTGCAGGGACAGTTTCTGTCTGCAGTGGTGGAGGGGAGCAGAGTCCCAGCCTGGCAGCCTTCCAGAGCTGTTCTCGTTCCACTCCCACACTCTCCTTCTCATCCCTTGTGTTGGTGCAAGGCCTGAGTGCTCTGGCAGCTTGGTCACCGTCCTGCTGTGTGTCAGTCCTGTGAGCGCAGGCAGGGACAGGCAATGGGCACTGCTGTGACAGAGCTGGACTCAGAACAGCGTTCCATGAAGAATGGTGATCTGCTGAGTGCAGTCCTGGAAGTTTTAGGTCTTCTTTCATAGCTTTTCTCAAGAACATGCCTAAGAAAGTGGCCCACAGATGAAACACCATTGTGCAGCTGCACAGTGTGTGTGTGCAGGGCTGGGCACACAGCAGTGTCCTCTCACAGCCAGGCCTCCTGCCAGAGACCTGCAGGACCAGCAGAGCAGGGGCTGGGCTGTGCCCCTGTGCACTGGACACCCCTTGGGAAGGAGCCTCAGGTCAATCATCATGCACTGGCCCCTCACAACCACCATTTCCTACACTGGCCTCTAACCCACAGAGGTTGTTCATCCCTCCATGGATGGACACTTAATGGGTAGTTCAGCAGTCCATATTTGTATTGTACAGATGAGATATGAGCACGCACATCATGTACATGAGTTGACATGAACCCTAGTGAGCAAAAACACCATCAGCTATTCCAGGGTTTTCCGTGAAGGACTGGGGGACAGACAGTGTCTCAAGGTCACTTCATGTTGGGAGGAACATCCCACGGGAAAACACATGAATGCAGCACTGGGTTGTCCTTCCTTGAACTGAGATCTCTCTGCCCATTCCACATGACGTGGGACATCTCAGATGAAGACAGAGCAGGGACACACACCTTAAGGCTGAGGTACCTCCCATCCCTTGAGAGTGGCAACAGGAGGTTTTCATTGAACAAATGAGCTGTGAGCATGCACATCATGTATGTGAGGTGACAGGAACCCGAGGTGAGATGAGCCCAAGTGAAAAATAACCAGACATTCCTTGAGCTTCCATGAAGGCCTGTGGGGCAGACGGTGTCTAGAGGTCACTTCATGTTGGATGTTACGTACCAGAGGAATCTGCCTGGATGCAGGACTGGGATGTTTATGTGCTCAAATCGTTAGTAGGATATGCATTTGATAACTTCCATAATACAAGCATACATTAATCTGGTCAGGTCCTGGGCCATAGGAGGTTGATGGATGGGTATGGTGTGTTATGACATCAGCTGTGTGTCAGTGTCTCATAATCCAGTCAGAAGCGTGTGGCTGTGAAGGGGACAGTGAGGTCAGTTCTGTCTCTGGAGGTGACAGGCCAGCAGCAGGGACACGGCTGGGAAAGAACCTCTGCCTAAGTACCTACAGGTCCCACCCAGGAAAGGCCTTGGAGATGGATTGTCATGTTCATCTCATCTGAGTACATGATGGGACAGCAGCAGGAACATGGTTGTGTCTATCAGAGAAGCTGAAAGGCCAGCAGTAGTCCTGAGATTTAGAAGATCATTGTGAGATTACTTCTCTCTGTTCGAGTGCAAGATGACAAGAAGACTAACAGGTTGGGTTCTCTGTTTGATGGGCAGTTACTCAGGTGGCTGAGCTTTCCTTGGTAATGGGAAAAAAAAAGAAGAGGGAAAAAAAAGTCATGAAGTGCAGTTTGGAAGGTGAGAACTGGATATCAGGAGGAAGAAATGTGACTGGAAGGGCAGGGCTGTGGTGCAAGAGGTCACGCAGAGGGAGCTGGATCAGCCCATGGCTTTGTGTTCCAAAGAACAGCCAGTGAGGGTGCAGACACATCAGTGAAGGGACAGAAATGCTGGGGTGAGAGCAGGTGGGGAAGCGAGATGGATGTCTACAGCCTGCAGGGAAAGAGGGGCAGGGATAGGACGGTGTAGAACAGCCTGTGATGGAGATGGCAAAGGGTGCTGGCAAGGCTGGAAGGGACCAACAGAACCCAGGTCTCTGTCCCCTTGGCCATGGCAGTTGTCTGTGCCACTGAGGCCTAGGAGAAGACATGTTGTCCTCATGGCACTGGGGCCTCGTTGCCTCCTTGGAGGCCCAATGAAGAAGCTGGAAGTTGTTGTACCAGTGTTGTCCTTCCCTCGGCCTTGCACACCCACATCCCACGGTCCCAGGTAGACCCCTGAGCCGTGTGTGAGTGACAGGATTCCCCTTCCCATTGCCTGGAGGTCATGGCTTCTCCTTTCTGCTTCTGGCTGTCTGAAATCACCTCCCTGTCCTCCTTGTCCTCCTTGTGCCTTAGCACAGCTTCTGGGAGGATCTGTTCCATGATCTTCCCAGGCAAAGGTAACAGATTGACAGGTCAGTACTTTTCAGGGTCCTCCTTTCTACAGCAGAGGAGAGAAACACTGCCACACAGCGCAGCTTGGAATGTGGAAACTGGACATGAGAAGGAAGAAATGTCACTCAAAGGGTAGTGCTGTGGTACAAGAAATCATCCAGAAGGAGCATGAGTTCAGTCCACCACCTTGTGTTTCAAGGAACAGACCATGAGAGTGGAGACACATCAGTCAATGTATGGAAATACCAGGGTGAGAGCAAGGGGAGGAAGCGAGATGGGTGTCTGCAGCCTGCAGGGAAACAGAAGCAGCTGTGGGACAGTGTAGGACAACCTGTGGTGGAGATGGCAAAGGGCACTGGCAAGGCTGGAAGTCACCAAGAGAACCCAAGACTTTGTCCCCTTGGCTATGGCAATCATCTCTGCCACCAAGGCCTATGAGGAGACATGTTGTCCTCAGGCACTGGGGCACCTCATGGCCTCCTTGCACACCCCCAGGAAGGCTGGGAACTGTCACACCATTGTCCTTCACTCAGCATCACACAGCCCACATCCCCCTGCCCCAGGAAGAGCCCTGAGCAATGGGTGAGGGACAGGATCTGCCTTCCCAGGGGCTGGGGGTCAGGCCTTGGCCTCTCTGCTTCATCCAACAAAA
This sequence comes from Caloenas nicobarica, assembly GCF_036013445.1. Lineage (NCBI taxonomy): Eukaryota > Metazoa > Chordata > Aves > Columbiformes > Columbidae > Caloenas > Caloenas nicobarica. The sequence goes on from NC_088273.1 coordinate 2,470,976, forward strand.
CCAGGGTTTTCTCAGCACCTCAGCTGCCTGCACATGACCCTTTGTTTATCTGCCATCATGGCCTCCAATTCTCTGCTCTAACGAGTCCCTGGGGAGGCTTTGCTGGTACTTGCCCTCAGTGGAACTCATTAATACTTCAAGGTACTCAGTACTTTTTTCTTCTGACTTTGACTTCTGGCAAGGTTTGTGCAATCTCCTCTCAGCACCTCAGTGAGTTTCAAGGACTCAGCACCAAATGCACCATGGGGCTCATTATTCTGAAAAAAGCTCTAAGAAACCATGTCTCTTCTTGTAATTTCCTTCTACTCTTGTACAGTGAATTAGAGAGTTTTCTTGGTGTAACTATGTAGAAAGATTTCAAAAAGCTTCTAATAAAAGCGTCTTTCTATTTTAAAGGGTGTATTTCATTAATTTTTCCGTTTAAAGAAAATATTCTATCAGTATTATATCGATCCAGGGTCTCTCCTGTGGAGGTCTGGACTGGTTGGAGAAGGTCTGACACTTGAGGTCTGACACTGTGTGGACAACCTTGCTCCTCACCTCCCCAACCCCATCATTTCTCTCATTGGCCACCTGGCACTTGCATCCCTTTTCCTTACCCCAGACTTCTCCACTGCAGTCTGCAGCTGGATGTTCCAGCTCCTTTGCACCAGCTCCCACCTGCTCTCCTTGGAGACCTGGCTGCACACAGGCAAAGAGGGAATTTTCTTTCCTTTTGAACAAACAAAATAAAGCTGATAAGATTCATGATTAAAAGAAAACACACTCCTCAACTGTATGCCAAGGACAAACTGCCACCAATGAGATTCACCATTCACAAGGCATAACCATGAGAAAATATTTTAGGCAGAAATGAATTACAAAATAAACACAATAAAAGAGTTGGCTAAAGACAGAATTAGACAGACTACCAAAAGACAAGGAAGCTTTTACCTCCTTGAAGCTAAAAGCAGAAACTGGATTGTTGACAAGAGTCCGAGTGATCAAAGAGTAAGAGGAAGGGAAATCCAGAGAGCAATCGCAAGTGCTTGTGTGCAGATCAGCTGCTGGAAATGGGACTTCAGACATGATCAGTTTAGTTAGGGCAGGAAAAAATACATAAAAGATGAGGGAGATCGAATGCACAGCCTAAGACAGAGAGTGCTGAGAAGGGAAATCTTGTGGAAGATCACAAGTTCTCCTCTAGCTATTAACGCACACCCCGAAAAGTCTCATTTTGATGTCATGGGAAAACATTGACATTTAAAGTATTCAAAACAAAGAAAAATAATTATAACACCAACAATGTTTGATGCTTAAAGTTGCAAGAAGACATTTCCTTCACTCTACATCTTTCATTTGGTTTCTTTTTCCCTCCATTTTTAAAAAATGTTCTCTAGATTTCGATCCTACCAAAGCCTACAGCATTAAGAGAGATAATCCTTGTATCTTGCACAGAGTGAAAGGCACCAAAAACTCCACTGCCCTGGACTGTCAATGCCCCTTTTTACCCTTGGCACAGAGTGAGTCAAGCTCAAAGCTCTTGGCCACTCTTGCCTGATGCAGGAAAGAAGGAGAAAAAGGTTAATTGAACTGTTCTTTTTTAAGATGGCCATGTTGGCAGTGATCTCAACAGACCTGTGTTATCTGTCTTTCTATGTGATCATAAGGAAAAATATATATTTATGTGTTGGTAAATATATAGTAAAATATATAATTGCGTCCAGTTACTCAGCAAAATACATTTCCTACCAGCATTCTCAAAGGAAGAGTCTTTCTTCTGAGGAATTGCTGTCTCCCAAGCCTCTGTGACTCGAGGCAGGAATCTGGAGGAGAACAACCAGCAGTGGGTGGGGATCAAGTCAGGGGTCACTGGAACTAACACAATCCTGACCAGTCTATGGGACAGGAGGGGCAGCATCCCAGGAGCTGAGACAGCAGGACCATGTCACAGGGAGGCCACTCTCCACCATCTCTGAAAGCTCATGGACACTGGGGACACTCCCTGACCACTGGCACCTCTCACACAGTGTGTGCGCTTTTCAAAAGTGGCCAATGGGTGAGCAGGGGAACTCAAGGCTGTACCCCGGAGCATGTGCACCCTGACTCCATTTCTGAGTGTCTGAAAGAGAAGGTGAGGGGGTTTACCCAGGGTATATTGTGCCTGTTCCTCCTCTTTGCTTTCTGTGAGGAAAGGACAGGGTTGCTGGATGTGGGGAAAACATTGATGGTCTGTTACCTGGAAGTCAGCAGGGCATTCAGCATCATCCCCTGCAACATTCTTGTGTCCAAGGTAGTGTATTATGGTCTGCATCGGTGTGCAAGTCGATGGGTAAAAAGCAATCTGGATGGTTGGGCTTAGAAGGAAACGAGATAAAAGGAGAAACTTTTTGATCATGAGCATAGTCAAGCACTGGAAGCTGTTTCCCAGGCATGTGCACTCACTCTGTCCCAGAAAGCGACCGAACTGTGTTTGGATAAATCTCGGAGTAATCTGGTCTGACCCTGCTTTGAGCAGGATGTTGGACAAGACACCTTCTGAGGACCTATCCAGTCTGGATGACGCTGTCCTTCCTTTCCCTTCAGGTTTTCTATTAAGAGAGCACTCTCAGTTTCTCTCTGATCACAGAAATCATTCACATGAGGCACAGGGCTGCTTTACAAGTAACCAGAAACAGTCCTGACCACAACTTTTGCATCCCTTTTCATTTGCCCCAACCCAGGTTCTCCTTTTTTTCTGTGCTAATACCCTTCCAGAAAGAACAGGCCACCTTGTCAATCCTTTCAGAGCAGGTTGTTCAACAGCTGTCAACGTCCATGTACAGATTCTGCACATCAGCCAGGCATAAAAGGCACCATTACAGAAATGGAGACGAGGAACTCGACCAGCTCCTTGAACCCAGGAATCAACACACCTTGTCTCTTGAGATTCCTGGGAACACCTAAAGTTTAAGAACACAGAAGCGTGAGTCCTCGCTGAGTATCTCGGCTCATCTCCTGACCCATGTGGTGCTTCAGACTGTGAAGAGAATCAAAAGCAACTTTTTGACTGGGGTAGTTGATTTTAAACGCTGTCACACAGGGCAGATGAAGGGAGATCGGAACTCCAATCTCTGCTGCACTAAGAGGCTTGATACCCCATCCATACGTACATATCTCTGTGCTTCAGATAAAGGGTGGTCTTGCAAAAGTCACCCTTTGCGTCCCCAGGTGCACGGACACTGCTCATGTTCCTCTCCAGAGAGTGGCAGAGGCTGGATCACTTTCTCAGGAGAAACTCCTTGCTGGAAAGGCACAGCTATGGAGGTGGCTCAACAAGGTTTTATTGCATTTCACTCAGCATCAGATTTGATATATTTGGTACTTTTCTGGGATAACACCTGCACGGATGATCACATAAAGACAAGCATTCCATAAGAGCTGGTTATGAAGACCCTGACATGAACAAGGAAACTCACCATGAGGTCTGCAGGGAGCAAGGAAGATTATAACAAGCATCAGGAAGAACCAAGAAGTTCAAGTCATCTTCTGAAGAGCGAGAGGCCCTGAGCAGCAGTGACCGCCCATGTGTGGTGTGGGAGAGGGTCAGGGGATGTGAGGTAGAAAAGGGTGATGGCTGACGATGTTAGTAGATCCTTACAACCATGTCTGAGCCTGCAAGTGGAACGCGGTTGATGTCTGTGGGTGGAGGGGGAACAGGAGGAAGGTTTTTAGGGGGTTATGGAAAGAAGGCAGGCCTCTCTTGGACTAATCATATAAGGCAGTGACATTTGCATGCTGTGGGCATGGCTGTGCCTGGGAGATGGGAATGGCTGCTGCTGGGGCTGGCTGTGCTCAGTCATGGCCCATGAGCTGACCTCGCTCTGCTCCTCTCTTGCACTGCCCACACTTGGATGGTCCTCAGGAATCATCCATGAGCCTGGAGGAAGCACCAACCTCCTGGAGTGTTGGCCTGTTGCTGGATGACAAGAGCGAAAGGTTTGTGAGACACATGGGAGTGCAGGATGAGAGTGGTCTATGCGTAGCAGTGAGTGTGTTAAAGGCAAGAAGAAGACCTGAAGAGCATGGGCTGGTCATGTTAATGTGGAATCGACTGCCTTTGGTTTTAATTTTAGGGCAGCAGAAGAAGGAACATGTGCATTTCAGTGCTGGGGCATGGATCCAAATTGAGGATTCAAGCAAGTTTGGGACTGGGACGGCTTAGGTGATTGAGAACCATTGCCAGGTCTATGAAAGAAGCTGAATGGGTTTTGAGGACCTCACAGGCATTGCCAAATCCTCAGAACACCAGAGCCTTGTGGATAAAGCAACAGCACCTGGCACCAAACCCACACCCAAAACACAAATACCTTCACAATGACCACAGGCTGAGCCTGAGAAATATCAGAGAGAAATGATCTCCTTTGGCTGGTCCTCTGGTCAGGGCTCAGCCTTTCTGTCCTGGTTGAGACAGACAAATGACATAGACTAAGTTCTTCCAGGATGAAAGTAGTAGATGCCATTTATTGCCACAAGTGCATTTTTATACAGTTTTACCAATTCCTGTGTCTCTTCACTATCGGTTACAAGTTACAGCAGTAACATCTCATTGGCTGATTTTGCTATCATCAATGTTACTCTTCTACTCCCTTCTCTCTCACGGGTACACATTAATATGTCCGGACACTCCTTTACGCCCATCTTTCTCATGGGTAGGCCTTAATATCTTCAAGGCTGATCTCTGTTCCCATGCCCTCCGTCAGGGAATCCATGGACCCACTGTAGTCCCCCACACCATTCTGATGATGAACAGACATGAAGGGCTCACATGGCATCAGAGCGACCTGCACATCACCTTTACCACCTGTAGCCAGTGTCTCAAGGCTTTTGCTTCACCAGCCTCCAGGGACAGGGACCTCGACTGCTTGTTTCCTTCAGCTCTGGGTCAGTGATGGCCCTTCGTGGGGTCCCAAACGCCCTCACAAACTTCAGTTTGTTTCTGCCTTTCACTTCATTAGAGGTTTGTTCATTCTTTCAGCATCTGCAGTTCAGGATCATGGCAGCAGAGGGCTCATTAACATCCAAAATGCTCTTACCAGCCAAGGCTCTGTGCAGCATTTTCCTGAAGGCTTCAAGTCTGGTGTGGATGATTAGGGAGATTTCAGGAATAGCCAAACAGAGAGCATTTCCATAATAAATAGGAATAAAGCCACATTTCTTCTATTTCCTTCCATGCTCGCCCTTCCCTCCCTTTCCAGAACAGGTGGTATCAGCAGCCTCCAGTGCATATGGATGTGGAGCATCTCCTGATAAAGACTGAATATGTCAGAAAAGTGGGTGCCTAAATCACCACGTGAGTGAGGAGATAGTCCAGGCCACCTCAAGAGGAGTCACATCCTCTGGACCAAAGCAGGGTGTTCCTGGGAATCTCAGATGCCACAGCACAGCTATACCTGTGTTCAGGGAGCTGGTCAAATGACCCATCTCCTTTTCTGTAATCGTGTTTGAGTTTACTCAGGTAACCCCTGACTTGAGCCCCATCCACTCCTGGGTGTTCTCCAGACTCCTGCCTTCAGGAACAATGTCCTGGGAGACCTTGCTGGTGAAGATGGAGACAAAGAAGCCATGAAGTACCTCAGTCCTGTCTGATTCTACTCTTAGGAAGTTCAGCAGCAGGCCCATGATCGCCCTGTCTCTTCTTTTACTGTAAGGAAGCTGTGTCAGCTCATCTTGCTGCCCTCAGCCTCCCCTGCAGGTATGAAATCCAGGGCAGCTTTGGCATCACTCCCTACATCTATAGACAAGGTTTCTAAATTCCCCCTTTGCAGCTTCCCCTGCTTCCACCTCCTGTGTGCTGCCTTTTAGCCCTGGAGCTCCATCAGTTCAGACAAGCAGCCTCACGAGATAAATGCTTCTTTTCATGGGTACTTGGAGAGATCATTCTTGTGCTTGAAGCAGGCTGTTCTGTAAGGCCGATCAGATTTCCTGAGGTCCTTCACCCTTCACACCTACTTCGATGTCACCACCTCACCCACCATCCTCCAGTTATCATCTTCCAGGGGCCTCAGCTCCACTTTCTCATCCCTGACTGTTACATCCCTGACCAAATCTTTCTGGTTTGTAGGTGTGAAGTCCCACAGGGCACCTCACCTCACTGACCCCTCAGTCACCCGTGTCAGGAAGATGTTGTCAATGAGCTCCAAAACCCTCCTGGACGCCTGGTACCTTGCAGATATTGGGATATCTTAGGTCTGCAACAAGGAAACATGAGGCCTGGAAACATGATGCTTCTTTCATTTATCTGAAAGAGGCCTCATCTAATTCCTCTTCCCGATCAGGGAGCCTGGAGCTGATGTCCAGTCACCACAACATTGCCCATGTTGTTCTGCCCTCTCATGCTGACACCTCAACGTTCAGCTGACATTGTCTCCATGCATTCCAAATGCTCTCCCACATGAAGGCAAAATTCCACTCTCTGTGTCCTGTAACTCCTCATGCTCTTGTCTTAGGAGAGACACCCTCATCAGGATAAGCCATCCGCATGCAAACATTAACAGCTGAGCAAATGGACCTTCAGTCAAGGGAGAGTCCAGACCTTAAGAAAATCTGGAATTCGCCCATCAGAAAGTTCTGAAACTGAACAAGGAGAAGTGAGCAGTGCTGGGGAGGCTGCAGTAATAGGAGAGAAGCCTGAGAGTGCTTGAAGGGTGGTTTCAGAGACAGTGGAGGTTTTCTTCATAGTGGGAAGCAGCATGAGAAAGAAATCAAGGCACAAAGAGCAGCCAGGGAGGTCCAGGCTGGACATGCAGAGAAAGGAATGTGAGTGGAAGGGCAGTGCTGTGGTGGAGCAGGTCACCCAGAGGGAGTCTGCATCAGCCCAAGGCTTTGTGCTTCAAGGAACACCTGGGGAGGATGGAGAGATCTCAGCAAAGGAAGGAAGATGCTCAGACAAGAGCAAGGTGGGGCAGCAGGGGGGATGTCTCCAGCCTGCAGGAAAAGAGGTGCAGGTGATGGCACATCATAGGACAGGCTGTCGTGGAGATGACCAAGGCATGTAAAAAGGCTGAAAGCCCCCAAAGACATGAGCTCCTTCTCCCCTTAGCGATGGCTGTTGTCTCCACCTCTGATGCCTGTGAGGAGACACCTTGTCCTTACAGCACAGGGGCCTCATGGCCTCCTTGTCCCCAGCCAGAACCTGGGAGGTGTGGGACCATAGTCCTGCCCTTGGCCTTGCACAGCCCCACATCACAGTGTCCCAGGAAGAGCCCTGGGCAACGTGGGAGGGACAGGATCTGATTTCCCAGGGTCTGGGGGTCAGGGCTTGGCCTTTTGGTTAATGAAACACATCCAGGTGTACTCAGAATCAGAGCCACCTGTACTTTGCTTTTAGTGACTTGTCATTTCTGCCTCCAGTTTTCTGCTCTACACAGACCTTGGGGATGGTTTCTCAGTAGTGTCCCTCAGTGGGACCCATTAACATTACAAGAAACTTTGGAGTTTGAATGTGACTTTGACTTCTTGAGAAGTTTCTTCAATTCCTCTCAGGCTGTGAGGCTCATGGACTCAGCACCAAAGCCACCAGAGGGGTCATTAAAGTGCCTGGGGCTGCTCCTGTGCTGCTGAGCTGGGCTGGGCTCCTGGGACAGAGGGAGCTCATGGCAAGCGGCAGCGCTGCAGAGAGACAGCTCTGCCCAGGAGCAGCTCCTCTGCAAAGCGCAGCAGGGCTGAGGGCTCTGCCTGGGGATCTCAGGGAGACGAGCAAGGCAGAGAGAGATTAAAGGTGGTCAGGATGGGGAGGATGACTGAGAGCTCACTGGAGGAGAAATCTTTGCAGTCCACGGTAAGTCTCTGGGTGCTGGCAATGCAGCTGTAGCTCCTGGAGGCATCTCCTAAAACTAGAACAGCCACAGCTTTTTGTATCTGTCTGGAGGGGGCTCTTGTCAGGCAATGTTGGACAGACGTGAAGCTTGGGGAGCACCCAAGGGTGCCCAGGGCTGTCCTGCAGAGCAGGGTCCCTGCACCCCAGGGCTGTGCCGGGGCAGGGACTCTGCCGCCTGCCAGGGTCAGCGCTCAGCCTGCCCGGGGAGATCCCCATGGTACTGTGGGGAGAAGCTGTGGGGGGAAGGAGCAACCTCTGGCTGGGCAGGGTCCTGCTATGGAGTGGAGGTTATGTTTGTCAGGGCTGCTCACAGCTCCAGATCACTTTAGGAGATGCCCAGGAGGGTTTTAAAAAGCACAGCAAGACAGGGGCTCTGTGAAAGAGAAGGATCCTGTTTTATCAGTCTCATACTCTGGGTTGTCTATGTGGCCAGTGGGACACAGAAATAAATGTCTCCGTTCAGGAGGATGAACTGAAATTCCAAATCTGTGAGTCTTAGAAGTGAATAAACTTGGAAGTATCAGAAATCAACACATCCTGGCTTCCAGACAGAATCAGGATGACTTTTCCAGGCTCATTGTTGTTGGTCTGATGTTCCCACCAGAGCCGGCCCACACAGAGCTGCCCCTGGGCAGTGCCCGGCTGCTGGGAGGGGTCTGCAGGGCAGAGCTGAGCACACAGCGGCTGGAATGGGGTCTGTGACACTGACAGGAGGAGACCTGGGCACAGAGACACAGCTGCAGGCAGGGACAGCTCCAGGCAGCAGAGCAGGGGCTGGTCAGGAGCTCTTTTGCTCCTGCTCTGCAGGTGGCTGCTGGGGGTTGTCTGCTGGGCAATGATCGGACTGTCCCTTTAGCACATCCCATCTCCAGGAGCCCTGACTCTGCTCTGCCTGTCCTGCTGGGCTCACCAGCTGCCCCCAGAAAGGCCCAGCTCTGCTGTAGGATGCCAGGAGTGCTGAGCCTTTCCTTGGGGTCCGCACTCTCCTGCCAGAGTCCTTTGCTTCTCTGGGTAAGGGGTCGTGTCCTGCTCTCTCCATCTCTGGCCTGGGATAGAGAAGAGTTTGCAGATCTGCCCTTTCTAAAAGGGCTCCCCTGCTCCAGTATGAGTCCAGTTTTTTGTATTAATTAGATTAATTTTTGTCTGAAGCCATTTTCAAGGTAGCACAAGCAAAAGCACAGGACAGATGAGTGAAAGAGTGATGGACACTGCTGCTCTCTGGACTAAGCATTGAGCCACAGAAAACTGAGCCATTTTGCTTGCCCTCTCTCAAGACTTTTCACATTTTCTCTCATAAAAATTAGGATTTCTCCCCCTTACCAGATATGGTGGCGGAAAATAAAGTATACGGATGAAATATTTATAAAGACATGCTATGTTTCTACTCTGCAGCCCACTCTCTACAGAATCATGAGTGCAGATATTGCACATTTCCATTAAAGCTGGACAGATGAGTAAAATCCAGATGGACACATCTGCTGTCTGACTGCACAGAGCCAGAGAAAGCTGAGCCTTTTTGCCTGTCCCGCCTCAAGACTCTTCACATTTTCAATCACAGAAATGAGGCTTTCTACCCCTAAAAAACCCCAATCACCTGATGTGGTGGTGGAAAATTAAAAAACACAGATCAAATATTTATAAAAACATGCTAATTATCTCCTCTGCAGCCCAATACTTTGAGAGTCATGAGCAGAGATATTGAGGTTTTTCATTGAAGGTGGATTATATCTGCCATTCCTTGAGAACGTCAGAGGTATCACAAACCAGCTCCCCCCATGTCCCCACTGCAGCAGAGCAAAGCTGGCTGCTTGGCAGTACACGGGCAAAGGTCCTGCTCCTCACCACACGCTCAGCCATAACACATCGGAGAAAGGAAATGCATTTAAATTGGGCTGATGCCTATGAAAAATCATGTGGCTTAGCTCAGAGGACTCTGTCCTAATTTCATGTAGCTTTTTCTTTTTTTGAACAGAGCGCATATGCCCAAAAGCAGCAAATGTCCAACAGCAGCTCCATCACCCAGTTCCTCCTCCTGTCATTCACAGACACATGGGAGCTGCAGCTCTTGCACTTCTGGCTCTTCCTGGGCATCTACCTGGCTGCCCTCCTGGGCAACGGCCTCGTCATCACCACCATAGCCTGTGACCAGCACCTCCACACCCCCATGTACTCCTTGTGTCCATTCTTCCTGCCATGGCACAAGTCAGATGAGTGCAGAGCAGGGTGACACACCACAGGGCTCAGGTGTCTCCTGCCCTTTGGGAGTGGCAACAGGAGGTCGAGAGGGACTCTGTGACACCTGCCTCTTTGTGTAAAAGGGACAGACTCTGTCTCTGAGCATCCCTGGGTGCATAAGGAGTCCATGAGGCCAGCTCAGATGTTGACACCTGACAGAACCCTGACATTTCTGTGTTTGACTACAGGAACAAACCCCATTTGACCAGTGAGATTCATCTCAGCTGCCTTGGACAGGCTCATTGCACGTGTTCTTGTCTGCTACGTCACCCTTCCCATGATTGCGGATTGTGCTCTCAAAAGTGCCATAGAAACCAGAATGGTTCTGGGGTCCTTAAAAAACACAGACCTCAAACCCATCTTCAAGAAGAGCAGGAACAGGAACTGGGAGAGTTACAGGCTGGACACCCTACCTCCCTCCCTGGGAAGGGGATGGGACATGTCCTCCTACACCCATTTCCAGGAATGTGAAGGCAAAGGAAGGGATTGCGGAACCCAAATGGACAGGGGAAAGAAAGGCATGTTGTGTACAGGGTGCTTGCAAGGCCTCAGCCATGGTGTCCTTCTGGGCAGAGTGGTGCTGATGGGGCTCAAGAAGTGGATGCTGGGTGGGATGCTGAACCATTAAGCCCAAATATCATGAGTGGTACAAAGTCCTCCATGCAACCAGTTGTGAGTGTCATCTCTCAGTGACTGGCACTTGGACCAACACTGTTGAACATCTTTATTCTCCCCCTCTAAGATGTAACAGAGTGCACTTTCATTGCCTTTGATGATGGTGCAAACCTGGGTGGAGGCCTTGAGCAACCTCACTTGGTTGACCCCGCCCTGAGCAGGAGGGTGAGACAAGGGCTCTCTTCAAACCTGAGTTTTTCTGTGATTTGAAAGAATTTTTGCCTTGGAGAGGTTTCTGGAGAGACAATAGGTAGAAGAATAGTAGAAAAAAAAGGAAGGCAAAAGGGGAGATATAGAAGGTGTTAACAGAAATAGAGCAGTTCCAGAGAAGAGTGCTTTTCATGCACATTGTTAGTAGAAAATATATTTGATGAATTTGAACAAAGTGAGGAAGCCAGATGGGTGTCTACAGCCTGCAGGGAAAGAGGGGCAGGTGTAGGACTGCGTAGAACATGCTTCAGTCTTGGTCAGGTCCTGGCGGCTAAAGAGGGAGATGGATGGGTGCTGGTATTATGAGGTCACTTGTGTCTCAGAATCTCATAACCCAGTCAGAAGCGTGTGGCTGTGAAGGGGACAGTGAGATCAGTTCTGTCTCTGGAGGTGACAGGCCAGCAGTAGGGACATGGCTGGGAAAGAACCTCTGCCAAAGTACCCACAGGCCCTACCCAGGAAGAGGCCTTGGAGATGCGTTGTCACGTCCATCCCACCTGAGAACATGACGGGACAGCAGCAGGAACATGGTCGTGTCTGTCAGAGAAGCTGAAAGGCCAACAGCAGTCACGGGATTTAGAAGATCGTGGTGAAGTTACTTCTCTCTGGTCAGGTAAAAAACCACAAGAAGCCTAACAGGTTGGGTTCCCTGCATGAAGGGCAGTTTCTTAGATGGTCGTGCTCTCCTTGGAAGTGGGAAGAAGCAGGGAAGAGTCAGAAAGTGCAACTTGGGAGGTGAGGACTGGATATCAGGAGGAAGAAATGTGACTGGAAGGGCAGGGCTGTGGTGCAAGAGGTCACGCAGAGGGAGCTGGATCAGCCCATGGCTTTGTGTTCCAAAGAGCAGCCAGTGAGGGTGCAGACACATCAGTGAAGGTCCAGAAATGCTGGGGTGAGAGCAGGTGGGGAAGCGAGATGGGTGTCTGCAGCCTGCAGGGAAAGAGGGGCAGGGATAGGACGGTGTAGAACAGCCTGTGATGGAGATGGCAAAGGGCGCTGGCAAGGCTGGAAGGGACCAACAGAACCCAGGTCTCTGTCCCCTTGGCCATGGCAGTTGTCTGTGTCCCTGAGGCCTAGGAGAAGACATGTTGTCCTCATGGCACTGGGGCCTCGTTGCCTCCTTGGAGGCCCAATGAAGAAGCTGGAAGTTGTTGTACCAGTGCTGTCCTTCCCTCGGCCTTGCACACCCACATCCCACGGTCCCAGGAAGAGCCCTGAGCCGTGTGTGAGGACAGGATCCCCCTTCCCATTGCCTGGAGGTCATGGCTTCTCCTTTCTGCTTCAGAAAGCAAGCCAAGGGGTTTCTCAGCATCAGAGCTGAAGAGAAGACTAAAAGGAGACCTCATGGTGGCTACAGCTTCCTCACAAGGGGAGAAGGGAAGGTACTGATGTCTTCTCTTTAGTGACCAATGAGAGAACCCAAGGGAATGGAAGGTAGATGTGCCAGGGAAAGTTTAGGTTGGAGATGAGGAAAAGGTTCTTCACGTAGAGGGTGCTGGACACTGGAACAGGCTCCCCAGGGAGGTGTCACGGCCCCAAGCCTGACAGTGTTGAAGAAGAGACTGGACAACATCCTCAGATACATGGTGTGAACTGTGGGGTTGTCCTGTGTAGGGACAGGAGTTTGATACAATGATACTTGTGGGTCCCTTCCAACTCAGGACCTTCTATGATTCATGAAATACTGGTTCAAAATTCCACATTGTCATTGTACAGATGAGTTGTAAACATACACATCATGTGCATGTCCATTGTGTGCATGTGGTGAGATGAACCCGAGAGAGCACAAATGCTATCACCTGTTCCTTGGGGTGCCATAAAGGTCAGTGGGACAGAGATGGTGTTCAGGAGTCTCTTCCAGCCTATGTTATTGTATGATTCCATGAATCTTTGCCTTGGAGAGCTCTTTCAAGATGGAACAGACACAGGAAGAAGAAAAAAAGAAAAAAAAGAGGCAGAAGCAGAGATATAAAATGCACCAGTGTTAATACAGCAGCTCCTCTGAGGAACATTTCTCCACTCAAACCTCTCATAGGAAATCTATTAGATAAATTTGATGAAAGCAGCTTAGTTTTATCTGCTCACACACTGGACCACAAGGAGGGTGATGGCCGGGTACGATGCCATGTGCTCAGCTGTGTCTCAGGAACTCATAGGCCAGTAGGAAGCCAATGGCTGTGGAGGGGACTGTGAGGTCACTTGTGCCTCTGCAGGGGATAGGCCAACAGCAGGAACATGGCTGGGAAAGGGACCGGGAGGTCACACATACGAGACAAGCAATCAGGCCCAATCAGCATGATTTATGAAAGGCAGTCCCGCTTGACCAGCCTGATCTCCTTCTATGTCAAGGTGACCGACTTAGCAGATGAGGGAAAGTCTGTCATGGGGGAGTGAATCCGCCACACAGGCTGTGGATGTTGTGTACTTAGACTTGACTAAAGCCTTTGACACCGTATCCCACAGCATTCTCCTGGAGAAGCTGCAGCTCATGGCCTGGATGGTGTATCTGCGATGGATAAAGAACTGGCTGGAGGGCTGGGCCCACAGAGTTGTGGTGAACGGAGCCAAATCCAGTTGTGGCCGGTCATGAGTGGTGTTCCCCAGGGCTCAGTATTGGGGCCAGTTTAATCTCTTTATCAATGGTCTGGATGAGGGCATCGAGCGCACCCTCAGTATGTTTGCAGATGACACCAGGTTGGGTGGGAGTGTTGATCTGCTGGAGGGTAGGAAGGCTCTACAGACCGATATGGAGCTGCTGGTTCATTGGGCTGAGGTCAATTGTCTGAGGTGTAACAAGGCCAAGTGCCAGGGCCTGCCCTTGGGTCATAACAACCCCATGCAACACTACAGGCTTGAGGAAGTGTGGCTGGAAAGCTGCCTGGTGGAAAAAGACCTGTGGGTGTTGATCAACAGCGACTGAACATGAGCCAGCATGTGCCCAGGAGGCCAAAAAGGCCACTGGACTCTTGGCTTGTATCAGGAATAGAGTAATGGGCAGAACGGGGGCAGCGATCATCCCCTTGTACTTAGCGCTGGTGAGGCCAGAAGTCGAATCCTCGGTTCAATTTTGGGCCCCTCACTTTAGGAAAGACCCTGAGGTGCTGGAGTGAGTGCAGAGGAGGGGACAAGGCTGTTGAGAGCCTGGAGCACAAGTCTTCTGAGGAGCAGCTGAGGGACCTGGGGGTGTTTAGCCTGGAGAACAGGAGGCTGAGGGGAGACCTTTCCCTCTCTACAACTATCTGAAAAGAGGTTGTAGCATGAAGAGTGTTGGTGTTCTTCTGAGTAGCAAGTGATAGGATGAGAGGAAATGGCCTCAGGTTGTGCCAGAGAAGGTTCAGAATTGGTATTAGGAAGCATTTTTTCATGGAAAAGGTTGTGAAGCAGTGGAACAGGCTGCCCAGGGAGTGCTTGAGTCACCATTCTTTGTTCCATAGCAGAGCTTCTAGGAGGATCTGTTTCATGTTCTTCCCAGGCACAGGTAAGAGGCTGACAGGTCAGTAGTTTTCAGGGTCCTCCTTTCTACAGTAGAGGAGAGAAACATTGCCACCCTCAAACGGTAATGCTGTGGTACAAGAAATCATCCAGAAGGAGCGTGAGATCAGTCCACCACCTTGTGTTTCGAGGAACAGAGCATGGGAGTGCAGACACATCAGTAAATGTATGGAAATACCAGGGTGAGAGCAAGGGGAGGAAATGAGATGGGTGTCTGCAGCCTGCAGGGAAACAGAAGCAGCTGTGGGACAGTGTAGGACAACCTGTGGTGGAGATGGCAAAGGGCACTGGCAAGGCTGGATGTCACCAAGAGAACCCAAGTCTTTGTCCCCTTGGCTACGGCAATCATCATGTTGTCCTCAGGCACTGGGGCACCTCATGGCCTCCTTGCACACCCCCAGGAAGGCTGGGAACTGTCACACCATTGTCCTTCACTCAGCATCACACAGCCCACATCCCCCTGCCCCAGGAAGAGCCCTGAGCAATGGGTGAGGGACAGGATCTGCCTTCCCAGGGGCTGGGGGTCAGGCCTTGGCCTCTCTGCTTCACCCAACAAAACCAGGCTTTTCTCAGCACCTCAGCTGCCTGCACATGACCCTTTGTTTATCTGCCATCATGGCCTCCAATTCTCTGCTCTAACGAGTCCCTGGGGAGGCTTTGCTGGTACTTGCCCTCAGTGGAACTCATTAATACTTCAAGGTACTCAGTACTTTTTTCTTCTGACTTTGACTTCTGGCAAGGTTTGTGCAATCTCCTCTCAGCACCTCAGTGAGTTTCAAGGACTCAGCACCAAATGCACCATGGGGCTCATTACACTGAAGAAAGCTCTAAGAAACCATGTCTCTTCTTGTAATTGTCTTCTACTCTTGTACAGTGAATTAGAGAGTTTTCTTGGTGTAACTATGTAGAAAGATTTCAAAAAGCTAATAAAAGCGTCTTTCTATTTTAAAGGGTGTATTTCATTAATTTTTCCGTTTAAAGAAAATATTCTATCAGTATTATATCGGTCCAGGGTCTCTCCTAAGGAGGTCTGGACTGGTTGGAGAAGGTCTGACACTTGAGGCCTGACACTGTGTGGACAACCTTGCTCCTCACCTCCCCAACCCCATCATTTCTCTCATTGGCCACCTGGCACTTGCATCCCTTTTCCTTACACCAGACTTCTCCACTGCAGGCTGCAGCTGGATGTTCCACCTCCTTTGCACCAGCTCCCACCTGCTCTCCTTGGAGACCTGGCTGCACACAGGCAAAGAGGGACTTTTCTTTCCTTTTGAACAAACAAAATAAAACTGATAAGATTCATGATTAAAAGAAAGCACACTCCTCAACTGTATGCCAAGGACAAACTGCCACCAATGAGATTCACCATTCACAAGGCATAACCATGAGAAAATATTTTAGGCAGAAATGAATTACAAAATAAACACAATAAAAGAGTTGGCTAAAGACAGAATTAGACAGACTACTGAAAGACAAGGAAGCTTTTACCTCCTTGAAGCTGAAAGCAGCAACTGGATTGTTGAGAGATGTCTGAGTGATCAAAGAGTAAGGGGAAGGGAAATCCAGAGAGCAATCGCAAGTGCTTGTGTGTAGATTAGTTGCTGGAAATGTGACTTCAGACATGGTCAGTTTAGTTAGGATGGGTGGAAATACATGAAAGATGAGGGAGATCAGATGCACAGCCTAACAGAGAGAGTGCTGGCAAGGCAAATCTAGTGGAAGATGAGAAGTTCTCCTCTTGCTCTTAATGCACATGCTGAAAAGCCTCATTTTGATCTCAAGGGAAAACACTGATATTTTATTTAAGGTATTTAATTTTTTCAGCTGATGATTTCCTGCTCCTGCTTTTAAAGACGTGTGCAAATGTCTCGCATTTTCAGGGCGAGCTCCATTGCCTGACCACAAGTATCCAGGGCCACCTCCAGAGGAGCCAGTGTCTCTGCAGTCCAGGTCTGGACTGGTCGTTGTCACAGAGGACTCGCTGGAGACCAGAGCCCCTCGGAAGCTGCAGCTGGAGCCTGGGCAGAGGGTCCCAGGGCACCTACACTGGCACCACCCACCCCTGTCCCTGTAACCGCATCCCAGCCCAATGTCATGATCACTTGCCTTTGCAAACAAAGGCAGAACATAAAATCCCCCGGAGATCAGTATAGTAAAACAAGGCAAAACAAAGGAAGGAGGTTAACAACACCAGCAATATTTGAAGCCTAAATCTGCAATAAGACTTGTCTTTCACTCTACATCTTTCATTCTATTTTTTATTGCTTAAAACAAAAAAAATGTTCTCAACATTTCCATCATATGGAAACCTACAGCATTCGAAACACTTTATTTTTGTCTTACACAGCCCAGGGCCCCAAAAGCTCCCTGCCAATAACTGTCCATGCCTCCTCTAACTCTTGGCACAGAGTGAGTCCCACTCTGAGGTTTTGGCGACACTTGCCTGATGGAGAAAAGCAGAGTAAAAAGCTTCAGTGTAATGCATTCATTTTGGATGGCCAAATTTGCACTAATCTTATCAGATATCTGTCATCTGTCTTTTTATATGAGAAAATCTGTATTTGTGTGTAGGTACAAGCACAGAAGAATCATAAAATAATAGAATAATGGAATCATAGAATCATGTAGGTCAGAAAAGACCTTTAAGATGATAGAGTCCAAGCATAAACCTGACACTGCCACGTCCGCCCCTAAACCATGTCCCTAAGCCCCATGTCTACACGTCTTTTAAAACCCTCCAGGGATGGTGACTCATCTACTTCCCTGGGCAGCCTGTTCAAATGCCCAACAACCCTTTTCATGGAGAAATCTTTTCTAATACCCAATCATTCCCTGGCACAACTTGAGGCCATTTCCTCTTGTTCTGTCACTTGTCACCTGGACAAAAGAGACTGATCCACCCCCCACTGCAACCTCCTTTCAGGTAGTTGCAGAGACCAATAAGGTCTCCCCTCAGCCTCCTTTTCTCCAGGCTAAACAGCTTCAGCTTCCTCAGCCGCTCCCCATCTGACTTGTGCTCCAGACCCTTCATCAACTTTGTTGTCCCTCTCTTAACTGACTCCACCACCTCAAAGTCTTTCTTGCTGTGAGGTGCCCAAAACTGACCCCAGGATTCGAGCTGCAGCCTCCCCAGTGGCCAGGACAGGGGAACAATCTCTTCTCTAGTCCTGCTGGTCACACTAGTGCTGATACCAGCCAGGATACCATTGGCCTTTTTTGGCCACCTGAGCACACTGCTGGCTCAGGTTCAGCCACTGTCGACCAACAGCTCCAGGTCCTTTTCCACCAGGCAGCTTTCCAGCTGCTCCTCTCCGAGCCTGTAGTGTTACCTGGTGGTGTTATGACTCAAGTGCAGGACCTGGCACTTGGCTTTGTTGAACCTCAGGCAACTGGCCTCAGCCCATCATTTCATCCAGTCCATATCCCTCTGTAGAGCCTTCCCAGCCTCCAGCAGATCAACACTCCCACCCAACTTGGTGTCATCTGCAAACTTACTAAGGGTGCACTTGATCCCATTGTCCAGATCATTGATAAAGAGATTAAACAGAACTGGCCCCAATACTGAGCCCTGAGGAACACCACTCATGACCAGACACCAACTGGATCTGACTCTGTTCACAACTCTTTGGGCCCAGCCCTCCAGCCAGTTCTTTACCCAGCAAGGAGTATGCCTGTCCAAGCCATGAGCAGCCAGTATTTTTACTTTTTTATTCTATTTTATTTTGTTTTATTTATGAATAAATATGGTATTTAAAATGTATATATGCCTCTGTACATGTGTATAAGAGTATACACATCATATATAGATATATACGTATGTATAAAACCAGAGAAATTAAATATACATAGCCATTATAACGTACATATAAAATGGATAATGCCTTCTTTAATAAGATCTAATGGAATGAAGAAGTAGATTTTAAATGAGAGTAGAAAGAAAAGTATAAGGATGGGTCAACATCCCCCATTTTACCTGGTGCAGAAGCAGCCCACAGATGTCTGGGGAGGAACTTCAATCAGGTGGGGAGGACACAGACAAGCTGGATCATGCCCAAGGGCTATGTCCTCCCCCAGGAGGCCACTGAGGGGCCCTCAGCACAGATCCTTTCACATACAAGGAAAAGCCCAGTCCTGTGGGCTGGACTGGACGGCCCCCACATCCCAGCCCAGACCAGCAGAACATGCCGTGCGGGATTACTGGGACAGACTCTGAGCTCTTCTGGGTGCTGCAAAACACAGGCAAACTGTCTGTGAACATGGAAACCCAGGACAAAATGCCAGCTTCAGAAGAACTTGTGCATGGGGACAATATGGAAAAGACCCGAAGAGGATCTCAAAATAGACAACGTGAAGCAGAAGATGTTGCCAATGAACCCATGAACCACAAATTGGATGTTGAGGTGCCAAACAGAGGCACCTCCCTGGTTGTGGGGGTCACCCAGCTGCCTGTAAGGCCACTGTGGGGTGCAGGCTGGTGATAAATAGGTTTCCTTGTCCTTAGGTTCATAACCTGATTGAATGTTCCAAACTGCTCTGACTGAGTGAGGGGAGAAGTGATGGGACTTGCCCAGGTCCACCTGAGCCACACCAGCCAAACCCAGTGTGCTGTGTGTGTCATGTCTGGGGTGGGGAAGGGGGTGGTGGTGGATGTAAATGTCTTGAACACTGTAGGACCTGAGCAGAGTGCACATGGTATGGAATAAGGGGTGGAGATTGTACTGCCTGGGATGGAGCTAATTTTCTTGTTCACAGCCCCTGCTGATGGTGCCCAGAACAGCTTTGACAACACTCATGTGGTAGCAGTTGCTGAGCAGCACTGGCACAGCCTCAAGGCTTTTGCTGTTTCTCCCTCTGCCCTAACAGTGTGGAGGCTGCAGGTGGCAAGAGGCTGGAGGGGACGAAGCCAGGAGAGCTGACCCCAACTGACCAGAGGGATATTCCACACCATATGACGTCATGGTCAGCAATAGAACTGAGGAGGCAGGTGTGTTCTTCAAAACATCCTTTGCTCAGAGACAGGCTGAGCATATATCTCTCCTGCTCTGAGTGATTACTTTTCCACTTAAGTTGTCTTTATCTTGACCCATGAGATATTCTTTCTTGGTTTTGCCCTTCCAGTTCCCTCCCCCATCCCGCTGCTGGGGATTGAGCAAGTGATTGGGTGGGCGCTGCCAGATGGGGTCACCCCCAACATGTGCACAGAGCAAATAGGTTGTGCGGGTGAGGTCCCTGGTGTCTCAGTAGATCACAGGCCAGGAGCTGACTCAGCGATTGTGTAAGTGGTTGCAGGTCACTGACACCCGAGCAGCTGACAGGCCCAGCGCAGGCACACAGTTTGTGTCACAGCTTGTGAGGTCACTTGTGCCTTTGTGTCTCGCAGGCGAGCAGACAGCAAGTGGGTGGATGTGACGTGGTCAGGTCACTGGTGCCTGAGGAGCTGAAGGCAAGAGGGAGAAACGTGGCTTGGGATGTACTTGTGATGTCAGTCCTGGCTGAATGGCTGATGGGCCAGGACCAGGTGCACGTCCTTACAGGTGCTGGGGAGGTCACCAGGTGTCTGAGTCAGTCACCCCTGAGTAGCTCACAGGCCTGGAGTAGGCCCATGGCATGTGTAGGTGCTTGTAATGTCACTGCTGCCTGAGCAGTGATAGGGCAGGAGCAGGCCCACAGTTTGTGTAGGTGGTTTCGTGGTCAATGGTGTCTGAATAGCCAACAGGCCAGGAGCAGGCCCATAGTTTGTGTAGGTGGTTTTGCAGTCATTAGTGTCTGAATAGCAAATAGGCCAGGAGCAGACCCATAGTTTGTGTAGGTGGTTTTGTGTTCATTAGTGTCTGAATAGCCAACAGGCCAGGAGCAGGCCCATATCAGACATAGATATTATGACATCACCAGTGGCTGAATAGTAGATGGGCCAGGAACAGACACATGGCTCGTCTGGGTGCTCCTGATGTCACAAAACCATATTTATACCCCACCCAAATTCAGCTTTTTGGAGCCATTGTCAGCAGAAGTCCATAGAGTGCACACACACGTGTGACAGTGTAACCAATGAGCACACAGCGGTGGCAGTACAGGTGTGAGGTCACTGTCAGTATAACCAATGAGCACACAGCGGTGGCGGTAGAGGTGTGAGGTCACTGTCAGTGTAACCAATGAGCACACAGCGGTGGCAGTAGAGGTGTGAGGTCACTGTCAGTGTAACCAATGAGCACACAGCGGTGGCAGTAGAGGTGTGAGGTCACTGTCAGTGTAACCAATGAGCACACAGCGGTGGCAGTAGAGGTGTGAGGTCACTGTCAGTATAACCAATGAGCACACAGCAGTGGCAGTAGAGGTGTGAGGTCACTGTCAGTGTAACCAATGCGCACACAGCGGTGGCAGTACAGGTGTGAGGTCACTGTCAGTGTAACCAATGAGCACACAGCTGTGGCACTCGAGGGTGTGAGGTCACTGTCAGTGTAACCAATGCGCACACAGCGGTGGCAGCAGGAGGTATGAGGTCACTGTCAGTGTAACCAATGAGCACACAGCAGTGGCAGTAGAGGTGTGAGGTCACTGTCAGTATAACCAATGAGCACACAGTGGTGGCAGTAGAGGTGTGAGGTCACTGTCAGTATAACCAATGAGTACACAGCGGTGGCAGTAGAGGTGTGAGGTCACTGTCAGTATAACCCATGCACACCCAGCACTGGCAGTAGGAGGGTGCAGTGCTCACGTCACCGGTGACACCCCATGGCCATGGAGCTCGGTGCAGACCGTCCATGTGCTGTCACAGGGTCCCCACGAGGTACCGGAGCTGCCCGGCCCCGTGTCTGCGAGGCCGAAGGAGCAGCCCCTGCAGCCCTGGCTGCAGCCGTCGGGGTGGGGGTGGCTCGGGGGCACCGCAGGGATGTGCCCGGGCACGGCGCCCGGAGGAAACCACAGACTTCCTGCCCGGGCGCCGCGGGGGGAGCGCGGGGGCTGTGGTTTGTGCACCTGCAGGCTGCAGCTCTGATCCACCCGTGGGGAATAACGGCCCCTCGGTGACACACTGACAGGCAGGGACGCGTCTGAGCCCCTGGGCTGCACGTCTGCTGCCAGGACAGGGACGTGTCCCAGCTCCAGCTCCTGCGAGGGACCTTCCGTGGGCTCTCCAGGGAGCGGTGGGTGAGCCAGCGCTCCTGGGATGGGGCTCTGCCCTGGGCTAAGGCCCTTTCCCAGCTGCTGCTCCCAGCACTGTGGGGTCTGTCACAGGGGCCGTTTCCTTCCCTTCCTGACACAGCCCCGGTGCAGTCACAGCCCCATGGGTCTTATAGCACAGGAGTGTTTGGACGCTCTCTACCTCGAGCTCTTGGATAGTCTGTCACAGGACATGCTCGGTGCTCCTGGTCCCCACCACAGGGCTCAAGGAGAAAAAAATTGTTTGCCCCACTACAACCAGCCCTGTCCTGTGACGTTCCACCAGCACAGTGATGTGACACCTGCAGCGGAGCCATCCCTCATATATGGTCATGAATGGCGCTGGAGAAGTTCATTGGAGGACTGGGCTGTGTCGGAGGGGAGATAGCTCCCGATAATGTCTAAAAAGGTGCTGCTGCTTCGATTGGCTCCTCCTGTAGCTGGGGGACATCTGCAGAGATATATTGCCCTCCCGTCATCATTGTTCCCACGAGTCCCTGGAGCTGCGGCAGGGAGTGTTGCACAGAGGGATGCGCCATCAGGGCAGGAGGCTCAGGATGGGCACAGAGGGACTCCTGTCCCCTCAGACGCTGTGGCTGCTCCTCTGGGTACAGCTGTGCAGGGGTAAGCGCTGACTCCCTTGTCCCCCTGCCCAGGGCCAGCGGGTACCAGTGTGGTCATGGGGATCTGTCTGGGAATGGGGTTTCTTTGCAGGTGCTGCTGAGACAAGGGGCAGAAGGTGCTCAGATCCATGGAGCCTGTGCCCTTCCCTGTGCCTATCTGGGTGGGAGAGAGTATCTCCTTTTCCAGGGCTCCAGAGTTCAGGGCAGCCTGTGCCTGGCTGGATTCACAAACACCCTGTCCTGGGGTGCCATTTTGGACCCCCTTGTTCCCAGCACTCTACCTCTGGAGCCAGTGGTGGCCTCACTCGTGATGGCAGCACCCAGAGATCCCCAGGCCACTGCCAACCTCTGGGGTGCCCCAGAGGGTTTGTGTGCTGCTTAGCGCCCCTTGTTCCAGGGGAGCCCTCACCCCACGAGAGCAGTTTGTGCCCCGCAGAGAGAGGAGGATGGGGACTTCTGCAGTGGGGAGACGTCCTTCCTGGGGGGCCTGGCCCAGTGCAGGGGCTGGGCTGACACCAGGAGAGGAGGGGATGTGTGATCCTGTGGATGGTCTCAGTGGGAACAGGGAAAGCCCTGGGGCTGGGCCAGGTTTGGATGGTGCTGGGGCAGGTGGTTTGCAGGGGAAGCTGCA
The DNA here is from genome assembly GCF_036013445.1 of Caloenas nicobarica. Taxonomy (NCBI): domain Eukaryota; kingdom Metazoa; phylum Chordata; class Aves; order Columbiformes; family Columbidae; genus Caloenas; species Caloenas nicobarica. Next base: position 2,493,837 of record NC_088273.1, read on the forward strand.
GCCCTGGGTACACGGGGCTGTTCAGGGGGTGCTGGTCTGGGGGCAGCGGGTGCCCAGTGCAGGGTTGGGCAGTGTGTGGGTGGGTATGGGTGGGGGTCAGGTGGCCTTTGGGGTGGGAAGAGGTGCCTTGTGTGGTGGGATGGAGAATGACCCAGCAGTGCTGGACGTGGGCATCCCCAGCCTTGCGCAGCTGTGGGGACAGAAGGGACCCTCACATTGCTCTGGGGACAGCCTGGAGGGGAGGGGGCTCCCACCCTGGTACCTCTGATTCAGTGCAGGCAGGAGGTTCCCCCAGACCTGCAGCACTGGGGCTCGGCGCTCTCCTGACTCATCCCGTGTTGGTGTTTGAAGGTGCTGCGGAGGTGAGGCTGGCGGATGGCGGCAGGCGCTGTGCTGGGAGAGTGGAGGTGAAACACCAGGGACAGTGGGGGACTGTGTGTGATGACTACTGGAGCATGAACGATGCAGCAGTGGTTTGTAAGCAGCTGGGCTGTGGGTCTGCTGTTGGAGCTCCTCAGTACGGACACTTTGGGGCAGGATCTGGCCCCATTTGGATGGATAATGTCGGCTGTAACGGCACTGAATCTGCCCTGGCTGATTGCAAACACACAGCATGGGGTGAACATAACTGTGATCATGCTGAGGATGCTGGAGTGATGTGTTCAGGTAAGGGGTCAGCGTGTTCCCACCTTTGGGGCTGGGATGCAGGAAGGGACCTGGCTGTGCCATAAGGAGCAACAAACATGCTGGAACTGGGCCGAGTGTGGCCAATCATGCTGTTGAATGGGGACTGTCATTGCTGGTGTAACTGGTCCCTGGAGAAAGCTGTAACAGCCCTGTGGGGACAGGACCCCCTGTAGACAGCACTGACCAGCTGCCCAACCCCTCCTGCCTGCCCACAGCTCCCCACACTGACCCATGAAACAGGGTCTTTGCCAGCACTTAATGACTCTCGTCCATGCTGCTGTCACCCTCTGAGGCAGCGTGAGGCCAGGGGGACATGCGGGTCTCCTGCCGCCTGCCTGGCCATTGGCCTGGGACCTGTGCACCCCTGGGCAGAGCACGGTGTCCCTGGATGAGAACATCCCCCTTGAGCAGGGAGCGGAGGGCTCTGGACAGGCACCAGCCATGATAGCAGTTGCTCCATATGTGTGCTCTGGGATATCTCCCACCTAAAAGGAAGATTCCAACACCCCAGGAACACCCTGGGATCAGAGTGCTCTTCTGGTTGCACCCAGGTGATGATGGTCCTGCCTGGCCCAAGCTCTGCAGGGGCTGAGCAGCTGCAGCTTCATCATCATCTGGGCCAGTTCTCCTGGACCCCAACTGCTCACACGGCTGCGGTGCTGGGGGGACCGTGCCGGGCAGCACAGAGGAACTTGTGTGGGAGCCCTTTGTGTGAGCAGCACCTGTGGCTGTGAGTGTGTGGCAGACACACACCTCAAGTGCTCTGGTGGTGTAGACAAGGGGAGGAGGAGTCTTGGATGTGTTTCTGGCACCAGCCCTTCCCCAACAGCTTCCTCTGGCATGTGCAATAGGCAGTTTGGCCACGGCTTGCCCGGAGGCGATATGGGACATGGGCATTTAACTGCCAGAGGGCTCTGGGAACTCCCAGGTGTTTTGGTGGTTTTTTTTCCAGGATTTTTCCGTCTGGTGGAAGGGAAGAGCCGCTGCTCAGGACGTGTGGAGATCCATGATGGGGACCAGTGGAAAACTGTTTGTGATTCCCACTTTGGCCCCAAAGCTGCTGAGGTGGTCTGCAGGGAGCTGCAGTGCGGCGTGGCCCTGCCTGTGTCTGGAGGAGGTCACTTTGGAGAAGGGGTTGGTCCCATGTGGGATGGAGAGCTGCAGTGTGTGGGGAATGAGTCCCTCTTGTCCTCCTGCCCCACGGGGTCCTCCCAGGACCAGGCCTGCACCCAGATGAACAGCGCTGCTGTCAGCTGCACACGTAAGGACTCGGGGTGGGGTGGTGAACACCGGGGTGAGCTCCAGCCTGAGGAGGGGACAGTTGGTGCTTGTGGAGACAAGGGAACTGGGGCATCTGTTCCCACAGGCTGGCAGAGATGTGACGTTCCTGGGGATCACAGAGAAGGGCAGGGCTGGGCTGACGCCCAAGGACAAAGAGGGGCCATGGGCTGGGAGGGCTCCCTGGGATCAACATGTTGCTCCACAGCGGATACACAAAGGCCTGAGATGATGATGTGGGAGGTGCCCAGGGCGGACTGTGGTCCATTGGAGCTGGGGGCCCTGGGAGAAGCAGCAGCCTGTGCTTGGGGATCCTTGGGGACAGGTCTCTTCCTAGACTTGGGTTCCCTTGGTGACATCCAGCCTTGCCAGTGCCCTTTGCCATCTCCACCACAGGTTGTCCTACACTGTCCCACAGCTGCTTCTCTTTCCCTGCAGGCTGTAGACACCCAACTCGCTTCCTCCCCTTGCTCTCACCCTGGTATTTCCATACATTGACTGATGTGTCTCCACTCTCATGCTCTGTTCCTCGAAACACAAGGTGGTGGACTGATCTCACGCTCCCTCTGGATGATTTCTTGTACCACAGCACTACCCTTTGAGGGTGGCAGTGTTTCTGTCCTCTACTCTAGAAAGGAGGACCCTGAAAACTACTGACCTGTCAGCGTCTTACCTGTGCCTGGGAAGAACATGAAACAGATCCTCCTAGAAGCTCTGCTATGGAACAGAGAATGGTGACTCGAGCACTCCCTGGGCAGCCTGTTCCACTGCTTCACAACCTTTTCCATGAAAAAATGCTTCCTAATACCAATTCTGAAACTTCTCTGGCACAACCTGAGGCCATTTCCTCTCATCCTATCACTTGCTACTCAGAAGAACACCAACACTCTTCATGCTACAACCTCTTTTCAGATAGTTGTAGAGAGGGAAAGGTCTCCCCTCAGCCTCCTGTTCTCCAGGCTAAACACCCCCAGGTCCCTCAGCTGCTCCTCAGAAGACTTGTGCTCCAGGCTCTCAACAGCCTTGTCGCCCTCCTCTGCACTCACTCCAGCACCTCAGGGTCTTTCCGAAAGTGAGGGGCCCAAAACTGAACCGAGGATTCAACTTCTGGCCTCACCAGCGCTGAGTACAAGGGGATGATCACTGCCCCGGTTGTGCCTATTACACTATTCCTGATACAAGCCAAGAGTCCATTGGCATTTTTGGCCACCTAGGCACATGCTGGCTCGTGTTCAGTCACTGTCGATCAACACCCCCAGGTCTTTTTCCACCAGGCAGCTTTCCAGCCACACTTCCTCAAGCCTGTAGTCTTGCATGGGGTTGTTATGACCCAAGGGCAGCCCATGGCACTTGGCCTTGTTACACCTCAGACAATTGACCTCAGCCCAATGAACCAGCAGCTCCATATCGGTCTGTAGAGCCTTCCTACCCTCCAGCAGATCAACACTCCCACCCAACCTGGTGTCATCTGCAAACATACTGAGGGTGCGCTCGATGCCCTCATCCAGATCATTGATAAAGAGATTAAACTGGCCCAAATACTGAGCCCTGGGGAACACCACTCATGACCGGCCGCAACTGGATTTGGCTCCGTTCACCACAACTCTGTGGGCCCAGCCCTCCAGCCAGTTCTTTATCCATCGCAGATACACCATCCAGGCCATGGGCTGCAGCTTCTCCAGGAGATGCTGTGGCATACAGTGTCAAAGGCTTTACTCAAGTCCAAGTACACAACATCCACAGCCTGTGTGGCGGATTCACTCCCCCACAACAGACTTTCCCTCATCTGCTAAGCCGGTCACCTTGACATAGAAGGAGATCAGGCTGGTCAAGCGGGACTTGCCTTTCATAAATCATGTTGATTGGGCCCGATTGCTTGTCTCGTATGTGTGACCTCCGAGTCCCTTTCCCAGCCATGTTCCTGCTTTTGGCCTGTCTCCTGCAGAGGCACAAGTGACCTCACAGTCCCCTCCACAGCCATTGGCTTCCTACTGGACTATGAGTCCTGAGACACAGCTGAGCACATGGCATCGTACCCAGCCATCACCCTCCTTGTGGTCCAGTGTGTGAGCAGATAAAACTAAGCTGCTTTCATCAAATTTATCTAATAGATTTCCTATGAAGGGTTTGAGTGGAGAAATGTTCCTCAGAGGAGCTGCTGTATTAACACTGGTGCATTTTATATCTCTGCTTCTGCCTTTTTTTTTTCCTTCTTCCTGTGTCTATTCTATCTTCAAAGAGCTCTCCAAGGCAAAGATTCATGGAATCATACAATAACTCAGGTTGGAATTGACCCCTGAACACTATCTCTATCCCACTGACCTTTATGGCACCCCAAGGAACAGCTGATAGCATTTGTGCTCTCTTGGGTTCATCTCACCACATGCACACAATGGACATGCACATGATGTGTATGTTTACAACTCATCTGTACAATGAAAATATGGAATTTCGAACCGGTATTTCATAGAATCCTAGAATGTCCTGAGTTAGAAGGGACCCACAAGTATCATTGAATCCAACTCCTGTCCCTGCACAGGACAACCCCAAAGTTCACACCATGTATCTGAGGACGTTGTCCAGTCTCTTCTTCAGCACTGTCAGGCCTGGGGCCATGACACCTCCCTGGAGAGCCTGTTCCAGTGTCCAGCACCCTCTACGTGAAGAACCTTTTCCTCATCTCCAATCTAAACTTTCCCTGGCATCTTCCATTCCCTTGGGTTCTGTCATTGGTAACTAAAGAGGAGCATCAGTACCTTCCCTTCTCCCCTTGTGAGGAAGCTGTAGCCACCATGAGGTCTCCTTTTAGTCCTTTCTTCAGCTCTGATGGTGACAAACCCCCTGGCTTGCTTTCTGAAGCAGAAAGGAGAAGCCATGACCTCCAGGCAATGGGAAGGGGGATCCTGTCCCTCACACACGGCTCAGGGCTCTTCCTGGGACCGTGGGATGTGGGTGTGCAAGGCTGAGGGAAGGACAACACTGGTACAACAACTTCCAGCTTCCCCATGGGGCTGCAAGGAGGGAACGAGGCCCCAGTGCCATGAGGACAACATGTCTTCTCCTAGGCCTCAGTGGCACAGACAACTGCCATGGCCAAGGGGACAGAGACCTGGGTTCTGTTGGTCCCTTCCAGCCTTGCCAGCGCCCTTTGCCATCTCCATCACAGGCTGTTCTACACGGTCCTATCCCTGCCCCTCTTTCCCTGCAGGCTGTAGACACCCATCTCGCTTCCCCACCTGCTCTCACCCCAGCATTTCTGGACCTTCACTGATGTGTCTGCACCCTCACTGGCTGTTCTTTGGAACACAAAGCCATGGGCTGATCCAGCTCCCTCTGCGTGACCTCTTGCACCACAGCCCTGCCCTTCCAGTCACATTGCTTCCTCCTGATATCCAGTCCTCACCTTCCAAGTTGCACTTTCTGACTCTTCCCTGCTTCTTCCCACTTCCAAGGAGAGCACGACCATCTAAGAAACTGCCCTTCATGCAGGGAACCCAACCTGTTAGGCTTCTTGTGGTTTTTTACATGACCAGAGAGAAGTAACTTCACCACGATCTTCTAAATCCCGTGACTGCTGTTGGCCTTTCAGCTTCTCTGACAGGCACAACCATGTTCCTGCTGCTGTCCCGTCGTGTTCTCAGGTGGGATGGACGTGACAACCTGTCTCCAAGGCCTCTTCCTGGGTAGGGCCTGTGGCTACCTTGGCAGAGATTCTTTCCCAGCCATGTCCCTGCTGCTGGCCTGTCACCTCCAGAGACAGAACTGATCTCACTGTCCCCTTCACAGCCACACGCTTCTGACTGGATTATGAGTTTCTGAGACACAACTGACTTCATAATACCACACCGATCCATCCCCCTCCTTAGCCAGGACCTGACCAAGACTGAAGCATGTTCTACGCAGTCCTACACCTGCCCCTCTTTCCCTGCAGGCTGTAGACACCCATCTGGCTTCCTCACTTTGTTCAAATTCCTCAAATATATTTCCTACTAACAATGTGCATGAAAAGCACTCTTCTCTGGAACTGCTGTATTTCTGTTAACACCTTCTGTATCTCCTCTTTTGACTTTCTTTTTTTTCTACTATTCTTCTTCTACCTGTTCTCTCTCCAGAAACCTCTCCAAGGCAAAAATTTTTTCAAATCAGAGAATAACTCAGGTTTGAAGAGAGCCCTTGTCTCAGTCATCTTGTCTCACCCTCCTGCTCAGGGCAGGGTCAACCAAGTGAGGTTGCTCAAGGCCTCCACCCAGGTTTGTACCATCCTCAAACGCAATGAAAGTGCACTCTGTTACATCTTAGAGGGGGAGAATAAAGATGTTCAACAGTGTTGGCCCAAGTGCTGGTCACTGAGAGATGACACTCACAACTGGTTGCATGGAGGACTTTGTACCACTCATGATATTTGGGCTTAATGGTTCAGCATCCCACCCAGCATCCACTTCTTGAGCCCCATCGGCACCACTCTGCCCAGAAGGACACCATGGCTGAGGCCTTGCAAGCACCCTGTACACAACATGCCTTTCTTTCCCCTGTCCATTTGGGTTCCGCAATCCCTTCCTTTGCCTTCACATTCCAGGAAATGGGTGTAGGAGGACATGTCCCATTCCCTTCCCAGGGAGGGAGGTAGGGTGTCCAGCCTGTAACTGTCCCAGTTCCTATTCCTGCTCTTCTTGAAGATGGGTTTGAGGTCTGCGTTTTCTAAGGACCCCAGAACCATTCTGGTTTCTATGGCACTTTTGAGAGCACAATCCGGAATCATGGGAAGGGTGACGTAGCAGACAAGAACACGTGCAATGAGTCTGTCCAAGGCAGCTGAGATGAATCTCACTGGTCAAATGGGGTTTGTTCCTGTAGTCAAACACAGAAATGTCAGGGTTCTGTCAGGTGTCAACATCTGAGCTGGCCTCATGGACTCCTTATGCACCCAGGGATGCTCAGAGACAGAGTCTGTCCCTTTTACACACAGAGCCAGGTGTCACAGAGTCCCTCTGGCCTCCTGTTGCCACTCCCAAAGGGCAGAAGACACCTGAGCCCTGTGGTGTGTCACCCTGCTCTGCACTCATCTGACTTGTGCCGTGGCAGGAAGAATGGACACAAGGAGCTCGCTTGAAGGAAGCACATCCCAGTGCTGCATTGAGGCAGTTAACAATGGGATGTTGCTTCCAACACCAAGTGACCTCAAGATCTTGTCTGTCCCACAGGCCTTCATGGAACACTAAGGAATAGTTGATGGTGTTTGTGATCATTCGGGTTCATGTCACCTCAAGTACATGACGTGCATGCTCACATCTCATCTGTACAAAGCAAACACGAACTGCTGAACTACTCATTCAGTGTCCATCCATGGAGGGAAGAACAACCTCTGTGTGTGAGAGGCCAGTGCAGGAAATGGTGGTTGTGAGGGGCCAGCCCATGATGATTGACCTGAGGCTCCTTCCGAAGGGGTGTCCAGTGCACACGGGCACAGCCCAGACCCTGCTCTGCTGGTCCTGCAGGTCTCTGGCAGGAGGCCTGGCTGTGAGAGGACACTGCTGTGTGCCCAGCCCTGCACACACACACTGTTCAGCTGCACAGTGGTGTTTCATCTGTGGGCCACTTTTGTAGGCATATGCTTCAGAGAAACTTTGCAAGAAGATATAAACCATCATGCACTGCCCTGAGGAGATGACCGTTCTTTCTGGAAAGGCTGTTCTGAGGCCAGCTCTGTCACAGCAGTGCCCATTGCCTGTCCCTGCCTGCGCTCACAGGACTGACACACAGCAGGACGGTGACCAAGCTGCCAGAGCACTCAGGCCTTGCACCAACACAAGGGATGAGAAGGAGAGTGTGGGAGTGGAACGAGAACAGCTCTGGAAGACCAAGGGCTGCTGCTCCCTGGCAGTGCTGCCAGGCTGGGACTCTGTTCCCCTCCACCAATACAGACAGAAACTGTCCCTGCAGCTCCAAAAAGGCCTTAAAAGAAGATCTCAGGGGAAAAATAAAACAAAACGAAACACTGCAGGGCCTTTTATTCTTTTTTTAAAAAAGTAGAGAAAAGGGCTCCTCATTTCCATAGACACTTGGTCAGAAAAAAAGGCAGACAGTGAATTAGGAAACAAATGACAACATTATCACAAAACGCAACCACAACAAAAACAAGAAACCCTGAGAATATAATGAGTTACACTATAACTGCTATGCAGAGGGTGAGAGTTTGTTGCTGTTTCTTATTGTAAAAGTGCAGTTATCAATTTCCACACTGAATCCTGGAGCTCCTGGTTCCTCATGCTGTAGATGAGGGGGTTCACTGCTGGAGGCACCACCGAGTACAGAACAGACACCACCAGGTCCAGCCGTGGGGATGAGATGGAGGGGGGTTTCAGGTAGGCAAACATGGCAGTGCTGATGAACAGACAGACCACGGCCAGGTGAGGGAGGCAGGTGGAAAAGGCTTTGTGCCGTCCCTGCTCAGAGGGGATCCTCAGCACAGCCCTGAAGATCTGCACATAGGAGAAAAGAATGAAAATAAAACAGATAAAAGCTGAAAAGACGCCAATCACAAGAAGCCAAGCTTCCCTGAGGTAGGAGTTTGAGCAGGAAAGCTTGAGGATCTGGGGGATTTCACAGAAGAACTGACCCACAGCATTGCCCTTGCACAGTGGCAGTGAAAATGTGTTGGCCGTGTGCAGCAGAGCATAGAGAAACCCAGTGGCCCAGGCAGCTGCTGCCATGTGGACACAAGCTCTGCTGCCCAGGAGGGTCCCGTAGTGCAGGGGTTTGCAGATGGCAACAAAGCGGTCATAGGACATGATGGTGAGGAGATAATACTCTGCTGAAATGAAAAATGGAAACATAAAGAGCTGTGCAGCACATCCCAAAAAGGAGATGGCCCTGGTGTTCCAGAGGGAGTTGCCCATGGATTTGGGGAGAGTGGTGGAGATGCAGCCCAGGTCGAGGAGGGAGAGGTTGAGCAGGAAGAAGTACATGGGGGTGTGGAGGTGCTGGTCACAGGCTATGGTGGTGATGATGAGGCCGTTGCCCAGGAGGGCAGCCAGGTAGATGCCCAGGAAGAGCCAGAAGTGCAAGAGCTGCAGCTCCTGCGTGTCTGCGAAGGGCAGGAGGAGGAACTGGGTGATGGAGCTGCTCCTGGACATTTGCTGCCGATGGGTATGGAGCACTGTCACAGGAGCAAAACACAGTGGCAAGTTAGGGGAGACTTCTCTGAGCAAAATCAAAGCCATTGCTTATGCACCCTCCCCCTGCTCCACACCCCCTTGTCCTTTTCCAGACCTTCCTTCAGCTCCGTGTCTGAGCCCTGGGTGGTGCTGGCTGGAGGTGCCGTGAGGAGCAGGACCTGTGCCCACTGGCTGCCCAGGAGTCAGCCCTGCTCTGCAGCAGGGGTCATGGGAACGGGGGCAGGGGCCAGACCTGGGGTTCAGCTGTGTCAGATGGAACCATTCCTGCTGCAGGAGGGCCAGTCAGCATCTGCTCTCCCAGTGATAAGGAACCAGGATTACACAAGGCAGTTTGAGATTTTGGGGTTTTTACAGCTTCCTGCAATTGCCCTGGAGAATGTTCTTCTGTCTCACAAACCCTCAGCATTTCTGCTCCATGTCTGTGGGTCAGTGCAGATTAAGGGGACCTGGTCTGTCCCTCTGTCTTGCTCCAGCTGCCCTGGGCTGGCACCTTTCTGAGATGGAGGCTGATCACACTGCCATGTTACCCTGAAAAGCCACCAGGCACTGCTGAGAGCAGAGGGATCCACATCAGACCACGACATGTCTCACCCTTTCCTAAGGTCTCAGCACCCCACGTTTAGCCCAGGACACACATGGCTCATTTCACAAACCCAACAGCATTTTCGCTGTTGTAGCATCTCTGTGTCTCTCCATGGGGCTTAAGATAACACTAAGATGCTGGAGCACAGGTTTGCGTCCTGGTCGGGAGCTCACAGCTTGGATGGAAACCTCAAGGAGATAGCAAATGTCCTAATGATGGCATTTGATTAAGGGAGACTCAGCTCATTCCCCAGCCCCACAGACTGCATTGCCCACACCCCACATGTCAGAGGAAAGCTGGGACAGGTGTTCCCATGGACACACCTGCAGGAAAGGACCCACAAGATCAGGCTGTGACTCTGCAGCTGAAACTCCCATCCCCAGAGGCTGACAGCAAGAACCAGGTCACAGCAACAGTGACCCAGAGCAGTGGAGCAAGAAGGAAACTGCGGTGAGGGTGGGTGTGAGAGAGGCCAGGGCAGAGGCAGCCGGGCACTCAGACAGCGTCACCCTTCCCCAGCTGTGCAGCCACCTCCCACACACCAGCATTGCCGGGCAGCTGCTCTCAGCCCCTGTGCTCTGCAGAGGGAACTGGAGCTCTGGCTGCACAGGAGCTGGTTCATGCCTTGGAGCCCCCGGCCCTGAGGGCAGAGGCTTTGCTGGGTGGGAGAGGAGGCGAGGGGGCTGCTCACAGGAGGGATCTGCACTGCAGGGGATCATACTGAGTTTTCTCTGTTCTCCCTCCCATAACAATTCCAGGTTTAGTTTCCCCTCATTTCTGGTCATTTCCCTGCTGTCTGGAGATTCTCCTGCTGAGAAGTGTTTCCCTATTGATGTCTTTTCCCTTTCAGTGCTCACGGACCCCATTCCACCCTCTGTGCCCTCACCCTGGCCCTACAGAAACCTGCCTGTTTGCAGGGCACTGCCTGGGGGCATCTTCCTGTTTGCAGGTTGGAAAACAGGACAAGTCAGATTAAGGCTGATGGGTCCAGCAAAGGTGTTGCAGATGCTGTCCACAGGCAGAGGGGTGGTGAAGGGATGTTATGAACATTCTGGCAGATGTACTGATCACTCGAAGCTGCAGTTCAGGAGTCTCAGTGACTTTTATAAGCATGAGGGCTCATTTTCATTTTATCCTTTCCTGCACCCCCCCCTACCCCTTGGGATAGGAAACTAAAAAGACAGGTGCAGGAAAGCTCCTCATCTTTCTGGTAATCCTTGCATTGATCTTGTCCTTGAGGCATCTGCTTGCCAAAATGCTGGGGGTGATCTAGAGCTGTGAGCATCCCTGACCCACACAGCACCCTCTCCACAGCAGGACCCTGCCCTATCAGATATTGCTCATTCCCCCAACAGCTTCTCCCTACAGCACCGTGGGGATCTCCCCGGGCAGGCTGAGTGCTGACCCTGGCAAGCAACAGAGTCCCTGCCCTGGCACAGCCCTGGGGTGCAGGGACCCTGCTCTGCAGGACAGCCCTGGGCACCCCTGGGTGCTCACCATCTCTACAACCATCCCTGGGAGAAGGCAGCCATCATATCCTGTCCCGCTGATGATGCAGCAGGGAAGCCCTTCTCTTAAGCACGTTCTTCTCAATATTAGAGATACTGAGAGAGTCCTCCTGAAAAGTGTCATAAACTCTAAGAGGTACCAGCTTAGGAGATCTTTCCAGGAACTGCAGCTGCATTGCCCTGGAGCCAGAGACTTACCTTGCAAAGGGCTGTGAAGATTTTTCTCCAAGTGAGCGAGAGCTTTGTCCTCCCACCCCAGACTGTCTATAAACTTTCTCTGCCTGGCTCCATCCCCTCGGTGCTGCAGGCAGAGCCCTCAGCCCTGCTGCGCTTTGCAGAGGAGCTGCTCCTGGGCAGAGCTGTCTCTCTGCAGCGCTGCCGCTTGCCGCGAGCTCCCTCTGTCCCAGGAGCCCAGCCCAGCTCAGCAGCACAGGAGCAGCCCAAGGTGGCACTTTCTCTGTCTGCTCTGGGCTCCCTTGTGGTGTTCCTGGGGCTCCAGGGGAGCATCCCATGAAACAGTGTGAAGTAATCAGTGATGTTTCTTCTCTTACCTCTACAGAGACAGTTCCTTCCTGTAGTAGTATTTTTCATATTAGAATTTGCGCATGACAGTCATCTTTTCTTGACCCATCATTAGACAGGACACCAGCAAAGATCTAAATTCTCCAAGCTAGAGGGAAGAATATCTCCAGCTGAAAGAATTTAGGCATTTTATTCTGTGTTTGTAGTCCTTGGGCTAGAAAGACATTCAGCAATCTTTTGGCCATGTCATGCTTCTGCTCTGAAGCAAATCCTTTGCTCACATGGGCTCTTGGACACTTGGTACCAGGCTTCCTTGTGGCAGGTCAGAGGTTTCCTGGTGCCACAGCTGGGGTGGTTCAGCCCAGATGTGAGGCAATGGCCTCAGCCAGGGACCTGACTGGGGGAGCTGGAGCTGTCAGTGTTGCAGACAGAGCTGTGACACGGATGGAATAAACTGCCAAGGCAGGGTGGCAGAAGTTAGTTCATCTGGTCTTCAAGGACAGCAGCCTCCAAGCACAGCAACAGTCCAGAACAAAACTCAGTCTAGACCTGTAAGGATATTCAAGAGCCACATAATGAGCTGTTCCTACTTCAGGAACAGTTAAAGGAGAAACAAAGACACTGTGTCGCCGCTGATGAATTTAATAAGAGAAAGAGGTGAGAGTCTCTGTGTCCTCTTGTCCTCCATCTTCACCAGCATGTTCTCCCAGGCCACTCTGCCTCAAGGTAGGAATCTGGAGGAGAACAACCAGCAGTGGATGGGGATCAAGTCAGGGGTCACTGGAACTAACACAGTCCTGACCAGTCTATGGGACAGGAGGGGCAGCATCCCAGGAGCTGAGACAGCAGGACCATGTCACAGGGAGGCCACTCTCCACCATCTCTGAAAGCTCATGGACATGGGGGGACTCCCTGACCACTGGCAGCTCTCACGCAGTGTGTGCACTTTACAAAAATGGCCAATGGGTGAGCAGGGGAACTCAAGGCTGTGCCCCAGAGCATGTCCACTGGGACCCCATTTCTGGGTGTCTGAAAGAGAAGGTGATGGGGTTTACCCAGGGTACATTGTGCCTGTCCGCCCTCTTTGCTTTCTGTGAGGAAAGGACAGGATTGTTGGTTGCGGGGAGAACATTGATGGTCTGTTACCTGGAAGTCAGGAAGACATTCATCATCATCCCCTGCAATATTAGAGTGTCCAAGTTAGGATATTATGGTCTGTGTCAGTGTGTAAGTCGATGAGTAAAAAGCAATCTGGATGGTTGGACTTGGAAAGGTGCTATAGGAAGGGAGAAACTTTGCAGTCATGACGACAGTCAAGCACTGGAAGCTGTTTCCCAGGCATGTGCACTCACTCTGTCCCAGAAAGTGTCCAAGATGTGTTTGGATAAAGCCCTGAGTAATCTGGTCTGACCCTCCTTTGCGCAGGAGGTTGGTCAAGACACCTCCCAAGCTCCCTTTGAGCCTGGATGATGCTGTCCTTCCTTCCCCTTTGTATTTTCAATTTAGGGAGAGCTCTCAAGTTCTCCCTGACCACAGAAATAATTCACATGATGTGGGACGTGCCTAGGGCAGACTGTGGTCCATGGCAGCTGGGGACCCTGGGAGAAACAGCAGCGAGTGCTTGGGAATCCCTGGGTACAGGTCTCTTCCTAGGGTGCTGGCCTGAGAGGAGTGGGTGCTCTAGGTGGGTCTGAGCCAGGGTCAGGTTGAAGGGTCTGTTATGGTAGAAGGAAGTGCTGAAAGCTCTGGGGTCACAAATGTCCCAGGAGGGCTGGAGCTGGTCACCCCGGCCTTGCTCAGCCCGTGGGGATACAAAGGACCTCTGCACCATATTGGGGACAGTCTGGAGGGGAGGGGGCTCCCACCCTGACACCCACAGTGCTGGGGCTTGACGCTGATCTGACTGGTCCTGTGTCAGTGTTTGAAGGTGCTGCGGAGGTGAGGCTGGCGGATGGCGGCAGGCGCTGTGCTGGGAGAGTGGAGGTGAAACAGCATGAACAGTGGGGGACTGTGTGTGGTGACTACTGGGACATGAACGATGCAGCAGTGGTTTGTAAGCAGCTGGGCTGTGGGTCTGCTGTTGGAGCTCCCCAGTACGGACACTTTGGGGCAGGATCTGGCCCCATTTGGATGGATGACGTCGGCTGTAAAGGCACCGAATCTGCCCTGTCTGACTGCAAACATGCAGGATGGGGTGAACATGACTGTGGTCACGTTCTTGATGCTGGAGTGACGTGTTCAGGTAAGGGGTCAGCCTAATACCTAACTTAGGGCCTGGGATGCAAGAAGTGACATGTCGGTGCTCTCAGCAAAAAACAAACATGGTAGATCTGGGCCTAGTGTGGCCAGTCATGCTGCTGAGCTGGGACTGTCATTGCTGGTGTAACTGGTCCCTGGGGAAAGCTGTGACAGCCCTGTGGGGACAGGACCCCATGCAGGCAGCACTGACCAGCTGCCCAACCCCTCCTGCCTGCCCACAGCTCCCCACACTGACCCATGAAACAGGGTCTTTGCCGGCACTTACTGACTCTCGTCCGTGCTGCTGTCACCCTCTGAGGCAGCGTGAGGCCAGGGGGACATGTGGGTCTCCTGTCCCATGCCTGGCCATTGGCCTGGGACCTGTGCACCCCTGGGCAGAGCACGGTGTCCCTGGATGAGAACATTCCCCTCGAGCAGGCAGGGGAGGGCTCTGGAGAGCGCCAGCCATGATAACAACAGCTCCATATCTGTGCTCTGGGACATCTCCCACCTAAAAGGAACCTCCCAACACCCAGGAACACCCCTGGGAGCAGAGTGCATTTCTGTTTGCACCCAGGTGATGATGGTCCTGCCTGGCCCAAGCTCTGCAGGGGCTGAGCAGCTGCATCTTTGTCATCATCTGGGCCAGTTCTCCTGGACCCCAACTGCTCACACGGCTGCGGAGATGGGGGGACCGTGCCGGGCAGCACAGAGGAGCTTGTGTGGGAGCCCTTTGTGTGAGCAGCACCTGTGGCTGTGAGTGTGTGGCAGACACACACCTCGGGTGCTCTGGTGGTGTAGACAAGGGGAGGAGGAGTCTTGGATGTGTTTCTGGCACCAGCCCTTCCCCAACAGCTTCCTCTGGGATGTGCAATGGGCACTTTGGCCACGGCTTGCTTGGAGGTGATGTGGGACGTGGGCATGTAAGTGCCAGAGGGTCTGGGAACTCTCAGTTTCTGTGGTGGTTTTTTTTCCAGGATTTGTCCGTCTGGTGGGAGGGAAGAGCCGCTGCTCAGGACATGTGGAGATCCGTGATGGGGACCAGTGGAAAACTGTTTGTGATTCCCACTTTGGCCCCAAAGCTGCTGAGGTGGTCTGCAGGGAGCTGCAGTGCGGCGTGGCCCTGCCTGTGTCTGGAGGAGGTCACTTTGGAGAAGGGGTTGGTCCCATGTGGGATGGAGAGCTGCAGTGTGTGGGGAATGAGTCCCTCCTGTCCTCCTGCCCCACGGGGTCCTCCCGGGACCAGGCCTGCACCCAGATGAACAGCGCTGCTGTCAGCTGCACACGTAAGGACTCAGGGTGGGGTGTTGAACACTGGGGCTGTGCCAGGGGACTGTGAACAGAGGAAGGACCAGGCTGGGTGGGTGTAGGACAGGAGGGATCATTGCACCGTCTCCAGCACAAAAACCATGCACAAGGAGAAGAAAGGCATCTGTCCCTTTGGACTCTCCGCTGACTACCGAGGCTACAAAAGCACCAACCCACCCTCTCTCCTCCTCTGTCCCCAGAGTACACAGCGTTCAGGCTGGTGAACGGCAGCACAGCCTGTGCAGGGAGGGTGGAGGTCCAGGTGCTGGGGACCTGGGGGACCCTCTGTGCCTCCCGCTGGGATCTCTCGGATGCCCACGTTCTTTGTCGTCAACTCCACTGTGGGTTTTCTGAATCCACTCCTGGAGGAGAACATTTTGGGAGATACACTGGCCCTGTCTGGAGAGACTCGTTCCACTGTGACGGGACTGAAGCCCACCTGGGACAGTGCCCAGTGACCACCCTGGGGGCCTCCCCATGCTCCCACGGGAACAACGCTGCTGTCATTTGCTCAGGTGAGTGCTGGGAAAATGGTGCATTAGCTCCGCTTCCCTTTGTGGGAGACATGGCCACCCAAAGCTGGGTCCCATGGCAGCACCAGGCTGAATTTCTCCCTGGAGGATCCCTGGGGGGCTTTCCCTGCTCAGACTGACCGCTCTGCTCTGGGAGAGCTGAGGTCTGAACAGAGGCAGACACCTGTCCCCAGGGCAGCGCCTCAGGCCCCAGCACCACTGCCAGGCCTGTGTTCCATAGCATGAGCCCAGGACAGGTCGGTGGGGCTCTGCGCCATCCCTGTGGCTGCAGACAGCCACATCCCATCCCCACAGAGAGCCCTGCAGAGCCTCATCCCACCACCCAGCAGCAGCAGACCTGGGTGTGAGCTGCAGACAGGGCCTGGGCTTTGCCCTGGCTTCTCGTCAGCACAGGGCTCAATCTTGTCCTGCCTGGTCGGACAATCCCCCCTTGCCCTCCTCCCTGGAGGCTGCCGTGCTGCCCGGTGCCGCTGATGGCTGTGGCTCCTCTGCTGTCCCCAGGCCCAGCCGACTCTGCGTCCCTGCGGCTGGTGGGCGGAGGGAGCCGGTGCGACGGGCGAGTGGAGATCTTCCAGCGTGGGACGTGGGGCAGAGTCCTGGACAACCAGTGGGATGTGCAGGAGGCCAGCGTGGTGTGCCGGCAGCTGCGGTGTGGAGAGGCAGAAAAAGCCTACAACCCCCCAAAGCCTGAGCGAGGGACGGGCCCCGTGGGGCTGCGAGGGGTCCGGTGCGCAGGGCACGAGGCCAGCCTGACCCTCTGCAACACCTCCCTGCCCGGGAGTTTGCTGTTGGGAGGGGTTGTGGAGGACGTGGGAGTCATTTGCTGGGGTGAGCGGAGCTGCACGAGCCCCGAGATGATGGGGTGGGGGGCAACCACCCCCTGACAGCACCTGGGGTTTCTCCCCACTGCAGGGAGCCGGTGGGTCCGGCTGGTGAACGGGTCCGGGCGCTGCGCAGGGAGAGTGGAGATCTACTACCAGGGCAGCTGGGGGACCGTCTGTGACGATGGCTGGGACCTGTCTGATGCCGCCGTCGTTTGCCACCAGCTGGGCTGCGGAGGGCCGGTGGAGGCGGCCGGCTCCGCTCGGTTTGGGGAAGGCTCCGGGCACATCTGGCTGGACGGTGTGAACTGCTCTGGGTCCGAAGCTGCTCTCTGGGACTGCGCTGCCGGGCCCTGGGGGCAGCACGACTGCGGGCACAAAGAGGACGCGGGCGTCATCTGCTCAGGTCTGTGCTGGGAGATGTGCTGGGATCCTGGCTCTTGGAGAGGCTGGGATGCAGGGAAAGCCGGGCATGGCCAAGGCTGTCCCTGGCTGAGCCCCTGCCTGAGCCCGGCCTATGGAGACCCATGCACGGGTGCCCTCAGTCCCACTGGGGTCCCCGGGGAGCTCAGCTGTCCCCCAGGGTGAGTGGGGAGAGCAGGGGAGTGTGTCCACCAGGGACTTCTCTCTGCCCTGGCTGCAAGGGGGACTTGCTGGCCCTGCCCTGCCTGCCTGGGGGCCTGGGGAGTGCAGAGGCGTCCTGCCTCCCACAGCCCCAGACCAGCCTGTTCCTCTTGCTGCCTTTCCTCCCAGAGTTCATGGCCCTGAGGCTGGAGAACAGTGACGGCTGCTCCGGGCGCCTGCAGGTTTTCTACAACGGGACGTGGGGGAGTGTTTGCTCCAACGCGATGACTCCTGACACGGTGTCGCTGGCATGCAAGGAGCTGGGCTGTGGGGACGGAGGATCCCTGGAAACAGTCCTGCCCTATGGCAGCGTGTCTGGCCCTGCCTGGCTGGATTATGTGCAGTGTGGGGAGAAAAACATCTCTTTTTGGCAGTGTCCCTCTGCTCCCTGGGACCCACAGTCATGCGATGACCTGCGAGATGAGACCCACATCACCTGCAATGGTAATTCTGAGCCACTGGGACCGGTGTCACCCCAGCTTCTGCTCCCCTCTGGGCACAGCCAAATGCAGAGAAAGAGCTTGGAGGGGTTTTCATTTCCATGTCAGACTCTTCTGCTGCTGGTGGCACAAACGTGACCACAGCTCTCAGAGCCCCACACGTCCAGCAGCACTTGCCACCCAGCAGTGCCTGGGGGAGGCAGTGACATCTCCAAGTGAGGTCTCAGCAGAGACCAGATGGGGTTCAGAGGAGCCTCCCCTCCATGGACACCCCCTGCTGCTCTGTGACCAAGATGGCACACACAGGCACGAGCAGAGCTCAGCCCCGCTCTCTTCTGCACAATCCCCCGAGCCAGCCCCTTCACCACAGTGTTTCCTTCTTCAGGGAGACGCCCAGAAATGCCCCCAGAGCCTTTGGCCCCGTGCCTCAACTCCACCAGCTGCACAGGTAGGGAGCTGCTCCTCTGTGTGCTCCTCTTGCCTGGCAGGGCTCTGCTGTCTGAGTGGCATGGCAGCTCTTTGCCTTCTCCAGACAGGGAGAAGATCCGTGCCGTGGGAGGCGAGGACGGGTGCTCGGGCAGAGTGGAGCTCTGGCATCACGGCTCCTGGGGGACAGTGTGCGATGACTCCTGGGACATGCGGGATGCCCAGGTGGCGTGCAGGCAGCTGGGCTGTGGCCCCGCGGTGTCTGCCCTGCGTGAGGCTGCTTTTGGGGTGGGGCAAGGCCCCATCTGGCTGGAGCGGGTGGAGTGCCGGGGGACGGAGTCGTCTCTGCAGGACTGCTGGGCCCGGCCTGGGGACGGACGTGCTTGCCGGCATAAGGAAGATGCTGCCGTGCGCTGCTCGGGTGAGCTGGGGCTGGGACCCCTTGCTCGGGTATTGGCAGGGAGCTGGGGAAGGCCTTTCACCCGCTTGGTCCTGGCACAGCCCCTGAGCTCCCGAGAGCAGGAATGTTCCTGTGGGGTGCAGCAGGCTGGTGCCACGCAGGGAGCAGCCTCGGTGGAACTGGATGTCCTTGGGCCACTGCCCGTGGGGCCCTGCAGCTCCAGGGCCATCCCCTGGGCTGCCTGTGCCACCCTGCCTGCCACCCAGAGCAGAGGCCACGGGCCCTGTCCTGGGTCCCTTTCTAGCACTACAGGAGGGGCAATTTGGCTGGGATGTGTCAGGAACACCTACAGACACACACGGGTGTGTGGAGGGGAGGCTCCCTGGTACGTGCACTCCCACCCTCTCAGCCCGGATCTCCTTTTCCTCCTCTGCAGCTGCACCCAGGACAGCAGCATCCCCACCCCAAGCAGGTAACTTGTCCTCCCCCCAGGGCTGGGTATCCAGGGCCAGACTCTGACCCACAGTTGGGTGGAAGGGGCTCCTTGCTGGAGTGTGAAACTCCCAGGAGGAGGCACTGGGGTGTTTGTGTGGGGGTTGAGGAGGGCTGTAATTCACTCAGCAGGGTGGAAGCTTCTCCATCACTCCCCCCCAGTGCCCTCCACTCCCTGCTGCCTTGTGTGATGGGGGTCAGGACTGGTGCTGCCTCCACCTCTCCCAAGGCTGGTGCTGTTCTTCCATGTTCTTGCCCATGCAGATCCCACCCGGGGCCGTCCGGCTGTCAATGGGAGGATCTCAGTGCCCGTCATCATCTGCATCATCCTGGGGGCCCTTCTCTGCCTGCTCCTGGCCCTGCTGGCCGGGCAAGTGCTCAGAGCCAGGGCTGGGCGCAGAGGTGGGTCCTTCCACAGAGGTGCCAGTGATGCCTCCTGGAAGGGCTGTGGGTGCTGCGGGGGGTCAGTAAGGGGCACAAGCAGAGCTGAGGGGATGAGACTGTGTGCTGCCACCTGTGCCACGCACCTCATTGACTGTCTGGCCATAGGGCACCAGCAGCAAGGGGTGGAGAGAGCCCAGAGGTGGTGGGAGCAAGAGATGGGGCAAGGAGAGAAATGGCAGAGCAGGACCAGGGAACATGTTATCCTGGGGGAAATGCTATCCTTTGGGAGATGTTATCCTGTGGGAGATGTTATCGTGGAGGAGATGTTATCCTGTGGGAGATGTTGTCCTGGGGAGATGTTATCCTGGAGGAGATGTTATCCTGGTGGAGGTGGCCAAGGCTGGCAGTGCTCTGGGTAGTGCTGGAGGGTGCCCTGGGGCAAACAAGAAGACAGGAGGAACACAGAGCAGCAGGGCCCATCTCCACGGTGTCAGGCCCCAGGCTGACCCTCTGCCCAGCCCTGCCTGCCCTTGGTAAGGCTGGGGCCCTACTATGGACTCATGGGGCAGACAGGGGTCAGCTCCAGGTGGAGAGGAAACATGTGAGCTGCTCTGGGGTCAGACAAGGGGGGATGACCCAGGGGCCAGAGGGGCTTGGGCGCTGTCTCCAAGGGTGTGATGCTGCTCCAGATCATGTCCACAGTGATGTGGCCCTCACTGGGGATGTGACAGCTGTTCCTGGACAGCACAGTGGGGCTGTGCTGTTGGAGCAGTCCTGGGCTGGGCCAAGGAACAGGTCTGGGGGAGCACAGCGGGGTCCCATAGCCTCTCTGCCTGTCCCTGTTCCAGCCCTGCCTCTGTCCCCAGGCTCCAGGACAGCCCAGGAGCTCTTCCCTGAGGCCGTGTATGAGGAGATTGGTTACAGCCCAGTGCAGGAGAAGCAGGCGAGGTTTGGTCGCTCAGGTGGGTGTGGGCACATCTGCAGGACCCTTTCCCCTGGCCCACCCCAGGGCTGACCCTCTGAAGCCCCCAGCCCGTGGTCCCTGCAGTGCTGGGGCTGTGTGGTCTGTGGGGAGAGCACCCAGGTCCTGGGCCCGGGAGAGGAGCTGCCTCCCAACCAGCTTTGCTGATCGCAGCTGGGCAGCCCCTCTCTTCCTGCCCCTGCACCCCACTTGACCAGTGAGGGATGAGCTGTCCTGGGGCAGCTCTGGGAGCACCTTTGAGACAGAGCTTGTCCCAGGGGAACAGGATGAATTCCCAGCCCTCCTCCCCATGCAGCCCCAGCTCTGTGGGTCCCCCTTCCCCAGCAGTGCTGGCCACGAACCAGGTCAGTGGGCTCGCTCCATAACACCCGCTGCACATCTCTCCAGGCTCCTCTTCAGAGCAGTCCCTGACCCAGCTGCAGCCCTACCCTGGGTACCGTGAGGAGGAGGATGGTCTGGGATCAGCACCAGGTAATGAAGCAGGAAGGGGCTGATCTGCCTGCAGACAAATGATGGACAGAGGTGTCACTGAGTGTCACTGTCAGATGGGGAGGACATGAGGGTCTCCTGTGTTGCTGCCAACACCAGTGCCTCCCATCCTCTGCTCTGCAGGATGTATCTTCTCACTGTCACCAGCTCCCCTCTCTTTTCAGATGTTCTTGTTCTGCATGGGGATGACCCAGCAGAGGGCTATGATGATGCCAGGGAGGTTTCTCACCCTGAGGAGGACGATGGCCCTGGACAGGGAGCTTGGGAAACGCCCAGGGTGCCAGAGGAGGGAGCAGGACCCAGGGATGCACCCAGAGGTAAGAGGGAAATTCAGCGTTGCTGGTTCCTGGGATGCCATCCCTGCTCACACCCTAGTTGCTGCTGTACTGAGACCTAAACCTCTTGGGAAGGGGAATCCTGCCCCAGGAGTTTCCCATGGAGGGACTGGAGGGTGGAGGAAGGAGCTGAATGTGGTGAGGAGCAGGGAGGAAGGTGGTGCACAGACCCCATGGGGTGAACTGCAATGTCCTGCATTGCTGCTTGCAGGGGGAAGCCTGTGCTCGCAGAGAAGTGCCGGGGTCCCTGGAGCTGAAGGAGACACCTCATCCCTGTCCCCGGGGAGCATGGGCTATGATGATGCTGAAGAGATCTCTCTGGCACATCCTTGTGAGGACACAAAGGCTGTGACAGAGGTGGGTGCACAGCAATCCCTGAGCCCCCGGCCAGGAGAGCCCATCCCTGCTGTGCAGGTGGGTGCAGCCGGGAGGGAGGAGAGGTCTGTGCAGCTGGGAGAGCCGTAAGCACCGGGGAACCGTCTCCCTTTGCCCATGGGCAGCAGAAACAGCCCAGAGTTTCCTCCATTTTTTTCCTATTTTTACACTGTGCATCATATTTGTTCTCATTAAAAGTCTCAGTGGACTTTGACCGGGATCTGGTTTGTGTCTGCCCAGGCATCCGGAAATCTTCCTGAGTTTGATCAGGGGCAGCAGAGAACAAAGACATGGCGGTGGGGAAGGGGTTTGTCTCAGGGACAACAGGTTTGGGGTCAGGCTGTGGGGCTGCTAGAGCCCGTGGTCCCTGTGGAATAATCCTGCTGACAGAGACATTCCCATCCTGCTTTGCCACAGGCAGTTTCTAGTCAAAATGGCTCTCTAATAGGTCCCATGATGCACCCCAGTGCCCATTTCTTCACCCCAAGATCTCCCAGCTGCTCTTTTCCCCAGGCCCTGCCTGGGCCAGGCTGGTCCCACAGCGCAGAGGCCATGACAGAGCTGCCAATCAGGGTAAGTCCTGGGCTGTGACCCCGCAGAAGTGAACCCTAAGGTGGTCAAGGTGCCCTTTAAACTCCAGATGGCCCCAGAGGTGATGATGGCCCACAGATCTCCTCCCGCAATGGTCAGGAGGCACATGGGTCCCCGAAGCCCGTCTTCATCAATGACTCTCCTGTTCTTGCTCAGCAAGAACCTAGAAGGACTCTTTTGGAGCAGT
Source organism: Caloenas nicobarica (assembly GCF_036013445.1). Classification (NCBI taxonomy): domain Eukaryota; kingdom Metazoa; phylum Chordata; class Aves; order Columbiformes; family Columbidae; genus Caloenas; species Caloenas nicobarica. Next base: position 2,516,215 of record NC_088273.1, read on the forward strand.
GACAGTCATGCAGGCACTACCCCTGCAGCCAAACATTTTCAAGCTCATTCTCAAAGCTGAAAAGACAGTAACTTTGCTTGGGCAGTCTGTCCCTCTCCTCTCAGTTGTTCTCAGTCACAACAAAAGCCCAACTTCCCTGGAATATTTGGGTATGGAAACGGGGGACAGTTGAGACACTTGTGCTGTGAGCCCTGGCTCTGGGCTGAGAGGATGGAGAGCACAGCAGCTTGTGCAATGCTCAGGAAATGCAAGTAAAAGTAAAAATGACATTCAGTGGTTGAGCTGGGGCTGTTTGGGAGTCCCAGTGTGATGGCTGGTGACTTCCAAGCTAAACCCCAGGGGAGCCACTGCTGGTATTTCTGTCCTGACCTGTGCCCTGGCAGCAGGGAGGAACTGATGCAGAGGGATGTTCATGTGGGGCCTCAGACAGATTCCCCTGTGCTTGTATCTCTCTGCTGATGCCCAGAGAGGAGCGTGTCTGTGATTCATCAAACATTGCAGCAGGAGGGCAAAGCAGGGAGGCACAAAACTCTGCTCAGGACAGCCTGTGACTGAACAACACTGGTGCCCACGCTCCCCAGGGGACGAAGCTCAGCACGGCTTTGCCAGCTGTCCTTGGCACATCAGAGGCCCAGCTGTGACAAACCTCCAGACAGAGGATGCTGCCACTCACACCTCAGCTCAGGAGAGTGCCCAGCCCTGGGACTGGGTGGGATGGTGGTCAGGATGCTCCAGTCTGGGAACTGAGGTCCAGGCAAGGAGGTGTATGAGGGGAGCAGTCTGTGCACCATCGAGAATGACAAAGAGGAGAGAGACAGGGTCTTTGCAGAGGCCTCACGAAACAGAGATCCTGATTGCTGATTTGAAGGAGGGACAGCTGGAGATCACCCCAGAAAAGCACTGAATAGAGATTCCTGCCCAGGGAGAGGCGGGAACTTGTGGTGCAAGAAGAAGGCTCCTTCTGACCCACAGATCTGCAGGTACAGGGCATGGGCAGTGCTGTGGCAAGAGCTGGAGGCGCAAGGAGGGCCAGGGCAGGATGGAAGAAGGCAGATGGGCTCCGCAAATATCAAAGGGAGAAAATCATTGCAAAGCCCAGGGATGAACCAGGGGCCTTTAGATCTTCAGTCTGATGCTCTCCCAGCTGAGCTACTTCAGCTCTGCCCCGAACATCCAGCTGCAGACTGCAGTGGAGAAGTCTGGGGTAAGGAAAAGGGATGCAAGTGCCAGGTGGCCAATGAGAGAAATGATGGGGTTGGGGAGGTGAGGAGCAAAGTTGTCCACACAGTGTCAGACTTCAAGGGACAGCTTCTCCAACCAGTCCAGACCTCCTTAGGAGAGACCCTGGATCGATATCAGATAATGCTGCAATCACCTCTCCTCCACACTAAAAAAAAAATAAACAATACCCTGAAACCAAAAAAAGTCATTTCTCTTATAAGGTTTTTGAAATCGTTCTCCATAACTAGACTAGGAAACTTCTCCAATTAACTGTACATGACTAGAAGGAAACTACAAGAAGAGACATGGTTTCTTAGAGCTTTGTTCCGTGTAATGAGCCCCATGGTATATTTGGTACCGAGTCCTTGAAGCTCAGGCGCTGAGAGGAGATTGCACAAACCTTGCCAGAAGTCAAAGTCAGAAGAAAAACGCACTAAGTCCCTTGAAGTATAAATGAGTTCCACCGAGGACAAGTACCAGCAAAGCCTCCCCAGGGACTCATTAGAACAGAGAATTGGAGGCCATGATGGCAGAAAAACAAAGGGTCATGTGCAGGCAGCTGAGGTGCTGAGAAAACCCTGGTTTTGTTGGACGAAACAGAGAGGCCAAGGCCTGACCCCCAGTCCCTGGGAAGGCAGATCCTGTCCCTCACCTGTTGCTCAGGGCTCTTCCTGGGGCAGGGGGATGTGGGCTGTGTGATGCTGAGTGAAGGACAATGGTGTGACAGTTCCCAGCCTTCCTGGGGGTGTGCAAGGAGGCCATGAGGTGCCCCAGTGCCTGAGGACAACATGATGATTGCCATAGCCAAGGGGACAAAGACTTGGGTTCTCTTGGTTACATCCAGCCTTGCCAGTGCCCTTTGCCATCTCCACCACAGGTTGTCCTACACTGTCCCACAGCTGCTTCTGTTTCCCTGCAGGCTGCAGACACCCATCTCGCTTCCTCCCCTTGCTCTCACCCTGGTATTTCCATACATTGACCGATGTGTCTCCACTCCCATGCTCTGTTCCTTGGAACACAAGGTCGTTGACTGAACTCATGCTCCTTCTGAATGATTTATTCTACCACAGCACTACCCTTTGAGTGACATTTCTTCCTTCTCATGTCCAGTTTCCACATTCCAAGCTGCGCTGTGTGGCAGTGTTTCTCTCCTCTGCTGTAGAAAGGAGGACCCTGAAAACTACTGACCTGTCAATCTGTTACCTGTGCCTGGGAAGATCATGGAACAGATCCTCCCAGAAGCTGTGCTAAGGCACAAGGAGGACAGGGAGGTGATTTGAGACAGCCAGCATGGCTTCACCAAGGGCAAGTCCTGCCTGACTAACGCAGTGGTGTTCTACAATGGAGTAACTACATCAGTGGACAAAGGAAGGGCTATGGATGTCATCTCTCTGGACTTCTGTAAAGCCTTGGACATGGTCCCTCACAACATCCTTCTCTCTACACTGCAGAGATATGGATTTGATGGCTGGACTGTTTGGTGGGTGAGGAACTGTCTCAATGGTTGCACCAAGACAGTGGTGGTCAATGCAACGATGACCACTGGTGACAAGTGGTGTCCCTCAGGGGTCCATACTGGGATCAGTACTGTTTAATATCTTCATCAATGACATAGTGGGATCAAGCGCACCCTCAGCAAGTTTGCGGATGACACCAAACTGAGTGGTGTTGCTGATATGACTGTGGGACAGAAGGCCATCCAGAGGGACCTGGATAAGCTCGAGAAGTGGGCCCATTTGAATCTCCTGAGGTTCAACAAGGCCATACGCAAGGTCCTGCACCTGGGTTGGGGCAACCCCCTCGCTATCATTACAGGCTGGGGGATGAAGGGATGGAGAGCAGCCCTGATGAGAAGGACTTGGGGATACTGGTGGGTGAAAGACTGGACAGGAGCTGGGAATGTGCGCTTGCAGCCCATAAGGTCAAACATATCTTGGGCTGCATCCAAAGGAGCACGACGAGCAGGTCAAGGGAGGGGATTCTGCCCCACTCCGTGAGACCCCACTTGGAGTCCTGCATCCAGCTCTGGGGTCCTCAGTACAGGACAGACATGGAGAGACCAACACCCTCCATACTCCAATCTCCTTTCAGGCAGTTGTAGAGAGTGAGAAGGCCTCCCCTCCACCTTCTTTTCTTCAGACTAAACAGCCCCAGTTCCCTCAGCTGCTCCTCATCAGACTTTTGCTCCAGCCTCTTCACCAGCTCCATTGCCCTTCTCTGAACTTGCTCCAGCACCTCAAGGTCTTTCCTATAGTGAAGGACGCAAATTTGACCTCAGGTTTCAAGGTGGGGGCCTCACAAGCGCCAACTACAAGTGGATGATAGCTACCCTGGTCCTGCTGGCTGTGCTACTCTTGATGCATGCCAGGATGCTGGTGGCATTTTGTCCACCTGGGCACACGCTGGCTCATGTTCAGCTGGCTGTCAATCAACACGCCCACATCCCTCTTTTCCAGGCAGCTTTCCAGCCACTCTTCCCTGAGCCTGTACTGCTGCCTGGGGTTGTTTTGACCCAAGCGCAGGACCCGGCACTGGGTCTTACTAAATCCCAGACAACTGGACTGAGCCCATCATTTCATCTGGTCCAGATCCCTCTGTAGAGCCTTCCTACGCTCCAGCAGGTCAACACTCCCACCCAATTTGGTGTCATCTGCAAACTTACTGAGGGTGCATTCGATCACCTCTTCCAGACCATTGATAAAGAGATTAAACGGAACCGGCCCCAATACTGAGCCCTGAGGAACACCACTCGTGACCGGCCACCAACTGGCTTTGGCTCCGTTCACCACAACTCTTTGGGTCCGGGACTCCAGCCAGTTCTTTATCCATCACAGATAACCCATCCAGGCCATGAGCTGCAGCTTCTCCAGGAGATGCTGTGGGATACGGTGTCAAAGACTTTGCTCAACTCTAAGCACACAATATCCACAGCCTGTGTGGTGGATTCACTCCCCCACGACAGACTTTCCTTCATCTGCTAAGCCGGTCACCTTGTCATAGAAGGAGATCAGGTTGGTCAAGCAGGACCTGCCTTTCATAAAGCCATGCTGATTGGGCCCGATTGCTTGTCTCCTATGTGTGACCTCAGAGTCCTTTTCCCAGCCATGTTCCTGCTGTTTT